>NC_071559.1:2032330-2332330 GCF_026979565.1 Vidua chalybeata
CCAGGACCTGTGCCTGCTCACCCCCAAGGGCCACGTCAACTGCTCCTGCCGCGGGGAGCGGGTCCTGCAGGAGGATCTCACCTGCAAAGGTGGGGGGGGTGGGAGGGCCTGAGCAAAGGGAGGGGCGAGGCCGATCCCAGCTTGGCTGAGCTGACATTCCCGTGCTCTGTCTAGCTGTGAATTCCACCTGCAACGTGCACGAGGAGTTTGAGTGCGGAACGGCGAATGCATCGACTTCAGCCGCACCTGCGACGGCGTCGTGCACTGCAAGGACAAGTCGGACGAGAAGCAGTCCTACTGCAGTAAGTTTCCTCCTCTTGCTGCCTTTGCTCACCCACACACGCGACCCCAGCACCCCCAGACACCCTGCCCGAGCTGCCAGCTCCACTCAGAGAATCACAGAACGGTTTGGGTTGGAAGGGAACAAAATCAGAGGCTTCCTCTTCAAGGCAACCAAACACACGAGGCACGTACCTCCACACAGCCTTGCAAGGTCTGTCCCTCATTAATTAGTCTGAGAACCTCTTCAGTTTGCCATTAAATCTTAAAGAGGATGGAGGCAAAAACTAAAGGATGGAAGGCAGGATTCACAGCACTGTAGTAAATCAATCCTTTTTCCTATGTTCAAGGTCATGGAATCATGGAATGGTTTGGGTTGGGAGGGACCTTAAAGCTCAGCTCATTTCACTCTGGGACATCTTCCACTAGCCCAGCCGCATCCGACTTGCTCCAAGCCACATCCAGCCTGGCTTTGGACATTGCCAGGGTTGCTCAGCAAAGGGCACAAGGACTCCAGGGTGTCCTTCCATCCATCAGGTGCTCACGGTCCCTCCTGTCCTCCCAGAGCTTCACCCAGCCAGGCTTTAAGGTCTCCAGACCTTTCCCAGTGCTGGGACATGCTGGAGAGCAGCAGGAACCCTGGAGCTGAGCAGTGGGGTCTGCAGCACCCTCAAGAGCAGCCCTCTCCCCTCTGCACGAGGGAGTGGGTTCCCTGATCCTGCTCTGTGGTTTCTTCCCCTGCTGGAAGGTCCCCAAGGATCTGAGATGCTCAGGGATGCTTGCCCTCCTTCTACTCACCTTCTCCTCTTCCTCTTCCTCCTCTTCCTCCCTGGCAGGCAGCCGCAAGTGCAAGAAGGCTACCTGCACTGCATGAACGGGCGCTGCGTCGCCAGTCGCTACTGGTGTGACGGCGTGGACAACTGCGGGGACAACTCGACGAGGTGCCCTGTAACAGTGAGTGTCTGCCTGGCACCCCGCCAGCCCCTGCCAGGGCTCCGTCAGCTGCCTGGGACAGGGACAGCAGCTTCAGGAGGGAGTTACCATCAGCTTGACAGGAGCAGAGCAGAGCCAGGGCTTAACGGAGAGTCAAGGTCAAGCTTGTGCTGCTTAGTAAAGCTTACAGAGTGACAGCTGAGAGGAAAAGCTCCTGGGCATGGGCACGCAGCACCCGGACTCTTCCCAGCGAGAGTGGTTTGACAGCAGGAGGGGCACAGGGCGTAGTGTCACTGCTCCTCATGGCTCCCAGGCATCCCCTTAGGGGGCTGCAGGATGGGTCTGCTCGGTTCCAACTGACAGGGGCAGTCGGAGCTTCTCAGAGTCCTGTCCAGGTCTGGTTGTGCCAGGGAGAGGGCTCAGGCTGCCAGGCAGATTGTGAGCCGGGAGGCACCGGGTCTCATCCAGAGGGGATCAGGTTTGGGAGCACTCTGAGCATCCCAGAGCTGCGTGGGCAGTGGGGGGTGTGGTGCCATGGGGTGGGTGTGCATGTGGGGTCCCCCCACCCTGCCTCATTGACTGTGGGGGCTTCTTCCCCCTGGCAGAAACCAGCTGTGCCGCGACCGAGTTCCGCTGCCGGACGGGACCTGCATCGGGAATTCCAGCCGCTGCACCATTTCATCGACTGCGAGGATGCATCTGATGAAATGAACTGCAGTGAGTGCCCAGCTGCTGCCCCTGGCCCCTCCTCAGCTCTGGAGATGCTCCTGCTCTTAGTGCCGGCAGCAGGGACCTGGGGCTTTGGGATTTGGGCTGGGTCAGGGAGGGAGGAGGGTCCCTGCTCCTGTCCTGGGATGAGGCAGCCCCAGCCCACCCCTGCAGCCCCCCTGTGCCATGCTCAGCACCCCTCCACCTGCTGGATCCCTGCAGCTCTGGGCATGTGTGGGCACATTTTTTGGGTGTGTGGGGTGTGGTGGGCTCTGGTAGCAGGGCGGGGGCCAGTGCCACGTGGTGGAGCCAGAACAGGGGGCTCCTGCCGTGGTTCCTGCTGTGTCACCGGGGCTTCTGCTGTGATTCCTCTCAGCTGCCACCGACTGCAGCAGCTACTTCAAGCTGGGGGTGAAGGGCACCACGTTCCAGAAGTGTGAGCACACGTCCCTGTGCTACGCGCCCAGCTGGGTGTGTGACGGCTCCAACGACTGCGGCGATTACTCGGACGAGCGCAACTGCCCCGGTGAGAGCAGGAGGGCAGAGGGGGCTCTGGGGGCAGGGATGCCCCTTTGGGATCTGCTTGGGCTGTGGAGGCTTTGTCTGCCCACTGGGACTGTTGTCCTCTGCTCGCGTGGCTCCCGCACAGATAGTGCCGCAGGGATCTGGGACCTCAGGGGGATTTTGGGAGGAATCCTTCAGTTCTGGGCTGGGAGGAGGCAGGATGTGGCCGTGTCGTCATCCTCACTGGTGTTTCCATCACAAAGTAGGTGGGAGGAAGCCCAAATGTCCATCCAACTACTTGCCTTGTGCCCGAGCGGGAGTGCATCCCCATGACCTGGACCTGTGACAAGGAGGACGACTGCGAGAACGGCGAAGATGAGACCCAGTGCAGTGAGCGACAGGGTGGGGACAGTCAGGATTTGCCTGGGGCACGGGGTGGTGCTGGAGGTTGGGCAGGACCCTCTTCTCTCCCTGACATCCATTTGCCAAGGACAGACCCCAGATTCTTCCCCCCTCTGTGGTTTTCCTCCACGCTCTTGGGCTTTTAGCTGTGACCAGTGTAAATGTCCTCTTGTGCTGGTTTGCTCAGCACATGCACAAGTGTCCGTGGCCCTTTTGAATGGGACCAGTTATGGCTCCCTTCAGCTGCATTTTCAGTTCTAACCTCCTGGAACAAGCCCAAACATGCTCAGGAGCTGGGGATCTTCCTCAGGTCCAGCAGCAGCGAGTCCCACACCAGCCCTGTGGGACCACAAGCAGTACCCCCAACACCCCCCTGGGCCCCTGGAGCCCAGCTGACCCAGCCTGGCCACGCTCTGCTGGTGCTTCCTGCCTTTATCACCTCGCTCTGACCCCCATCTGCTCCTCTTCTCCTCTCCCAGACAAGTTCTGCTGCTACCCCGTGCAGTTCGAGTGCAACAACCACCGCTGCATCTCCAAGCTCTGGGTGTGTGATGTGGGCCGATGACTGCGGGACGGCTCTGACGAGGGCAGTCGCTGTGCCGTGAGTCTGCTCCAGCCCTTCTTTCCCCTCTCAGTCCCTGCCTGCTCCATCTCCATGTTCCTGCATCCATGTTCCCCCTCTGCCCATCCTTCTCCCACCCGTGTCTCTCCGCTCTCCCGAGCTCTGCATCTTGGGGGTCCCCAGAGCTTCCAGCAGTGGGGTGACCGGACTCCATCCTGCTCCTCCCTTCCCCAGGGCTGACCACCTGCAGCTCAGGATCCTTCCAGTGCCCGGGCACTACGTGTGCGTGCCGGAGCGCTGGCTCTGTGACGGGGACAAGGACTGCGCGGACGGGGCCGATGAGACCCTCGCTGCCGCTGCTGTGAGTGCCCGAGGGCGGGGGCTGGGGGAGGCCGGGGCTGGCGAGGGCTGACGGTGGTGGTGCCCCGTTGCAGTGTACAACAACACCTGTGACGAGCGGGAGTTCATGTGTGGGAACCGGCAGTGCATCCCCAAGCACTTCGTCTGCGACCACGACGACGACTGCGGCGACGGCTCCGACGAGTCCCCGGAATGTGGTGGTGTCTGTGGGACCCCCGGGGACTGACCCAGCTGGGTCCTCCTGGGCTTTGGACAGTACCCTGGGAGGGTCTTCATCACCCCAGAGGGGGATTGGTGTGAGTGTGGTGAGAGGAGCCCAGAGAGGGCAGCGAAGGGGATTGTTAGTGGAGAGCAGCCCCCCATCCCTGACAGAGAGATCCAAACCACACAGAGATCCAAACCCCACAGAGAGATCCAAAGAGAGTGTGTGTGCAGGGCAGCCCTGTCCCAGTGTGGCGTCCCTGTCACTCCCAGCAGCTCGGGAAGGTTTGGCTCCATGGTGCCTCTCTGTCCTCTCCGAGCGGCTCCACGGTGCCGTCCGGAAGTTTCCGGAAGGTGGGGATGCTGGCTGAGCCCCTCACCCTCCCTCAGAGTATCCCACCTGTGGCCCCCACGAGTTCCGCTGTCAGAACGGCCGCTGCCTCAGCAACCGGCAGTGGGAATGCGATGGGGAGTTCGACTGCCACGACCACTCGGACGAGGCGCCCAAGAACCCACGCTGCAGCAGCCCAGGTACCTGCTGGGGTCACGGTGGGGTCCTGGGGGGGGATAGCGGAACCCCAGCCACCCCCCACTGACCACTGCCACCTCCCCTCTGCAGAAAACAAGTGCAACGACTCCTTCTTCCTCTGCAAGAACGGGAATTGCATCTCCGAGGCGCTGCTCTGCGACAACAACAACGACTGCGCCGACGGCTCTGACGAGCTCAACTGCTTCATCAACGAGTGCCTCAACAAGAAGCTGAGTGGCTGCTCCCAGGAGTGTGAGGACCTCAAGATTGGGTACAAGGTAGGGGGCCACGGGGTGGGGGGCTGGCTGCAGAGGTCATAGAATTACAGAATGCCCTGAGTTGGAAGGGACCTACAATCATTGTTGAAGTCCAGCTCCTGCCCCTGCACAGGAGACCTCAGTAATCTCACCCTGTGCCTGACAGTTGTCCAAATGCTCCTGGAGCTCTGGCAGCCTTGGGGCTGTGCCAGCCAACAGTGCCTGACCACCCTCTGGGGGAAGAACCTTCTCCTGATATCCAGCCTAAACCTCCCCTGGCACAGCTCCTGCTGTTCCCTCTCCTTCCTCCTCCTCAGACGTGAGGGTTGTGTCTGTCCTGTGCCAGCTGGGCCAGGGACGTGACACGGCGCTTCAGGCAATGTTTGTGGATCTCAGCTGTCCTTGCTGAGTCTGCGTGTCCCGTGGTGACACTTGTCACCTCCTAGCACCTGCACCTCCCAGCGAGGGCCTTGGAGGTGTCTGACAGCTCCGGGTTGCTCCTGCAGTGCAGATGCCGTCCCGGGTTCCGGCTGAAGGACGACGGGAAGACGTGCATCGACATCGACGAGTGCTCCACCACCTACCCCTGCAGCCAGAAGTGCATCAACACCCTGGGCAGCTACAAGTGCCTCTGCACTGAGGGCTACAAGCTCAGACCTGACAACCCCACCAGCTGCAAGGCTGTCACAGGTGAGAGCCAGGTGTGGGGCGCAGAGCCCAGGATGTTCCTGGTGACCGTGGGATGCTCCTGGCGCTGGAGTTGGAGGGTGAAGTGACTGCAAGGCTCATGAGGGAGTGGAGCTGGGAGGGTGGCAGGTCTGCAAGGTTCTGCCCACATCCCAGCAGTGCTCCCCTGCCACTTTTCCCTCTTTCCCCGTGCAGATGAAGAGCCTTTCCTCATCTTCGCCAACCGCTACTATCTGCGGAAGCTCAACCTGGACGGCTCCAACTACACTCTGCTCAAGCAGGTGCGGGGTGAGCTGGGAGCAGGAGGCACACCAGCCCCATGTGGCTGGGATCTGGGGATGGAGCAGGCCCTGAAGGACACAGGAGCTGCCAGCTGAGGAGTTTGGGCTCTTGGGGAATGGTAGATCCATCTAAATGTCAGGAGGTCACTGTGAGCGAGGAGCAGGCGGGGAGGCTGTGGGCTCTATAAAACCCCCCAGAGCCCATGCCAGCCACTGAGGCTGCTGCAACCCTTCTCCCTCCCTGCTCTCCAGGGGCTGAACAACGCCGTGGCTCTGGATTTCGACTACCGGGAGCAGATGATCTACTGGACAGATGTCACCACGCAGGGCAGCATGATCCGCCGCATGCACATCAACGGCAGCAACGTCCAGGTGAGGACGTGGGGCAGCCCCTGGGGCACCCCTGAGCTGGGCAGCCGGGCCTCACCCACCTCCTGCCCCGCTGTGGGGTCATCACTGGCCTTTGGGAGTCAGCCCCATTTGCTGTGGGATGTTTTGCAGCCCCATCCCAAGCAAGGGTGGGCTCCACACTGCCCTGAAATGTGGGACAAGGAAGTTTGGGGGAAGGGTCATGGAGTTGTGGAATGATTTGGGTCAGAAGGGATCTTAAAGTTCATCCAGTTTCACTCCCCTGCCATGGGCAAGGACATCTTCCACTATCCCAGGCTGCTCCAAGCCCCATCCAACCTGGCCTTGGACACTTCCAGGGATCCAGGGCAGCCACAGCTTCTCTGGGCAACCGCTGCCAGGCCTGCCCACCCTCACGGGAGGAATTTCTTCCCAAAATCCCATCTAACCTAAGAGGGGAGTGAAGAAGAAGATCTGAGCTGGGGAGGGGAATGCTGTCACCCCTGAGAGATCAGGGTTTGATTCTCTCTGCTCAGCCCTGTCACCTCTGACTCCTCCTGGCAGGTCCTTCACCGCACAGGGCTCAGCAACCCCGACGGGCTGGCTGTGGACTGGGTGGGAGGAAACCTCTACTGGTGTGACAAGGGTCGGGACACCATCGAGGTGTCGAAGCTCAACGGCGCGTACCGCACCGTGCTGGTCAACTCGGGCCTGCGCGAGCCCCGCGCGCTCGTGGTGGACGTGCAGAACGGGTGAGAGCCCGGGGGACGTGGACCTGCTCTGCTCTGGGAAGGGAGCTGTGGTCATCTTGCCGTAGTCCCAGAGGTTGGGAGATGGGATGGAGCCTTCCCTCTTGGCCTCTGGGACACTGGGATGCTTTTCCCTACCCTGTGCCTGTGCACCTCCATTTATCACAGAGTCATGGGTGGTTTGGGATGGAAGGGACCTTAAAGACCACCTTGTTCCCACCCCACTGCTGTGGGCAGTCACCTTCCACTATCCCAGGTTGCTCCAAGCCCCCTCCAACCTTGGACACTTCCAGGGATGGGGCAGCCACAGCTTCTCTGGGCATCCTGTGCCAGGGCCTCAGCACCCTCACGGGGAGAAATTTCTGTGGTTTCCAACTCAGCATCTCCCTGCTCTTCCGTTTCATCCCCAGCTACCTCTACTGGACGGACTGGGGGGACCACTCTCTGATCGGGAAGATCGGCATGGACGGCACCAACCGCAGCGTCATCGTGGACACCAAGATCACGTGGCCCAACGGCCTCACCCTCGACTACATCAACAGCCGGATCTACTGGGCCGATGCCCGCGAGGACTACATCGAGTTCGCCCAGCCTGGACGGCTCCAACCGGCACACGGGTGAGAGCGCCGGGGCTCCCGGCGTGCCAGCTGGGGGTCAGCTCTTGGAGTGTCCCCAAGGCTGCTGGGGACAGTGCCCAGCTCTGGCCACTCCTCTGTGTCCAGGCTGCTTCCTTGTGGGAGGGGGACAACGCACGGCCCCTCGCTGAGCGCCCGCTCCCCTCACAGTGCTGAGCCAGGACATCCCGCACATCTTCGCGCTCACCCTCTTCGAGGATTTCATCTACTGGACCGACTGGGAGACCAAGTCCATCAACCGGCCCACAAGACAACAGGAGCCAACAAGACGCTGCTGATCAGCACCTTGCACCGGCCCATGGACATCCACATCTACCACCCCTACCGCCAGCCCGACGGTGAGCAATGTGGGGAATGGATTGGTAGAAAATTCTCCAAGCCTGACAGAAGGCTCACACAGTGTGCATCTGTATGCAAACCTGGAGATAAGAAATGCTGACTTACACATGCCATGGAATAGGACGGGCATTGTTGGGAGAGAAATGGAACTAGAAACAAGTTTCAAAGAGCGGCCTTGCAAATAAAGACTGGATACTTTAGAGAAATAGAAGTACAAATTCATTTCCCACGGAGCACGGCTTGGGGGTGCTGGGGAACCACCCCAGGAAAGGGACACGGGGGGACACCAGGTTGTCAGGGGGAGCAGGAGCAGGGTGACAAAGGTCTTGCTACTCCCATGCCACCCAGAGGGTCCCCAGCTCGGTCTGACTTGCTGTTGTTCCCTGCTCTCCCCAGTTCCCAACCATCCCTGCAAGACCAACAACGGCGGCTGCAGCAACCTCTGCCTGCTCTCGCCGGGCGGGGGGCACAAGTGTGCCTGTCCCACCAACTTCTACCTGGGCAGTGATGGCAAAACCTGCGTGTCCAACTGCACTGCCAGCCAGGTAAGCCCCTGCCTGCCTGTCCCTGCCTGTCCCTGCCTGTCCCTGCCTGCCTGGATATTTCCCATGCCTGTGTCCCTCCTGCCATGATCTCCCCAGGGGTGATGGGATGTTGCACAGTCTTCTGTGGGTACAGGCAGCACCTCCCTCCTGTGGCACTTCATGTCTGGGGCTGTGCAGGGGAGCCAGAGACCCTCCAGCTCTGGAATGTTCTTCTACCCCTCTCCTCAAACCCCAGGGCCTGGGTGGGGTTAAGGCTTTGCTCTGGGTCAGGATTTGGGAATACCTGGAGGGGACAGCACAGGATCAGTGCCCTTGAGTGAGCTCACTGGGATGAAATCTTTTGGGTTCCCCCTCCCCATCCTGAACCATCTCATGAACTCCTCTCTCCATCAGTTTGTCTGCAAGAACGACAAGTGCATCCCTTTCTGGTGGAAATGCGACACCGAGGACGACTGCGGGGACCGGTCGGACGAGCCGGAGGATTGCCGTGAGTGCCAGGGGGTGACACAGCCCCCCCGAGTCCCAGCACCCCACGGCTGTTGGGACAGCCCCGTGGAGAGGAGGGTCAGTCCAATAACAGGGTTCAGGGAGCAGTGGGACACATCTGTCCCTGTGTCGGGGTTGTCCCATGGAGCGGGGCCCGAGCCCAGAATTGCATGCTGGGTCCCTGCAGAGGACCCCAGAGGGGTGGAGCGGGGGTTTGAGGTTGAGGTGTGCCCTGAAAATGTTCCTCAGAGCAAACCTGTGGCCCTGTGTTACCCCACAGCTGAGTTCAAGTGCAGGCCGGGGCAGTTCCAGTGCTCCACAGGGATCTGCACCAACCCCGCCTTCATCTGCGACGGCGACAACGACTGCCAGGACAACTCGGACGAGGCCAACTGTGGTAGGTCCCCTGTGTCCCCTTGTGACCCCCAGGCCTCCACAGCGTGGAGCTGCAGCCTGCCACCCCCTGACTGTGTCACCTCTTCCCCAGACATCCACGTCTGCCTGCCCAGCCAGTTCAAGTGCACCAACACCAACCGCTGCATCCCCGGCATCTTCCGCTGCAACGGGCAGGACAACTGCGGGGACGGCGAGGACGAGAAGGACTGTCGTGAGTGGGGGCTCAGGGTGTCAGGTGGGAGCAAGTGTGGGTCAGACTGAGGGGCTCAGGTCTGTATCTTGGGGTGTTTGGCTCCCTGGGTTGCCCCAGGGCTTTCTCCATACCCCTTGGTCTCTGCAGACCCTCTGTCCCCATCACCCCTACAGATGCTGCTGTTTCCTAGTGGGAATGAAATCCTTAAGTCCCTTGAAGTGGATTTGGGCTGAGCCTGTTGCCCAGCTGAGCGATCTGGTGGCCTCTGCCCTGTCCCCCCATAGCTTGGAGTCTTCTGGGGCCATTTTCTGGCTCTGCTCCATCTCCCCCACTGAGCACAGCAGCTCCAGTGATCCCTGGAGCATCCACACACCTCTCAACCCCACGGCTGCTTTTTGGGGAAAGGGTGGCTGGGCCCTGCCTGCCCTGCTGCCCTTCCTGAGACCCCTTCTCCCTCCTGCAGCGGAGGTGACCTGTGCCCCCAACCAGTTCCAATGTGCCATCACCAAGCGCTGCATCCCCCGTGTCTGGGTCTGTGACCGTGACAACGACTGCGTGGACGGCTCCGATGAACTGCTAACTGCAGTAAGGGACCTGTGTGGGGAGGGGGTTCTGCCCACCTGTCAAATACCCACCTCGTGGCAGGTCCCTGCTCAGTCCCTTCTTGGTCCCTACTTGGTCCCTGCTCTCTCTCTGCTCAGTCTCTGCCCACTTCTACCTCGGTCCCTCCTCAGTCGCTGCTCAGTCCCTCCTTGGTCCCTCCTTGGTCTTTGCTCACTTCCACCTCAGTCCCTGCTCAGTTCCTGCTCAGTTCTAACTCCGTCCTTGCTCAGTCCCTGCTCAGTTCTACCTCAGTCCTTGCTCAGTTCCCTGCTCAGTTCTACCCCAATCCTTCCTCAGTCCCTGCTCAGTTCTACCTCAGTTTACCCCAGTCCCTCCTCGGTCCCTGCTCAGTCCCTGTGGGCAGTGGGTGATGGTGTTGGTGGCTCTGTCTGGATCTGTCCTGCTGGGATCCTCCTCCCCCTGACTTCTCCCTGGAGAACTGCTTGGAAGGGAAGGGGGAATCTCACCCAGCTCCAGGCTGTTCATCAGCCCTGCAGAGAGCAGCACACTCCTGACCAGTGCTGATCCCTGCCCTGTGCCTGTGTCACTTTGTCCCCTCCAGCCCAAATGACCTGTGGTGTGGACGAGTTCCGGTGCAAGGACTCGGGCCGGTGCATCCCGGCACGCTGGAAGTGTGACGGGGAGGACGACTGTGGGGATGGATCCGATGAGCCCAAGGAGGAATGCGGTGAGCAGGGGCCGTGGGGACAAGCCACTGTCATCTTGTGTCCCTGATCCCTGAGGGACAGGCTGGCCTGGCACTGGCTGTCTCCTCTGGGGTGCCCAGGAGTTCCAGCTGCTCCTATTCTGAGTGGCGTGGGCAGGGCTGGGTTAGAGGGAGGGCAGGGCAGTGCTGACCTCTGTCCCTGTCCCTGTCCTGTCCCTCCTCATGTTCAGGGCGGTGCTGACACCTGTCCCTGTCTCATCCTCCCGTCATACAGGGCAGTGCTGACCTCTGTCCTTGTCCCATTCCTCCCCTTGTTTGGAGCAGTGCTGACCCCATCCCTATCCCATATCTCCCATTGTGCAGGGCAGTGCTGACACCTGTCCCTGTCCTGTCCCTCCCCTCATGCAGCAGAATCCTCACACCTGTCCCTGTCCCATATTTCTCCTCGTTCAGGACAGTGCTGACCCCTGTCCCTGTCCCCTCCTGTCCCTTTGTGCGGGGCAGTGCTGACACCTGTCCCTGTCACATCCATTGCCTTGTTCAGGGCGATGCTGACCCCTGTCCCCATCTCCTTCTGTCCCCTTGTGTGGGGTGGTGCTGACAGGTGTCCCTGTCGATCCCTTGCCTCATTTGGGGCAGTTCTGATCCCTTCCCTTCCCTTCCCTTCCCTTCCCTTCCCTTCCCTTCCCTTCCCTTCCCTTCCCTCCCTTCCCTTCCTTCCCTTCCCTTCCCTCCCTTCCCTCCCTTCCCTTCCCTTCCCTTCCCTTCCCTTCCCTTCCTTCCCTTCCCTTCCCTTCCCTTCCCTTCCCTTCCCTTCCCTTCCCTTCCCTTCCCTTCATTGCAGGGCACTGCTGACCCTGTCCCATCCCATCCCTGCCCTCCTTTGGGGCACTCCTGTCCCTGTCCCTGCCCTCCTTTGGGGCACTCCTGTCCCTGCCCTCCTTTGGGGCACTGCTGTCCCTGTCCCTGACCCTGTCCCTGTCCCTGCCCTCCTCTGGGGCACTGCTGTCCCTGTCCCTGCCCTCCTTTGGGGCACTGCTGTCCCTGTCCCTGACCCTGTCCCTGTCCCTGCCCTCCTTTGGGGCACTGCTGTCCCTGTCCCTGACCCTGTCCCTGTCCCTGCCCTCCTTTGGGGCACTCCTGTCCCTGTCCCTGCCCTCCTTTGGGGCACTGCTGTCCCTGTCCCTGACCCTGTCCCTGTCCCTGCCCTCCTTTGGGGCACTGCTGTCCCTGTCCCTGACCCTGTCCCTGTCCCTGCCCTCCTTTGGGGCACTGCTGTCCCTGTCCCTGACCCTGTCCCTGTCCCTGCCCTCCTTTGGGGCACTCCTGTCCCTGTCCCTGACCCTGTCCCTGTCCCTGCTGCCCCCCAGACGAGCGCACCTGCGAGCCGTACCAGTTCCGCTGCAAGAACAACCGCTGCGTGCCGGGCCGCTGGCAGTGCGACTACGACAACGACTGCGGGGACAACTCGGACGAGGAGAGCTGCAGTACGTGCCACCCCCCAGCCCTTGCTGTCCCCGGGGTGGAGCAGTGGAGAGGGGAGAAGTTTGGGCCCCCCTCCCCAGCCCCGCTTTTGCTGCCTGGGAGTGTCAGGCTGGTGGCTGGGAGAGCCACCGTGTCCCCCAGCCAGGACACCCCTGACTCCAGGGGGCTGGAGAGCCTGGCCCTGCAGAGGGGGGGGCTGTGCCAAGGAGACACCCCAAGGGTGACGAGTGACACTGAAGGGGTGACCCCAACACACTCCCCGCAGGAGCATGGGGGCCCAGCAGAGTCACCTGAGGGCACCTTGTCCTGCTCTGCCACCAAGCATCACCCCTTGTGTCACCCCCTGCCTGCCAGTGGCACCTGGGATGGCGGTGGGGACGCACAGAGCTGTCAGGAGGGACCCAGGTCACAACCTCAGGTCTGGGTTTAGGCTGCCTGTGGGATGGCACCAGGGTCTGCTGCCAGACCCTCTCCCACCCCTCAGCACCCAGAGGGTTCCAGGCTGCCCATGGGATGGCACCAGGGTCTGCTGCCAGCCCTCTCCTACCCCACAGTGCCCACTGGGTCCCTCTGTCTTCCTGCAGCTCTTCAGGGTGCAGCTTTTGTTTTCTTTTCTGTTGATTTCCCGTCGTGTTTTTGAGTTTGTGCCATTTCACTTCATCTTATGTTTTTCTCCATTTTCACACTGTCGTTATGGGGCGCTCAGAGGTAGGTTCCTGCCAAAATCTTTTAATTCCATGTACAGTCTCTCTAAAACCAATGAAGACAATAATTTCTAGGTGAGGGCAGAGGGGTCGGGACTGGACAATCCTGGTGGATTTACAGAGCATCAGCACCAGCATCTCCCTCCACGGAGCCACAGCCAGGGAGGGTCCGACCCTGCTGCTCTGCAGGGCCCGTGCATGGCTTGGACTTGGCTCCAAAACCCATCCCCACCGTGACTCTCCCTGCTCCCCCTGGACACCCCCTGTTCCCCTCTTCCCCCACTGTCCTGTGCCGTGACTGGGGATCTCTGTGACCCAATACCCTGGGGCTGTGGGGAGGGGAAGGGTCCCAGAGCCGTGCCAGGTGGGCGGCTGTGCCACGTGCTGTCCTCCTGGGTTTGGCAGTGGCTGTGCCAGTGAGCTGTGAGCTGTGCACCTGTCCCCATGCCCTGTGAGGGAGAACAGCGATGAGGCTCTGCCAGGGCACCACTGCAGTTCCTCCTGCCTGGGGGGCAGCTGGGGTGGGCAGCAGTGGGGCTGGTGCTGCCCTGTGGAGAGTGAATGACCTGGGGGGCAGGCCACAGTGCCCCCCAAACCCCCACAGGGATCTGGGAGCCCTGGAGTGGGGTGGGAAGGGGGTTGGGAGGTGGTACCAGCTGTGCCCCTCTGGCAGCTCCCACAGCTCTGCCTGTACCCCCTGTCCCCTGTGCCACCGGCCGTGTGTCCGTGTCAGCCTGTGCCCCCCAGCTGTTGGCCAGGGACACCCCCTGCCCTCACAGCCGTCCCCACGCTCAGGGCACACGCTGTGTTCTCTGTCCCCAGCGCCCCGGCCCTGCTCCGAGAGCGAGTTCTCGTGCGCCAACGGCCGCTGCATCGCGGGCAGGTGGAAATGTGACGGGGACCACGACTGCGCCGACGGCTCCGACGAGGTACGAGCAGGACGGGGACACATCCCCCCCTCTGCCCCTGACGGTGGCCCTGGGGCTCAGAGCCTGGCTGTGGCAATAGGACAGGGGCCTGCCGTGGCCACCCTGTCCCTGCTGACCCGTGTCCCTTGCCCGTCCCCTGCAGAAAGACTGCACGCCCCGCTGTGAGTTTGACCAGTTCAAGTGCAAGAACGGGCACTGCATCCCCATGCGCTGGCGCTGCGACGCCGACGCCGACTGCATGGACGGCAGCGACGAGGAGAACTGTGGCACAGGGGGTAACGGCAGAGCTGTGTGTCCCCCGGGGCTGCTTGTGTCCCCCACTCCCTGCCCTGGTGTCATTGTGTCCCCGCTGCGGGTGGGAGCGCTCCCCTGTGTGTGTCCCCCTCTCTCTGCCCCTCCCTGGAGCACGCACGGACATGTAGCCGAGCCCTGGAGCCCTCCCAGCCCTGGAGACCCCCTGTCCGTGCTGGAAATTGGAATTGCAGCCCCAGGCTGGGGTTTTGGCAGCAGGGCAGCACGAGCTGACGTGTCCCCTCTTGCACTGTCGCAGTTCGCACGTGTCCCCTGGACGAGTTCCAGTGCAACAACACCCTGTGCAAGCCCCTGGCCTGGAAGTGCGACGGGGAGGACGACTGTGGGGACAACTCGGATGAGAATCCTGAGGAGTGCTGTGAGTGACACTGCAATGCCTCTGCCCCAAGCCCTCCCATACCCCAGGATGGGGGGACAGCCCCGGAGCCTGAGCACCACTGTGGGGACCGGAGGGTCTGGGGGGGGACCTCTGGCAGCTCCTCTTGGGGGTGGCCAGTGGGGGTGAGGGGCTGAAGGTGACTCTGGTTGAGGGACAGGAGTTGCAGAGGGGCTGGTGGTGGGGAGGGGGCTGGGGGGGCCGGGGCGGGGTGAGAAGAGGGCTCACAGCAGCCGGGCGATTGTCTTTGCTTCAGTCTCTTTGCTTCAGCCTCCGGAGCCCGCTCGCCCGCGTGGGACAGCCCTCCCCGGAGAGCGGGCAGAGGCCGAGCAGCAGCTCGTGACATGTGTGACAGCCTGGCTACGGCGTCTCCTTTCACCGTCACCGTTTGTTTCTGTTTGCTGGTGCAGTGAAATTCCAGTGTCCCCCCAACAGACCGTTCCGCTGCAAGAACGACCGGGTATGTCTGTGGATCGGTCGACAGTGCGACGGCATTGACAACTGTGGAGATAACACGGATGAGAAGGACTGCGGTGAGTGGGGCTTCCCACGGGCACAGCCCTGAGCCTGCCTGGCCGAGGTGCCTGCGTGGTCACCGTGGCCCTTGGGATGGTCCTCCCAGAGCCCAGGGTTCAGCCCACGTGTTGGGGTTGGCTTTGCCCAGTCTTTCCTCCCAAAATCAGGGTGTGGATGCAGGGTCCCAAGTCCCTGCCTGCTCCCAGAGGGTCCCATGGGGATGGGTGCCCAGGACATGGGGGTCCCAGCTGCTGCCCCTCGCCCGCAGAGTCACCCACGGCCAAGCCCAAGAGCTGCAGCCAGGACAAGAACGAGTTCCTGTGTGGGAACAAGAAGTGCATCAGTGCCAACCTCCGCTGCAACTTCTTCGATGACTGCGGAGACGGCTCCGATGAGGAATCCTGCTCCCACGGTGGGTGGGGAGCCGGGGGCCCGGTGGGGGCGGGGGACCTCGCTGTGACACGCGTGTGACGGCGCGTCCCACCGCAGAGCACAAGTCATACGACTGCACGACCAACACCACCATGTGCGGGGACGAGGCCCACTGCGTCCAGTCCCAGTCCACCTCATACTGCACCTGCCGCAGAGGCTTCCAGAAGGTGCCGGACAAGAATTTTTGCCAAGGTACTTCCCGCTGCTGCTGGAGAGGGCTCGGGATCAGGCTGTGGGGTCTGGCATTGGTTTTTGACCCTGAGATGTGATTTCACAGCTGGGATGGGACTGGGGTGGCAGGAATGGTGTCCTTGGGGCGGAGTTGGGGTCTGTGGGGTCAGCCTTCAGTTCTCCCCCTGATCCCATCTCCCACTGCCCAGACATCAATGAGTGTCTGCGCTTCGGGACCTGCTCCCAGCTCTGCAACAACACCAAGGGCTCCCACGTCTGCAGCTGCGCCAAGAACTTCATGAAGACGGACAACATGTGCAAGGCAGAAGGTCAGGAGGGAACAGGGACCCACATGGGTTCTGTGCGTGCCCAGGACCCCCCCCCAGAGCTCCTGTGGGAATCCTTTGCTCTTCCCTCCAACCCCCTGCAGCTCTGCCCACCCTTCTGGTACCTCTGGTGCTGTCAGTCTGTCCATCCCCGGCAGAGTGAGCCCCAAGGCGATGACGAGCTCCCAGTGACTCTGTCCCTGTCCCAACAGGGAGCTGGGCTGAGCCCTCGTTCCTGGCTGAGTCCCCACTCCTGGCTGAGCCCCTGTTCCCAGTGCAGCCCATGCCAACCTCTCCTCCTCCTCTGCAGGCTCCGAGCACCAGATCCTCTACATCGCGGACGACAACAAGATCAGGAGCATGTACCCCTTCAACCCCAACTCGGCCTACGAGCCAGCCTTCCAGGGTGATGAAAACGTGCGCATCGACGCCATGGACATCTACGTCAAGGGCAACAAGATCTACTGGACCAACTGGCACACGGGCCGGATCTCGTACCGGGAGCTGCCCGCCTCCTCCTCCGCCTCCACTGCCTCCAACCGCAACCGGCGCCAGATCGACGGCGGCGTCACCCACCTGAACGTGAGCGAGCTCTGCCAGGGCACGGCGGGAGCGACGGGGACGGGCCGATGGTTTCCTCCTCCCTCACCTGTCCCCACTCTGCCCCGCACAGATCTCAGGGCTGAAGATGCCACGGGGAATCGCCATCGATTGGGTGGCCGGGAACATCTACTGGACGGACTCGGGGCGGGACGTCATCGAGGTGGCGCAGATGAAGGGAGAGAACCGCAAGACGCTGATTTCGGGGATGATCGATGAGCCCCACGCCATCGTGGTTGACCCACTACGGGGGTGAGGGACTTGCCATCCCTCTGCCCAGCCCTCACCACACTCCCCTCACCACAAGCCCACCCATGTGTCCCAGTGTCACTCTCTGTGTCTTCTCGAGTTGCCCCGGAGTTGCCTGGTGACTCCAGGATGCCGTGGGGATAGCGTGGGAGGGTTTCTCCTCCCTGGTCATTGGGCTGTCCTGTTCCCCTGGGAATGACCTGCCTGTGTCCTTACAGAACGATGTACTGGTCAGACTGGGGCAACCACCCCAAGATTGAGACAGCTGCCATGGATGGGACGCTGCGGGAGACCCTGGTGCAGGACAACATCCAGTGGCCAACAGGTGAGAGAGACAGGAGAGGGACAAAAGCCATGATGGGGACACGTTCAACCATTTGTCTTGGGGAGGGTTGTTCTGGGGGCTCAGAGCCCCATGGCAGAAGGATGTAGGGCCAGTGGGGGTGCTGCCCTGTGGGTCAGTTGCTCAGGAGGGGCTTGGGGTGGACTGGGGGCTCACTGGGGGCTGTGTCCCCTCAGGCCTGGCCGTGGACTACCACAACGAGAGGCTGTACTGGGCCGACGCCAAGCTCTCCGTCATCGGCAGCATCCGGCTCAACGGCACCGACCCCGTCGTGGCCATCGACAACAAGAAGGGTAAGGGGTGCCCCGTGGGGGTCCCTGGCCTCGGACCCACCCCAAATCCCTGCCTCCACATGTCCCCTCCTGGCTTCCCCAGGGCTGAGCCACCCGTTCAGCATCGACATCTTTGAGGACTACATCTACGGCGTCACCTACATCAACAACCGCATCTTCAAGATTCACAAGTTCGGGCACAAGCCCGTCACCAACCTGACGTCCGGCCTCAACCACGCCACCGACGTCGTGCTCTACCACCAGTACAAGCAGCCGGAGGGTGCGTGGGGGCCCGGGACCCCCACCCTGCTCCTGGGGTGGTGGGGAGCTGCCAGGGACTGATATCTGATGTGAGGTGCCAGAGGGTGAGGGGAGCGTTGGCAGAGCTTGGGAAAAGGGGACTCAGACCCCCAGCTCCCTGCCCGAAGCGGGGGTGTCTGGGTGGGCAGAGCAGGGGGTTGGTGAGGTGGGTTGGGGGCGTCCAACTGCGGTGATGAGCGGTCAGGTGGCAACCTCAGGGCACGGGAGGGGCACAGGGCTGCGGAGGGGAATGTCCTAGAGGTGCTGTGGAGCAAGAAGGGCTGCGGGTCACCCATGCTGTCACCACCCCGCTGTCCTCGTCAACAACATCTCCCTGCTGTCCTCACCACCTGTGCCCTCCCCTCCCGCAGTGACCAACCCCTGTGACCGCAAGAAGTGCGAGTGGCTCTGCCTGCTCAGCCCCAGCGGCCCCGTGTGCACCTGCCCCAACGGCAAGCGCCTGGACAACGGCACCTGCGTGGTCGTTCCCTCGCCCACCGTCTCCCCTGTCGGTAGGCGACACCGGAGGAGGAGAGGATGAGGATGTGAGGAGGGAGGTTGGGTCCTGCCAGCGCAGTCCTGCTCACTTCCATCCCCTCCGTGCCTCCCTCCCAGTGCCCACCACCGACACGTGTGACCTGGTGTGCCTGAACGGCGGCAGCTGCTTCCTCAACGCCCGCAAGCAGGCCAAGTGCCGCTGCCAACCGCGCTACAACGGCGACAAGTGCCAGATCGACCAGTGCTGGGACTACTGCCAGAACGGGGGCACCTGCGCCGCCTCCCCCTCAGGTGAGCCGGGGTGGAGTCACAGACAGATGGACAGGCAGACAGACAGACAGGTGGGCACGGAGCTAACGGGTTTTATCCCTAGGAATGCCGACCTGCCGCTGCCCCACCGGCTTCACCGGGCCCCGGTGCAACCAGCAGGTGTGCACGGACTACTGCCAGCACAACGGCAGCTGCACCGTCAACCAGGGCAACCAGCCCACCTGCCGCTGCCTGCCCACCTTCATCGGCGACCGCTGCCAGTACCGTGAGTGCCACCCGCTGTGCCACGGGGTGGGGGCAGCAGTGGGGGCGTCGGGAGGATGGGTGTCCCTCACCTGGGGGTGTCTGGGGTCAGAAAGGTGGGTGTCCCTCACCTGGAGGTGTCTGGGGGGAGACCTCTGGGGACAGTGCCAGAGTGTCGGGCTTCCAACTCTCTTTTGGGTTTTTCCCACCATCTGCGTGGGAATACCTGGGGACAGCATCAGGGGTTGGGCTCCCATGTCCCCCTCTTATGGGGGAATCCTTGGGAACAGCACCTGTGGGATTGGATTTCCAGGTCCCCCTCTTTGGGGATGCTGTGTGGGGCGGGGTGGTGCTCCATGGGGGACTGGGGCCACGGGCTGCCCACCCTGACCCCCTTGTCCCCCACAGGGCAGTGCTTTGACTATTGTGAGAATGACGGCGTGTGCCAGATGACAGCCAGCGGTGCCAAGCAGTGCCGCTGCCCCCCTCAATTCGAGGGCGCCCAGTGCCAGGAGAACAAGTGCTCCCGGTGCCAGGAGGGCAAGTGCAGCATCAACAAGCAGAGCGGGGAGGTCTCCTGCATGTAGGTGCTGGGAATGTCGAGCTGGAGGGGGGAAAAGGGGTGGTGGGCGCAGGGACCCCAGAGAAAAGCTGTCCCCCTGTGGCAGGGTCGGTAATTCAGGGCAGATAAATCCGGGGGACCTGGTGGTCCTGGCAGGAGGAGGTGGATGTGTCTCAGTGTCTCCCCAGAGCCCATCCTGGTGTCCCAGCCATGAGCTGTGCGGGTGGGATGAGCCAACAGCCGAGTCCCGAGGGGCTGGGGGGAGCACAGAACACCCAGGGGGGCACAGGGCAGCCATGGGGTACCCATGGGGTTGATCCTCTGTGCCCCCCCAGCTGCCCTGATGGGAAGATAGCACCGAGCTGCCTGACCTGTGACAATTACTGCCTGCACGGCGGGACCTGCTCCATCAGCGACAAGACACAGCTGCCCGAGTGCCTGTAAGAGAGGAGGGGCCCGGGGGGCACGGGAGGGGGGGACAGGGGGGGCTGTTTGCCCCCCGAGACGTCACTGACACACCCCGATCTGTGTGCCCCCACCCCACCCTGACCCCAGGTCTGTGCCCAGCTCTCCCTCCCTCCCTCCCTGCATGGCCCTGCCCCGCTAATCCCGGTGCTCTCCCTGCGCTCCCAGGTGTCCCGCGGGGTGACGGGCACGCGCTGCGAGGATTTCATCGTGGGCGAGCAGCAGAGCAGCCGTAAGTGGGGGGGCAGGGGGGGACCCCCCTCCCATGCCACGCCACACCCAGGGGGTTTGGTGGGCAGTTTGTTGGTGGGCAGGTTAAGTGGGGGCAGTGGGTGACCCCCCCTCCCATGCCACGCCACACCCAGGGGGTTTGTTGGTGATCCAGGGCTGCCCCTCAGCAACTCCTGAACCCCATTCTGTGGTGGAAAGGTGGGGGACAGGGCCAGCCCAGGCTGGGCACTGTCCCCACCCCAGGCTCTGAATGCTCCCGTGCCTTCCTCCCACAGGAACAGCTTCCATCGTCATCCCCATCCTGCTGCTCCTCATCCTCCTCACCGTGGTGGCTTTTGTCTGGTACAAGTGGAGAATTAAAGGGTGAGTCTGGTGGGGTGGAGGGGACGGGAGCTGCCTCTGCTGGCTGTGAAAGCCTCGAGGGTGGGGGGCAGCCGGGGGGTGGCACTGACCTTCTGCCTCCCCCACCTCAGTGCCAAGGGCTTCCAGCACCAGCGGATGACCAACGGTGCCATGAACGTGGAGATCGGGAATCCCACCTACAAAATGTACGAGGGGGAGCCCGATGATGACGTGGGGGAGCTGCTGGATGCTGACTTTGCCCTGGACCCCGACAAGGTGAGGGGCTGTCGAAGTGGGAGGTGCAGGGGGGACACGTGCTGGGGTGGGGGGCACATTGCTGTGGCTGTCAGGGCTCTCTGGGCAGCAGCCCTGGAGGGGCTCTGAGGGGCTGAATAGGCTTTGGGGCTGATGGGTCTCTGAGGGTCTCAAAGGCTTCAGGGCTGGGAGTTCTGAGAGGTTGCAAAGGCTTTGAGGGATCACAAAGCTCCAAGGGTTTGCAAACCTTTTGGGGCTAGGGGAACTCCGAGGGGTGACAGAGGCTTTGGGGCTGGTGGAGACTCTGAAGGTTCACAAAGGCTTTGGGGCTGGAGGTGCTCTGATGGTCTCAAAGGTTTTGGGGCTGGGGTGGGGTTCTGAAGGTTCACAAAGGTTTTGGAACTGGGGATGCTCCGAGGGATGCTCCAAAGGCTAACAAAATCTTTGGGGTGGGAGAAAGGGGGATACTCCAAGGGGCTGCAAAGGCTTCAGGTCTTGGAGGTGTCTGAGGAATCACAAAGGCTTTGGGGTTGGGAGGCTCTGAGAGTTCACAAAGACTTTGGAGCTGGGGGGCTCTGAGGGGTCACAAAGGCTTTGGGGTTGGGGGGATTCTGAGGGGTCACCAAGGCTTTGGGGTTGGGGGGCTCTGAGAGGTCACCAAGGCTTTGGAGCTGGGGGGCTCTGAGAGGTCACAAAGGCTTTGGGGCTGGAGGGTGCAGGCAGGGCCAGTGGGGCTGTCCCATGTCCCGGGAGGAGGTCACAGCTGGTGGGGGGCTCTCACCGAGTCACCCCAGGGTGGAGAACACCCCTGGGGACAGCAGTTCTGGGCAGGGGGGATGCCCGTGCCCCCTCCCACCTGCTCCCCCCGCCCACCCCATTGCAGCCCACCAACTTCACCAACCCGGTTTACGCCACGCTGTACATGGGCGCCCACAACAGCCGCAACTCCCTGGCCAGCACGGACGAGAAGCGGGAGCTGCTGGCACGGGGGGACGACGACCTGGGAGACCCCCTGGCATAGGGGCATGGGGGGCGAGGGGCCGCGGGGCCGCGGTGCCCGGGCCCGGCACAGCCCCCGCCGCAGGGGCGGGCGGGGGGGCCGGGGTGGGGGGCCACGAGCCGCTGTATAAATGTACAAATGAAGGATTATTACTTTTCTATGTGAGCAGTATTATTACCTGTATATTCCCCGGTCCCCGGCCTCGGCGTCTTCATTGCCAGACCCGGCTTTGATTTATTTTAAATCTCTTTACATGGAGCCCCCCCCCCCCCCTCCTCCTGCACACACACATCCCTTCCCTTTCCCTCCCTGCCCCTTCTCACCCCCTCCAGCCCCCAGGACAGGCCGGCGTGCGGCGGTACCGGGGCAAACACATCGGGGCTGGGGCTGAGGGGACACGTGGGGTCACTGCTGCGGGGGGCACAGCTCGGGGGGAGGCAGAGCGGGGTCCCACATCTCCCAACCTCCCCCCCCAGCTGCAGCAGCTCCCCTCCCCAGGGACCCCGTTTCCTTCCCCCACCTAAATCTGCTGCTCCCCGGCTTCCCCCTTCTCCTGCAGCTTGGCCTCTGCAATCGCCCCCAGCCCCCCATTCCTCTCCCTCCCGTTTCCCCCCCCATTGTCCCCCTCCCTCCTTGCCTTCCCCCCTCCCATTTTCCCCTCCCTCCCCAGCTTTCCCCTCCCTCTCTCTGCCTCCCTTTCCCCCGTTCTCTGCCCGACTGTTACTGGGGCCAGGATGAAGCCCCCAGCCCCACTGCGGTGCGGGGGGGTCCCCAGCCCCTCAGCCCCCCTGCTCCAGCCTCTCACCTGCCCCTCGCCTGCTCTCCAACATGCACATTTTTTAACAGGAAAAAGAAGAAAAAAAAAAAAAAAACAACACAAAAAAAACCTGGAAATGACCTAGCTTTTATAGTGGAAATAAATAAACGCATGTGGGGGGGCGGGGGGGGGACCCCATCCTTTTATTGGGGGGAAATGTTTTAATAATTTTTGCTGGATTACTTTACAACTAAACAAAACAGATATTGTTATAAATAAAATTTTTAAAAACTGAAGCACAGGCTGCTGGTTGGAGGGGAGGGGACGGCAGTTTGGGGGGCAGATTTGGGGGGAGCCCGGGCACGGGGGGTCATGGCCGTGATGCCCTCAAAGCCCAGAGATGCCAATCTTGTCCCCGAAGGGGGAGAAGGGGAGGTCGAGGTGGGGTTATGGGGTGTGGAGAGGAGGGGGCTCGGGGGGGGGTGATGTGTAGGGGGGTCATGGGGAGGGGGGTCACAGCTGGCTGCTCTAAGGCAGGAGAATCCCACCAGGGCCACTTGTTCCATGGCGTGGCGCAGGGCGGGCAGCGCTGGGGTGAGGAGGGCACAGGGATTTCCGAGCACGGGCACCGAGTACCGGCACCGGCACCGACGAACCGGGAACGGGGAACCGGGAACCGGCACCGGCGGCGCGCGCAGTCCCGGGAGCCGCCGCCAGGTGGCGACACCGCCATCGAGAACCGAGCGGGGGGGGCAGCGCGCGCGTCCCCGTGTCCCCCCCCCCCCCCGTGACCCCCTCCTTGTCCCCCTTCCGTGTCCCCCCCACCGGGTGACCCTCTCCGTGTCCTTCCCGTGTCACTCCCTCCGTTTCCCCCCCTCTGTGACCCCCTCCGTGTCCCCTCACCGGGTGACCCCCTCCGTGTCCCCTAGTGTCACTTCTTCCGTTTCCCCCCTCCGTGTCCCCCCGTGTAACCCCCTCCCATATCCCGTCCCGTGTCCCCCCCCAATCCTCCCGTGTGTCTCCCCCGTGAGCCTCCTGTGTATCCGCTCTTGTATCCCCTCTGTACTTCCTTCGCTGTCCCCCCACGTGTCCCCCGTGTGTCCCACCTGTATGGCCCCCATGGATCCCCCCTCGTAAGCCCACCCTGAGCATCCCCCATGTCCCCCCACTGTGTCCCCCATGTCCCCTGAGCATCCCCCATGTCCCCCCACTGTGTCCCCCATGTCCTGTGAGTATCCCCCATGTCCCCCCACTGTGTCCCCCATGTCCCCTGAGCATCCCCCAGGTCTCCCCATCTCCCCTTTTTCCCCTCCCGTGTGTCCCTCTCATGTACCCCCCGTGTCCCTCCCCTGTGCCCCCCACTCCGCGTCCCCCCGTGTCTGGCACAACCGTGGGGGTGTCCCTGTCACCCTCCAGCCCTGCCACGGCCACAAGGGTGACCAGGACAGCAGCAGGTCTGTGGGTGGGGGGCTCTCCTGGGACCCCCCTTTCACCCAGGGCAGCGGCAGGGACCAGGGGCAGGGCCGGTGGGCTGCCGCCTGTGGCTCGTGGTGGCCCCGGGGGGGGCTCGTGCTGCGGGGGTGGGGGTCTCAGGCCGGGCTCAGGGGGGCTCAGGGCGTGGAGCCTTGGTGGCATCGCCAGCAGCCTCGCCACGTGCCAGGTGGCTGCGAGGGACCCTCAGGGCCATGGCAGGTCCCGGTGCCCCCCGGCCGGTGGCTCAGCACAGCGGGTCGCCCCTCGCCCCCCCCCCCCCCCATCACTACCGGCCTCGGCGCAGCCCCCAGCCCCCCGCAGCCGCTGCCTTTGAGCCCCCCCCAGCCCCGCGCCGGGTGCCGGCGGCCTCAGATCTATTTCAATACCGGCTCTTTGTTCACTTATCGGTCCTTAAATCTCCTCCCGAGGTTTTTCCTCCCTTTCTCCCCTCTCCCCCCCCCACCCCACACCAAATTATTTTTATCTTTTTCCTTCAATATTTTCTATTTTTCACCCTTTTCCCCATTCATCCCCTCCCTCCCCCCGCCTGCTTCTGCCCCTCCCGTGGGCTGTTTAGGTGGGGAGGGGGCTCTTCCAGAGCCCCCCAACCCCTCTCAGGGCCCGGGATGCGTTTGCTCCCCGGTGAGACCATCAGGGGCACCGGGACCCACCCGGGGAGTTTTCTTGGCCATGTGGGGGGAGGTCCCGAGGGGTCTGGGTGCCCCCAGAGCCCCTGCAGGCTTCAGCCACCCCAACCCTCTGCAGGGTGGATGTGGCACGGGGGGGAGCAGCGCTGGGGGACCCCGGTGGGAGAGGAGGGGAGGGGGGCACGGAGGCTCCTGCAGTGCGGGAAGTGGGGGCCCAGGGAGGAGCGGGGGGCCCTGGGGCGGGCGGTGGGTCTCACACCCAGCGACAGCGCTGGCACCGGGGCAGCAGGGGAAGGGGGGCTGGAGGGATTCTCCCTGAAGTGGGGGAGGCTCCTCTGACCCCGGGCAGAAAGGACCGCGTGCCCACGTGCCCAAGACCCCCACGCGGCTGGCCTGGGGCTGGCTGGGACCCCCCCCTGATGCCAGCACCTCCGGACGCCCCGCTCCTCGCGGCTCTGCTCTCTCCTCTCTCTTCCCCGGCTCCGTCTCCCTCATTCCTCGCCCTCTCCCTTCCCTTTTCCCGTTTCTCCTTTTATCATTCCGTCTCCGCATGTCCACGCGGTTCTGCAGTGCCCTCCCCGCTTGCCCCCACCACCCCCGCGTGCCCCCAGGCCCCCCGAGTGCCCCCAGACCCCCCCCCCTCCCCGAATGTCCCCAGCCCCGCCGATTCCAAGTCCCCGCCGGCAGCTCCCCGGGATAATCGCAGCAATAACAGCAATAATGGGAATAACGATCAATGAATTGACGGGGTGGGGAGGGGGCTGGGGTGGGGGGGTGTGGGTAGCCAAAACCCCTCGGGGAGGGGGGGTGAGAACCCCTGGGAGAGGGGCCCGGCGCGGCGCTGGGGGATGCGCACACGCGTGTCCATGTGCACACACGTGTCCGTGCAGGTGACGCAGGTGGCGTGTCCAGCCCGAGGTGGGTGGGGGTGCAGGACGAGAGGAACCCCCCCCCCCGGGTGTGGCAGGGTCTGGGGGGGCCCCCCTGGGTGCCCCCATCCCTTCCTGCTGAAGTTTTGGGGGTCCAAGCAGGGGGGGGTCTCTCTGCCCTCCCCGGGAAGGGCAGCACCGCCGGTGTCCCCCCCGTGCCTCCACCGGGGTTTGGGGTCTCCGGGAGATGGGGCGGGGGGGGTGGAAGCACCGGGAGCGTCCCGGGGGGCGGGGGGAGAGCGGGACAAGTCCGGGAGCATCGGGGGGAGCGGGAAGATGGAGCAGGAGGGGGGGGCACCCCGGGGTGCTGAAGGATCGGGGGGCAGGTCCGGGATCCGGAGGGTGCAGGGTCCGCGGGAGAGAGAGGCAGGACCGGGATGTCCCGGGGTGCGGGGGCCTCCAGGAAAGGGGGGGGCAGGACCGGGGGCACCCCGAGGTGATGGAGAAGACGGGGGGGGGGCACAACTGGGGATACCCCGGGGTGCGAGGGAAGTTGGGGAGGGTAGGACAGGAGACCCCTCGGGTTGATGGAGAAGGCGGGGGGCAGGATCGGCGACACCCCGGGATGCTGAAGGAGGCGCGGGGGGAGGACCAGGGGCACCCCGAAATGCGGGGGGAGTAGGATGGGAGGCACCTCGAGGCGCGGGGCTCTCCCCGCGTCCCTCGCCCCGCTCTGTGGCGGAGCCGCCGGTGCGCGCGGGGCCGGTGCGGGGTCCCGGCGCCCCCGGAGCCGCCCCCCGGTGCCCCCCCGCCGGCCGGGATTGGCGGGGCCGCCGAGGCACCGCCCGGCCCCGCAAGTCTCCAACTTTCTTCCCGCCGCCCCTCGCCGCCGCCGCCGCCGCCGCCGCCGCTCCCGGAGCCCCGCGATGCTCCGCCGCCGCCTGCCCCTGCTCGGGCCCGGGCTGCTGCTGCTGCAGGTACGGGGGCATCCGGGACCCCCGGCCGGGGGCGAGCTGCCGCCGCCGCGGGGCGTGCGGGGGGGCGCGGTTACCGGGCAGGGGGGCGATTACCGGGCGGGGGGGGGGGGGGAAGTCGTGCAGTTTTTGGGGGCGTAGGACAAATCCGGGGGAGGGGGAGTGGGGTCCTGGCGGGGGTCGTGCAGTGGGAGGGGGGGTTGTCGGTCCTGGGGGGGGTCGTGCAGAGTGGGGGGGGCGCGGTTCGGTTCGGGGGGGGTGTCGTGCATTGGGGGGGCTGTGGCAGTCACGGAAAGCGAGGACGGTTTGGGGGGGTCAGGCGCGACCCTGGGGGGGTCGAGCAGACACGGGGGGAGGGGGCGTAAGGGGGTGAACGGGAGAGTTGTGGGGGGGGGCGGCTGACAGGGGTTGCATATGGGGGGGGTCCTGCCCCCCCCTCCCCCAAGCTGGAGGGACACGGGGCTGTCCCGGAGCTCGGGTGGAGTTGTGGTGTCGGGGGGAGCCTCGGGGGGTCCCGTCGCCGGTGAAGCCCCTCCGGTCCCCCCCCCCCTCGGTTGCAGAGCGCGGGAGGCGCCGTCTGGCAGGTGCGGGGGGGGGGGGGGGGGGCAGAGAGACGGAGCCGCGCGTGAGCGTGGGGGCGGCCACGCGTGGGTGGGTCGGACCCTCTGCCCGAGGGTTCCGCGGGGGGCTCGGGGGGAGCCCTTGTCCCGCACCCCGCACCTGCAGCACACCTGGGGAGGGGGGAGCAGGGTGACATCCCCACGGCGGCCGTGTCGGGGAGAGGGAGAGGGGGGGCACCCACACAGGACTGGGGGGGCCCAGCTGTTCCCTGGTTGTGCCAAGGGCGTGAGCCCCAAAACCACCTGCAGAGGCGACGCCTCATTCCTGTCCCGACTCCGTTCGGCCTCAGCCGCTGCACGGGAGGGGGGGGCTCAGCCCTGCCGGGGGTCTTCTCCCACCCGCCCCATTCCCACCTCACCGAGTGCCCCCCAGCCATGGGGAGGACGCACGGGGGTCTCGACCGCCGGGACAGGCCTGGGAGCGGGGGGGGGGGACTTTGCCTGTTCCCCCCCTTTGCTGCTCTGTGGGAGCTGAGGAGCGGCTGCAGCCGCAGAGACCCCCCCCCACAATGTCCCCCAGTCCCAGATACTTAAAGCTTCCCAAGGCCACTCACCCCCGCGTGTCCCCCCTCTGCCACCTCCTCCTGGAGCCCCTCGGGGGGCTACAGCTGCATCCACCAGCGCCGTGGTGGTCAGGAGGGGGGGATGGAGCCCCCCCCCCCAGCCCAGCCGGGGGGGCCGGGCTCATCACCCAGCAGATCTGATTTCCTGACACTCCATTTTTACTTTCTGTGTTTCATGAATAAAATCAAACGAGTCAATTCCCTCTCGGGAATTGGATGCACATCAGGGACCCCCCCCCCCCCCGCCCCGCACCACCCGACCCCCCCAAGGCAAAGGCTCCTGCAACTTGTCTCTCCCTGGCGCGCTGCTCCCTGCGTGGGGAGGGGGAGACGTGTGCCCGCGTGTGGGGGTGGCTCGGCGTGACCCCCCCGCCCTCCCCGTGTCCATCCATTGCAGAGCATCTGTCGGTGCTGGAGCTGCTTCAAGACAAATGGGTTTGTTTTGATGAAATCCGGAGCAGGGCGCTGCCCTGGCCCCCCCGCCCCGCCCACGCAGGCGGCGGTGCTGAGGGGGGGGCACGGGGGGTTCAAAGCTGGGGGGCACGGGCATGGCCTGGGGCATGGGGTGGGCACGAGGGTGCAGGAGCCTCCTGCACAGGGATTACCCCGGGAGATGCCCTGAGCCCCGATCCCTCTGCCGTGGGGGTCCAGGAGCCTCCCCCACTCCCAGGGCTCCGGGAGGGGCCGGGGTCTGCCCAGCCGTGTGCCCACCGTGTGCCAGGGAAGGGTACCAGAGCCATTCCAGCCCCTCGGCTCTGCGGGCCTGTTGGGGAGAAACTTTGCCGGTCTCTTTTGGGGGTCAGGAGGGAGCTGGATGGGCGGGGGGATCCCACTGGCTTCCCCCCGGCTCTGGTGGGCACCTTAAACTGGTGCTCCCAGTGCCACATCCCAGCAGGACGGTGGTGGGGGCACTGGGCACAGGGGCAGGGGGGGCTGCACCCCCCAGGGCAGCAGTGACAGCCTTGTCCCTGCGGAGGAGTGAGGGACCCCCGGGGTGTGGGACCCCCGGAGTGTGGGACCCTCAAGGTGTGGGACCCCCGGGGTGTCACCCCCCCGTGCCGTGGGCTTGCTGGCAGTGCCAGCTGGGTGGCACTGGTGTGTGGGGATCAACCCCTGCCGGCATGGACAAACTCTGCCAGCCCAGGGGGTGCCTGTTCCCACTGTGGGGGTGCAGCCCACCCCTCCCCGCCCCCCCCCCACCCTTGGTGGCTGCTGCTGTGCTGGCAGTGCTGGAGCAGGCAGGGGGACGAGCCCACCTCTGATTGCGAGTGACACCCTCCCCTCCCCGGCCTTTCCCAGGCTCCTGCGTTATTTTTATGCATCCCGTTATTTTCTCTTCGTTGAGCATTAAATCTTGGGGGTCCCCCCGGGTGGGGCCCAGCCTGGCTCCCCGCTGCTGAGGGTCTCAGCCGGTCCCCCAGGCACACCCAGGACCCTCGGCTGGGCACAGCCGGACTTGGATGGAGGAAGGGCCATTCTCCCTGCGTTCCTGGGAGACAGATGCCGCCCTTGGCCCTGGGTGCCCCATGCCCTGGCGATGGGGTGACCCCACCCAGTCCTGAGCAAGATTCAGCAGGGGAGGGATGAGCGATGCTGGCCCTGGGTTGGGCAGGAACAGGCTGGAACAGGCAAGAACACCGGGATGAAGCCGCGATGGGATGGCTGAGCGCCACAGCAGGACCAGGACGGGGACAATGCTGTCCTTCCTCACCCTGCCCCACCTCTGCTGCCTTTGCCAGAATGTGTCCCGCCACACCCCCTGCGCCCCTGCCTCGGTTTCCCTCCTTTCTGGCACAGGCAGGTGAGGCAGCGGCTGTCTGTGAAGCACCTGAGTGTTGCTGGCAGCTTTTCCTCCTTGGATTAACCCTTCGCGGGAAAATGCCGCCTTGCTCTGCCGGTGGCCATGCCAGCCGGAGCCTGGTGGCCCGGGATGCCAAACTCATCCACTTTGTCCCCTCCTTCGCCTTGCTGTCACCCAGGAGCTGTCTCCTGGGCTGCTGGCTGACAGATGGCTTTGCTCTCAGCAGATGCTGCCAGCCCTTTCCACACAAGGACACCCCAATTCCCCCCTCCCCAGCTCCCATTTTTAGGGGCCATTTACCCGGTTCGTGGCTCGGAGGTGTGCACCACATCTGGGGCCAGAGGAGAGGATGTGGGGTTTGGGTGGTGGTGCTGCTGCCCTGCAGCCCCCTCTGGCCGGGGGTCCCTGGGGGTGCTGAGCTCCAGGGCCGGCCTGCAGCGGGCCGGTGCCCGGCCGGTGCCCGCGGGGCCGGGATCGGCTCCGTGCATCCCCCGGTGCCGTTCCTGCGGCTCCCGGAGCCGCCCGCCGTTGCGGCGGGTGCTGTGTGCTCAGCATGGCTGAGCTAATCTATCGCCAAACAAACACACACTGTTATTCCGAAAGAAGGTTTCCAAGCGACTCATTTCCCTTTTTTTAATAACTCTTCCCTCTGGTGCCCTTTGCACCCCAAGCTGGGAGATTCAATAAGGCTGGAGCCTGGAGCGTGGCTGGCGCAGCCTCAGCGAGGAGGGGGAGCAGTGGCTGGGGAGGGGGGGCACCCAGGGGTGCCCCCCAGCCAGACCCACCCACCCTTGCGCTTCCCGGTGCCGATCTGGCTCCAAGCCGGGGCCGGTTTTATTGCTTTTTTTCCCCCTCACTCCTGTTTTTAATTGCCAGTTTTCCGCTGGGGACTGGCAGAGGTGGCCGAGCCGGGATGGGGGGCAAGACGGGCGCTCCCCCCTGCGACAGCAGCCCCCAGCTGAGCCCCCACCGCTAATCACACTCTTGCCAATTAACACTCCCGGATGAATGACTTTGCCCGCCCTTTCTGCATCCACAGCTCCTCCTCTCAAGGAGCCAAGGTCCCCGCGGCCGGTGGCCCAAGGGTGGGGTGAGGCCGCGCTGGGACCCCGCAGCTGGAGCCCCCCCACCCCCTGGCCTGGCCGAGCTCCAGGCTCGCCGCGGTGCCTGGCTCAGCCTTCGCGCTCGGGCGCTGGAGGTAAATGGCCCAGGAAAGATGAAGCTTCCTCTCCCGCCGCTTGGATTGCTGCTGAAGGAATAATCACGTCCCCGTGGCCCACCCCCCCCACCCCCCTCCAGCCCCCCCCGCCTTTTTCCCTGTTGCAAAAGGAAAGTCATTGTGGAGGAACAGAGCAGGGACGCGAATCAATCCCAAATCAATTCCCGGTGCACCGCGCTGGGCACAGATCCCGTGAGACCCCCGTGACCGTCCCAGCTGCTGGGCTGATGTCACAGTGGGGGAGACCCTCTCATTGTCCCCTCGGGCCCCCCGGCACAGGGCAGCGGAGCCTGATCTGCAGCAAGCAGAGCAAAGCCTCACCTGGCACCTGGCACGGGGCCTGGGCTGGGTGATGGGTGAACAGCGGGGCTGAATCCAGCCCTGGGGGGCACGAGGAGGGTCCCAGGGGGCTACAGGGACACGCTGTCCCCTGCTCCTGGTGGGAGCCAGTGCCTGGCTGCGGTGGGTCACGGTCCTTGTGACCCCAGAGGAGCTGCGGTCCCAGCGATGCCCTTGAGGGTCCCCACCGCCCCCGGGGGTCTCTTGGAGGGTCTCAATCAAAGTCCACTGCCGGGGGGTGTGGGGACAGCCGTGTCTTTGCTGCTGCCCCCCCACTTCCTAGGGGGAGCAGATCCCTGCTGGCACTGGGAATGTCAGGAGGAGATGTGCAGTGTGGGGGCCACAGGGATGGGGTCCCACCTGGGGGACAGCCTGGCATTTTCCCCCTCTCTGGTGACCTTCGCACTGGCCCTGTCTCATCCAGGGAGGTGGGGGGGGGGCGGGGGGGCTGGGAATGGGATTTATGATCCCGCCTGATACGATCTTATAAAATTTCCCGGGCACACTCGAAATTACATTTCCATAGCTCAGGAGCAGCGATCTCTGTGCGCGCCAATACCTGCCACTTTTATGGCTACATTTATTGCAATAATAAAGTGAATCGGTGAGGCAAGGGGTGGGGGTGCCTGGGGTGGGGGGAGCAGCCGGGCAGAAGGTGGGGGCTGCATTGCTGAGGGCCTGGGGTCCCCCTGTTTTGGGGGGACTCGGGGGAAGCTGCTGCTCTCATCTGCTGAAGAGCTGGAAGAGGGGTAGGATGGAACCCCACAGCCTGTTCTGCTGGGGGGAAACTGAGGCAGGGCCGAGGAGGGGGAGCATCCTGGGGGGGGCGTCCCTGGCACTGGAGATGTGGGAGTGACGTGGGACCCGTCCCTGCTGGCTGCACTTCCTTGTCCCCACGCACCATCCTCGCGAGCTGCCCGTGTCCCCACGTCCTGCTCAGAGTGACTGGGGGTGGCCGGGAGGAGCCCCCCGCCCCAGTGACCCCCACAAGGAGCTGGATCCCGCCGAAGTCCAGGGGGGTTCCCGGGCCTGTTGGCCTCCAGTCAGCTCAGGGAGCTGCAGGGTGACAGATGCCCAGCAGCCGCATGTCCCTGTCCCCCGCCGCCCCCGTGTCCCCTCTCTGCTGGCAGCTGCCCACCCGCCCGCACCCCCTCTCCCCCTCCTGCTCCGTTTATCTCCTGTTTTCCCATTCATTCCCTTTTCTCCTCCAGCCCAATGAGTCACACAAGCCCCGAATCCTTTGCCTGCTGCCGTCTCCTCCCTTCTATTATATTTTTTCCTTTGCTCTTAACAGCACTTTCCTTTTTCACCCGTGGGGGGAGAGACTCGGGATGTACATTCTTCCCGGCTCCCCCCCATCCACCTCCCAGCTCCTACCTCACCGTGAAGCCCTTAAAAGTAATAAATAAATAAAACAACGGCTGAGGAAAGAAAAGGCAGGAAACGAGTGACAGGGAAAAGGAACCAAAACGAAAGAAAGAAGGAGGAGGGAGAAAAAAAGTCCTACTCGGGCTATGAAATATTTATTAGCCAGCGCGTGCCGAGCGCGTTAATAAAGCTGCAGCATTTGCATATTTTTTTCTGTCGGCGAGGAGCGAGGTGTCTGTTTGTGGGGTGAAGGCACAGCTGATCCAAAGCTGATCCAAAGCTGATCCAAAGCCGGCCCCGTGCGGGTCGTGGTGCTGCTCGAGGTGACACCAGGCCTTGGGCACGCAGCACGTCAGTGTCACCTGGAGCAGGACCTCAGCACGCGGCTGGAAGGACCTGATGGTGGGTCTGGTGGATTTGGTTGGATTTGGTGAATTTGGTGGGTTTGGCTTTGGTGAGTTCATCCAGGCTCTCCTCTGGCTGAAGAGGTGCTGGTGTCAGATTCACCTGTCCTGATGCTGGAGATGCCCATCCCAATGCTGGGGTGCCCTTCCCAGTGCTGGGGGTGCCCATCCAATGTTGGGGGTGCCCATCCCAATGTTGGGGGACCCCTTCTCTGTGCTGGGGTTGCCCATTCTAGTGTTGGGATGCCCATCCTGGTGTTGAGGGTGCCCATCCTGGTGTTGGGGGTGCCCATCCTGGTTTTGGGATGCCCATCCCGGTGTTGGGGGTGCCCATCGTGGTGTTGGGGGTGCCCATCCTGGTTTTGGGATGCCCATCCTGGTGTTGGGGGTGCCCATCCTGGTGTTGGGGTGCCCATCCTGGTGTTGGGATGCCCATCCTGGTGTTGGGATGCCCATCCTGGTGTTGAGGGTGCCCATCCTGGTGTTGAGGGTGCCCATCCTGGTGTTGGGATGCCCATCCTGGTGTTGGGATGCCCATCCTGGTGTTGAGGGTGCCCATCCTGGTGTTGGGATGCCCATCCTGGTGTTGGGGGTGCCCATCCTGGTGTTGGGATGCCCATCCTGGTGTTGGAGGTGCCCATCCTGGTGTTGGGATGCCCATCCTGGTGCAGGCTGTGTCGAGCTCACCTGCCCACCCCCCTGTCAGGGGTTGTGGCTGCAGCAGCACACAAGGGGCAGAGGAAGGACCGAGGAAGCCTTGAGGGGGTCTCGCTGAGCCCCTCTCCAGGCAGGATCCATCCAGCCACCACTGTGGTTGTACACGTGGCAGGGTGGCCGTGCTCGGGCGTGTCCTGACTTGTCCCTGCATGTCACCTCTTCCGTGTCCTTTCGCCCTTCATCCCTTGCCAGCATCCTCGACTGCAGCCATCCCGGGGAGGGACCAGGTGCCCCCTCCCCAGTGCCCCCAGCCCAGGGGTGCCCAGCAGCACACCAGTCCTTTGCCCTGGCACCAAGCGCTCCCCAGGATGGTCACTTGCAGCTCAGTGTGGCAGCAGCACGGCCGTGCCCTGCCCATCTGGTAGGGACAGGGACAGCGTGGCTGTGAGGATGGGGACAGCGATGGGGACAGGAACGAGCTGGCAGTGGGGATGGGGACAGGTAGGGGATAGGGACCGAGACAGGCTGGTGGTAGGAATGGGCACAGGCTGGCTGCAGGAACTGGGACGGGCTGACTGTAGGGACAGCGTCAGCCTGGCAGTGGGGTGGGGACAAATTATTGGTAGGGATGGGGACAGGCATTGGCAGTGGCATTGATGGCAATGGTGGCATTGATAGGGACAGACTGGCAGTGGGAATGGGGACAAGCTGGGTGTAGGGATGGGGACAGGCTGGCAGTGGGGATGGGGACAAGCTGGGTGTAGGGATGGGGACAGGCTGGTGGCATTGATAGGGACAGACTGGCAGTGGGGACGGGGGTGGGCGTACAGGGAGCACGGGAATGCGTCACCCGGGATGTGCAGCCACACTGAGCACCTCGCTCCATGCATGTGCGTGTCACCATGTACATGTCACCATGTGCATGTCACCATGTGCATGTCACCATGTGTGTGTCACCATGTGCGTGTCGCCATGTGCGTGTCACCACACCTGTCACCATGTGCATGTCACCACACCCGTCACCATGTGCATGTCACCATGTGCATGTCACCATGTGCGTGTCACCATGTGCGTGTCACCATGTGCGTGTCACCACACCTGTCACCATGTGTGTGTCACCATGTGCATGTCACCATGTGTGTGTCACCACATGTGTCACCCTGTGTGTGTCACCATTTGCGTGTCACCCTGTGTCACCACATGTGTCGCCATGTGCGTGTCACCGCATATTTGTCATCGTGTGCATGTCAACACACATGTCACCATGTGTGTGTCACCACACATGTCACCATGTGCATGTCACCCTGTGTGTGTCACCACACATGTCACCATGTGTGTGTCACCACACGTGTCACCATGTGCATGTCACCCTGTGTGTGTCACCACACGTCACCATGTGTGTGTCACCACACATGTCACCATGTGTGTGTCACCACACGTGTCACCATGTGCATGTCACCCTGTGTGTGTCACCACACGTCACCATGTGTGTGTCACCACACATGTCACCATGTATGTGTCACCACACGTGTCACCATGTGCATGTCACCCTGTGTGTGTCACCACACATGTCACCATGTGTGTGTCACCACACGTGTCACCATGTGCATGTCACCCTGTGTGTGTCACCACACGTCACCATGTGTGTGTCACCACACATGTCACCATGTGTGTGTCACCACACGTGTCACCATGTGCATGTCACCCTGTGTGTGTCACCACACATGTCACCATGTGTGTGTCACCACACGTGTCACCGTGCTTGTGCACACACCGACGTGCTCGCAGGGCCATGCAGGACGCGCGGAGTTTTTCATGCACACCCAGCTGCATGGGCAGCAGTGCATGTGTTCGAGAGCACCCGCTGGCAATTCGTTGCATTACTCGGGCACGCAGGTGGCCCGGGCACACACCTGCGGCACCCACGGGTGCACACGCTCACCCAGAGACTCGGGAACAGCCACCCCGCAGCTCCCCGTGCTCCCTCGCCCACTCGGGCACGCCTGGGCACGCCGGGTGCCTCCCGCAGCCCCGCGGAGCCCGGCGCGGCACCGCGGCACCGCATTAGCACCCGCGCGGCGCCGGGAGATAAATGGGAGCTGTCAGAGGCACCTTGTTTGCTGCTAACCTTTGGAAATGCCACGGCGCCCCGGGCTGCGCGTGCCGGGGGGAGCGGGCCCGCGGGGATTGTCGCTCACCACCTCCAATTAATCTCCTCGCGCTAACGAAGGCGTCGGGGTGACAGGGGAGAGGCTGGCTTGACCCTGCGCCCATGGGGAGAGCAGGAGACCCCCGAGCACTGGAGCAGTGTCCGTGCTGCCAGGGACCCCGCCGAGGTGTGAGGACAGGATGGGAAAGGGGATGGGGACAGGGATGGGAACAGGCTGGCGGTAGGGACAGGGACAGGCTGGTGGCAATAATGGGGACAGGCTGGTGGTGGGCATGGAGACAGACTGGCCATGGGGACAGGGACAGGCTGGCTGTAGGAATGGAAACAGGTTGGCAGTAGAGATGGGGACACGCCTGGGACAGGGACAGGCTGGTGGTGAAGATGAGGCCTTTACTGGGGGTGTTGTGGTGCTCTGCTCCCCCCGCAGGGCTGGCGGGGCTGTTCTGCCTTGAGCCCATACCCTATCACTCCCAGCCCCTCTCTCGGGGTGCTGGAGCTCATCCCAGCCCACACCAGGGCAGCCAGGCCCCCCTGTCCCCCTCCCTGCTGCTCCACTCCCCTCCACCAAGGTGACCGAGGGTCTCGGGGGAGCAGCTGACGGCGCTTGGCCCCAGCAGCAAATGGGATGTGAGTGGCCATCACAGCCGGGCCTGACAAACCAAATTGATGCCGGCACCGAGAGCCTTCCCGGTCCCTCTGCAGCTGCCTCCAGCCCTTCCCGGTCCCTCTGCAGCTGCCTCCAGCCCTTCCCGCATCCTCGCCTGGCTCCGTGTGCTCACGGGGTGGGGGGTGGCACACGGTGCCTGCGGACACACGGCAGCCCCACACGGCTACAGAAGGGCACACGAGGGGCTTGAGAGCAGCTAAACCACGGAATGATGCTGTGGGGATCATGATGAGGATGAGGAAGAGCACAGGCAAGGGGACGAGGAGGGGAGCAGCAGGGATGTGTAGATCCAGCGGTGCATGTGACGGTGAAAAACAACCATCTCAGGTAACCCGTGTGGCAGCCTGGCACTGGCCACGGCTCCTGGTGAGAACAGGGCGGGAGGGGGCCGGCACTGGGACCCCCCCGTGCACCCACAACGCATGTCCAGGAGGTTCAGGGGCACGTGCGGGCGGCTGCACCCCGACGGCACAGCAGGAGCATTAATATTTAACGCGAGGTGTACGGGACCTGCCCTGAATGCCGACAGCGCTGCCAGGGCGCGGGGGGGTGACCTTGGCTCCCCTCGGTGCTGGCGAGGCTGAAGCGACCCCTGCTCATCCCCGCAGGCTCCGAGCCCCCCGGCCCGGGCTCAGCGGGGGCTGCGGGCAGCGAGGGTCCCCCCGCGATCCGGGCTGCGCCGGTGCCGCAATCGATCGCCCTGGCTGCATCGCAGCCGCTGCCCTGCTCTGCAATTCCCTTTCATCCCCCGCTCCCCCAGCAGCTCCTGCCGAGGGACTGGAGGGGTTGGGGGGCTGCCAGTCTGGCCCCTCGCCCGCAGGGGCTGGGGTACCTCTAGTCCTGCAGGGATGGGGCGTGTTGGTTCTGTCTGTGCCCGGCCTGTGCCCCCCAGCCCCTGGCTCTGTCCCGTGCCAGCCTGGGCTGGGGATCCGCAGCCCCAGGAGCACAGCGGGGGCTGCCAGTGTCTGTCCCCCTCTGTTCCTACTGCGTCCCCTCCCGACTGCCCATCCCTGTCCCTTCCTTGTCCCTTCCCTGTCCCTTCCCTGTCCCTCCAGCGATTCCCATCACAGCCTCTTCCAATCCAATCACATCACACCCCCCTCACCCCTGCACGGAGTCATGGAGAGGGAAACTGAGGCAGGGGAGGAAGGGCACAGGCACCTGCGGCACTGCTGGGGACCGGCCTTGGCTCCCAGCCCTGGCTGAGATGGAAATCCAGCGCAGAGCTCGGAAACCTCCAGAAATCCTTGCTGGTGGTGGGGGCTCAGCAGGATGCGCTGCCGTGCGTGTTCCCCGTGGGCTGCAGCCCCAGCCCCTCGCCGCGGGTGCAGAAGGATTTGGGGGGCTCCCAGCTGAGGGGTCACAGTGGGGTGTGGGGGGGTCCCAGGCCTGACGGATGCAGAGACGGAGCAGAGTTGGGGTGCTGACACCGCCCCTCTCCCAAAAACGCAGCTCCCTCAGCTGGGGGGTGCCCCTCTCCCGCTCCCCTCGTTATCTCACCATCCCGGTCCTGCCCCCCCTCTCCGGCTGGCGAAGGCGCCCGGCTTTGAAGCTGCGTTGAAATATAGATAAGGGCGAAGGCAGCAGCCGAGCTGGGAAAGAGCCGGGGGGAGCGGGGGGCTGGCCGGGCTGGGGGTGCAGGGATGGATGCTGAGCTGCAGCTCTGCACCGCACACCCTGGCCCCCCACGATGGGCTGAAACACCCCAAATCCCCTTCCCACGGACATGGCGGGGCTGCATGCCCTGCCCAGGGTTCCTCTCTCTGGTGCAGCACAGCCAGAGCAGATTTAGGAGCTCAGCCTGGCACAGCTCGGGGGGATGCCAGGGGTGGATCAGATGGAGCCTCTGGATCAGCAGAGGGTGTGGAGGTCCCTGGCTGAGCCCCCCCCGTGGTGTTGCTCCATCTCTGCAGGGAGACCCTGCACTGAGAGCGGCCCAGCCATGGAGGAGGGGACATGGGGGGCTCACCCCTCTCAGATGGGGCTCATGGGACCCCTGTCATTCCCGATGGGGGATCATTCCCAAGCAGGAAACGGCATCGAGCCATTCTGTAGGGTGAGTGATGCCAGGATGAGCCCCCAGCAATGACAGGAGCCATTCCCTGGGCCTGCCTCAACTTCCCATGAGAGCACAGCCCCCCACGCTCCCCCCAGCCCCTCCAGCTGGTGCCTCTGCTCACCACCCCCTCCCCACTCCCCCTCCTCGTTCCTCCCGGGATCCAGGTCATCCAGAGCAGAAACTGCCGGAGCAGCCAAGCACCTGCCAGCTCAGGGCGACAGTGATTGACGAGGCCGGGGCTGCCGGAGCAGCATCCCGCGTGCCGGAGCAGCTGGCAGGGCAGGAGGGCACAGCGGGCACCCCGGGAGCAGGAGGATGAGGGATGGGGGCACGGGGGGCAGGTGGGCAGGGGGATGAGGGACAGGGGACACGTCAGAGTTGGGGTCCCAGGCTAGGGCTGGCATCTGGCTCTGCTCGCTGGTGTCCATCCCAGTGACTGGGGGAACCTTGGGAAGGGGCTGGTGTGGTGCCAGCCCAGCTGGTGCAGGCACGAGGATGGGGAGGGAGGAGTAGGTAGAGGATGAGGAGGGCGCAGGCAGAGGGATGAGGAGGGGGCTGTAGGTAGGAGGATGAGGAGGGTGCAGGCAGAGGGATGAGCAGGGTGCAGGCAGAGGGATGAGCAGGGTGCAGGCGGGAGGATAAGGAGGGAGGAGTAAGTAGAGGATGAGGAGGGTGCATGCAGGGGGATGAGGAGGGTGCAGGCAGAGGGATGAGGAGGGGGCTGTACGTAGGAGGATGAGCAGGGTGCAGGCAGGGGGATGAGGAGGGTTCAGGCGGGAGGATAAGGAGGGAGGAGTAAGTAGAGGATGAGGAGGGTGCAGGCAGAGGGACGGGGAAGGGCACAGGCACAGCTCACGCCCTCTCTGCCCTCTCTCCCCAGACGGTGTGTGCTGGCGGTCACGTCGCCAAGACCTTGGGGTACCTGGAGATGGGCACCTCCGGCCTCCTCAAGGATGTCCCCTACGGCACCCTGAAGCCCCCGGTGCTCGACCCCGGGCGGCTGATTCCGGCAGAGCCCCCCCGGGGCGCGGGGACACCGGCGGGCACCGGACGGAGCCCCTGGGACTGGCAGAAGAACCAGACGGCCGGGGAGCTGCTGAGCCCCCGCGCCCACCGCAAGCCCACCCTCAAGTCGAGCCGCACCAAGAAGATTTTTGGTTGGGGCGACTTCTACTTCAACATCAAGACGCTCAAGTTCAGCCTCCTGGTGACGGGGAAGATCGTCGACCACATCAACGGCACCTTCAGCGTCTACTTCCGACACAACTCCTCCAGCCTGGGCAACGTCTCCGTCAGCATCGTGCCCCCCTCCAAGGCGGTGGGATTCGAGGTGCTGGTGCCCGGCCCCCCAGCCCTGCTGCGGCCACCGCCCCCTCCCCAGCAGAGCACCCTGCCCGAGGGGCGCCCGGCCAAGGCGCTCAATTGTCACGTGGAGTACGAGAAGACGAACCGGGCGCGGAAGAACAAACCGTGCCTGTACGACCCGTCCAAGGTGTGCTTCACGGAGCACACGCAGAGCCACGCGGCCTGGCTCTGCGCCAAGCCCTTCAAGGTCATCTGCATCTTCATCTCCTTCCTCAGCATCGACTACAAGCTGGTGCAGAAGGTCTGTCCCGACTACAACTTCCAGCACGACAACCCCTACTTCGGCTGACGGCACCCAGGCAGGGGATGGCTGGGGGACAGGGGGGTTTCAGTGTCACTCGGGGGCCCCCTGTCACCCCCACACCAGCCTCCTCTTCATCACTCTGTGCTGGGTTGTGGGACAGTCGGTGCTGGGGGTCCTGGACCCCACCCAGTGCCGTCCCATCACTGGGATTCAGTTGGTTCTGGGGGTTGCAGGTTCCCCCCCCTAAAATGACATCCCATCCCTGCACCACAGTGGGGTACAGCCAGTTCTGGGGGTCCCACCCACCCACTGAGACCCCATCACTGAGTACCCCGTACTGGGGTAGAGCTGGTGCTGGGGGTCCCAGTTCCCCCCCCCCCAGTGACATCCCATCACTACATCACTGGGACAGAGCTGGTGCTGGGGGTCCTAGACCCCCACCCCCTGAGACCCATCATTGGGGTACTGGGGGTCCCCTCCGCTCCCTGAGACCCATCCCTGGGGTACACCTGTTCCTGGGGGTCCCAGCCCCCTCCCCCGCTGACACCCCATCATTGCAGCACTGCCCGTGCTGGGAACCCTGGACCCCCACCCATTGAGACCCCCCCCCACCCACTGAAACTCCATCCCCCCCCCCCCCCCCCCCATCGGGTACAACTGGTGCTGGGGGTCCCGGCCCCCCCACCCACTGAGACCCCCCCCCACACTGCAGCGGGGGGGGTGCAGGCACGGAGCCCCCCCCCCATGCTGGGGGCTGGGCTGGGGTCGCTGGCAGTGTGGGGGTGTACTGGGGGGAGCACAGCGTGTGCAAGGCCCCACCCAGGTATTCTGGAGACCCCCCCCCTCCACTGGTGCCACATCCGAGCCCTCGGTGCCCCATGGACCCCCCCCACCTCCATGGGGACCCCCCCCAAGGTGTGCAGCCCCTACACCCAGCGCCGTGAAAAAGTGCCAGGAGTGGGTTAGGGATGCGATTTGGGGCGGGGGGGGGGGGTTCCCGGGGGGTTGCCCCCTCCTCTCGGGGAGGGGCTTCTTCATCTCTTTTTTTTTTTTTTTTTGTAAAGAAAATGAAAATGGAAAAAAAGTGGAAAATAAAGAAAAGCCTGGGAAAATAAAAAGGATTGTGTTTGATGGGGGGAGAGCGAGGAGGCGGGACCCCCGGAATTAGGGAATGGGGGGATGCAGGGATGGGGACTCTAGGATAAGGCGTGGGGGGGAGGGATGGGGGACCCCGGGTTGGGGTGAGGGGGTTGCAGAGATGGGGGACCCCAAAATTAGGGATGGGGGGGTGCAAGGACGGGGATCTCAAAATTAGAGATGGGGGTGGTGCAAGGATGGGGGACCCCAAAATTAGAAATAGGGGTGGTGCAAGGATGGGGGTCCCCAAAATTAGGGATGGGGGGGGTGAAAGGATGAGGGACCCTAAAATTAGGGATGGGGAATGCAGGGATAAGGGCTCAAAATTAGGGATGGGGGGGGGTGCAAGGACGAGGAACCCCAAAATTAGGGATGAGGGAGGTGCAAGGACGGGGAACCCCAAAATTTGGGATGGGGGGTGCAGGGATAGGGGACCCCAGAATTAGGGAAGGGGGGTGCGGGGATCGGGCTGACCCCGGTTTGGGGGGGGGGGGTGGGGTGGGGGACGTGTCGGACCTCCAGTTTCCCGTCGGCCCCCGCGGCTCCGGTGGCTCCGCCCTCCCGGCAGCGCGCGCGTGGGGGCGGGGCCAGGCGGGGGCCGGGACCGGGACCGGGACCGGCGCCGGGACCCGGCCGGGACCCACGTGCAGCGCGGACCGACATGTGGCCGCTCCGCCTGGGCAGGGTGAGCCTCGGGGCTGGGAGCGGGGCCCGGTGCCCGCGGGGGGGGGGGTCCCCGGTTGCCGGTAAGGATCCCCGGTAAGGATCCCCGCATCCCCCGGTGCGCGCTGGGTGCTGCGGTCCCGGTGTCTCCCGGTGCCCGGGGGGACAGCCCCGGTACGCGGAGGGGGGGACACCCGCTGCGGTTCCCGGTGCACGGGAAGTCCCGGTGCACGGAGGGAGGGTCCCGGATCCCAGAGGGGTCCCGGTGCCCGGGGGATTTCGGTGCTCGCAGGGATCCCGGTGCCCACAGCGTGCTGCAGCCCCGGTGGCGCAGGGGTCTCGGTACCGGCCGGGTCCCGGTCCCCAGTGCGGGGTCTCCGTCCCCGCTGCCGGGGGGGGGGGGGGGGGGTGTCCCGGTGCCCCCGTTCCCCCCCCTGTGTACCCCTTCCCCCACCCTCCATCGCCCCCGGGGCTCTCAATTCCATCCCGCTCCTCCTCCTCGCCCCCGGCTGGGCACCGGGACCCCCATCCCGGTGTCGTGTGGTCCCCCCCCCCCCCACCACCGCGGCCCGGTTCGCCCCCCCCCCCCCACCCCCCACCCCCGCGGACTTTGCCTCCGTCCCAAAGGTCCCCGGGGCCGGTTCAGCACCGCCACCGGCCTTGGCCCCTGCCCGGTGCCCGCGGCCCCGCGGGTGATGCAATGGGGCGGCAGCGCTTACATCACCCGGCACCGGGCACCGGGATGAGGGGGGGCACTGGGGGCACCCCGCGGGTGTCCCCCCGCAGCCACCGTGTACAACGAGGGGGGGGGGGGGGTCCCATGGGTGAGAGTCCCGCTGTGCACCTGAGCTTGGGGGGGATCCCCGTGGGGTTTTGGGGGGGGGGTCCTTGTGTGCTTTTTGAGGATTTTGAGGGGGTCTTCATGTACCTTGTGGGGTCCTTGGAGGTCCCCATGTGCCGTGGGAGGATCCCCAAATGTCTTCGGGGGTCTCTGTGTCCTTTGTGAGGACTTTTAAGGGGGTTTTCATGCACCCTGTGGGGTCCTTGGACGTCCCCATGTGCCTTGTGGGGGCCTTGGGAGGATCCCCATGTGGCTTGTGGGGTCCCTATGTACTTTGGGGGGTCCTTGGGGTCCCCATGTGCCCCGTGGGGTCCTTGGTGTCCCCATGTGGTCCTTGGGGTCCCCATGTGCCCCGTGGGGTCCTTGGGGTTCCCATGTCGTCCTTGGGGTCCCCATGTGCCCCGTGGGGTCCTTGGGGTCCCCATGTGCCCCGTGGGGTCCCCATGTGCCCCGTGGGGTCCTTGGGGTCCCCATGCTTCCACCTTGCAGGGTGACACACCGGTGGCTGGAGACAGATCATGGTGGTGTGGCGCCTGCCACTGTCACCTGTAGGTCCTGGGACGGGCTAGAGGGGCTCTGGGGGGGGGTCACAGCTTGTCCCTCCCCCCTCTCTGAGCAGACCCTGCAGCGATGGGGGGGCCGGGTGGGCACTGGCAGCCAGCGGGCACAGCACGGCCCCGCCGCCGCCGCCGCCGCCGCCGCCGCCGGGCACGTCCCCGGCTGGACGGGGCAGGAGAGCCTGGCCGAGAGCGACCCCGAAATGTGGAGCCTGGTGCAGAAGGAGAAGGATCGGCAGTGCCGGGGGCTGGAGCTCATCGCCTCTGAGGTGGGGCCCGGGGGGGCTTGGGCAGGGGTGGGGTGGGGGCTGGGGGACCCCCTGCTTAGGGGGTTTGGCCGCTCCGATTCCCATCCACCTTTTTCCCCACCCCACCCCCAGAATTTCTGCAGCCGGGCGGCGCTGGAAGCCCTGGGCTCCTGCCTCAACAACAAATACTCGGAGGGGTATCCTGGGAAGAGGTAAAGTGGGGAGTGGGCTGGGGGGGGGCACTGGGATTCAGCTGCAGGAGACATCCAGGGAGCCCCAGGGTCCGCAGTGGTGATGCCTTGAGAAGGCTGACCTAGAACAGAGACTAGACGGAGCTAAAGAATAAATTAGGGATTTATTAGGAGGCCTCAGTGGATCCACCTTGAGCAGCACAAGAGCCCAGTCAGGGCTACACGCCTGGTGAGCCCAAAATGGTCAGAAAATGAACCCAAAATGGTCACAAGATGAACCCAAAATGGTCACAAAATGAAGCCAGGATGAACCCAAAATGGTCACAAAAATGGACACCTGGTCACAGGGTCTCTCACTTTTTACAAGTTTTGGTTCATTTGCATATTGGGGTTAATTGTCCAATTACAGCTTTAGGTTATCCAGTCCCATCCTTGTTTTTCTCTCTTCAGTCCATGTTGTTTCTGCTCTTGGGCCTGAGATTTCGATCAGTTGTCCTTGGTTCCCAGCTAGAGAAGGAATTGTTTTGTCTCCCTACTCTGTGAACAGAGCTCACCATCCCATAATACAAAGCCCAGACCCACAGAGTAAAGCAGCACAGGATCCGAAACATATAAAAACTAAAACCTGAGGCGTCACAACATGAATGTCAGCACTACACCCTAAAGCAGCACAGAACATACAAAAACTAAAACCTGAGGCGTCACTGGGGGCCGCCCTCTGCACCAAGCCTCCCATGGGGTCGGGCTGGCAGCGGGGACCCCCTGGTGACCCCGTCCTGTCCCCAGGTACTACGGGGGGGCCGAGGTGGTGGATCAGATCGAGCTGCTGTGCGAGCGGCGGGCGCTGGAAGCGTTCGACCTGGACCCCGCGCGCTGGGGCGTCAACGTCCAGCCCTACTCGGGCTCCCCGGCCAACTTCGCCGCCTACACGGCCCTGCTGCAGCCCCACGACCGCCTGATGGGGCTGGACCTGCCCGACGGGGGCCAGTAAGTGGGGAGCTGGTGGGGGGGGGGGGGGGGACGTGGGGCCCGCTGCCCCCCGGGGGTCCCGGCCTCACCCCGTGCCTCCCCCGCAGCCTCACGCACGGGTACATGACCGACGTCAAGAGGATCTCGGCCACCTCCATCTTCTTCGAGTCCATGCCCTACAAGCTTGATGTGAGCTGGGGGCTGGGTCTGGGGGAAGGGAGGGTCTGCGGGTGAGGGGAGCCCCGAGGTGTCCCCAAGGTGTCCCCAAGGTGTCCTCGAGGTGTCCGAGCTGCTCTGGCAAACCCCTGCCCTCCCTCCCCTCCGTGTCCCAGTGCCAAGGGAGGTGCCCAGGGCTCAGGTGGACGTGCCGTGCTCAGGGCAGAGGGGTTCCTCCACAAGCTGTCTGTCTGTCTGTCCAAGCTGTCTGTCTGTCCATCCATTTGTCCATTCCCAGCCTGACCAAGCTGGCTGTCCAGTTCTGGACTAACTGACCAAGCTCTCCTGTCTGTCCATCCCTCACAGCCGTCCCCGGGGCTGACTGACCTCTCTGTCTGTCCGTCCCCAGGCTGACTGATGGAGCTCTGTCTGTCTGTCTGTCTATCCCTGGACTGACTGAACGAGCTCTAACTGTTCATCCATCTCTCACAGCTGGCCATGGGGCTGTCTGTCCATCTGTCTGACCCTGGACTGACTGACCTGTCTGTCTGTCTGTCCCTCCCTGGACTTACTGACCTGTCTCCCTGTCCCTGGACTGACCAATCTGTCTGTCTGTCTATCCCTGGGCTGACTCACCTGTCTGTATGTCTGTCCCTGGACTGACCAGTCTGTCTGTCTGTCTGTCTGTCCCTGGACTGACCAATCTGTTTGTCCCTGGACTGACTGACCTGTCTGTCTGCTTGATCTTGGGCTGACTGACTTGTCTGTCTGTCCCTGGGCTGACTGAACTGTCTGTCTGTCTGTCCCTGGACTGACCAGTCTGTCTGTCTGCCTGTCCCTGGGCTGACTGACCTGTCTGTCCCTGGACTGACCTAACTGTCTGTCTGTCTATCTCTGGGCTGACTGAACTGTCTGTCTGTCTGTCCCTGGACTGACCAGTCTGTCTGTCTGTCTGCCTGTCCCTGGGCTGACTGACCTGTCTGTCTGTCCCTGGACTGACCTAACTGTCTGTCTGTCTGTCCCTGGACTGACCAGTCTGTCTGTCTGTCTGTCTGCCTGTCCCTGGGCTGACCTGCCTGTCTGTCTGTCCCTCCCAGCCCGCCACAGGACTGATTGACTACGCCCAGCTGGAGGTGACGGCGCGGCTCTTCCGTCCCCGGCTGATCATCGCGGGCACCAGCGCCTACGCCCGCCTCATCGACTACGCCCGCATCAGGAGGGTACGTGGGGAGGGCCCGGGGCCTGCGGACGGGGCTCCGGGGCCAGCCGGTGACCGCGGTGTCCCCAGGTGTGCGAGGAGGTCAAGGCGTACCTGCTGGCCGACATGGCCCACATCAGCGGGCTGGTGGCGGCCAAGGCCATCCCGTCGCCCTTCGAGCACGCGGACGTGGTCACCAGCACCACGCACAAGACCCTGCGTGGCGCCAGGTGAGAGCCCTGGAGCGGGGCTGTGGCCGTGGGGATGGGGCTGGTGTCCCCTGGCGAGGAGAGGTGACAGGGTCTCGCGTCACCAGGGCGGGATTGATCTTCTACCGCAAGGGCGTGCGCTCCGTGGATAAGAAGACGGGCAAGGAGACCCTCTACGACCTGGAGGACAGGATCAACTTCTCCGTGTTCCCCTCCCTGCAGGGGGGACCCCACAACCACGCCATTGCTGCCGTGGCTGTGGCCCTCAAACAGGTCTGTGCCGGGCTGGGGGGGCTTGGGGCAGGGGGCAGGGGGTGACCTGTCCCCGCTGTGCTGATGGGGTGTTCCCCCCCTGCTCCCAGGCCAGCTCCCCAGCTTTCCAGGAGTACTGCCAGCAGGTGCTGAGGAACGCCAAGGCCATGGCACAGGCGCTGCTGCAGCGGGGGTACACCCTGGTGTCAGGTGATGCTCCAGTCCTGAGGTTTTGGGGTCAAGGAGGGGTGAGCTGTGGTGGGGACAAGGTACACCCTGTGGTGGGGATGAGGTACACCCTGGTGTCAGGTATTGTTCCAGTCCTGCTGTTTTTGGGGTCAAGGAGGGTTGAGATGTGGTGGGGACGAGGTACACCCTGGTGTCAGGTGATGCTCTGGCCCCGCTGTTTTTGGGGTCAAGGAGGGGTGAGCTGTGGTGGGGATGAGGTACACCCTGGTGTCAGGTATTGTTCCAGTCCTGCTGTTTTTGGGGTCAAGGAGGGGTGAGCTGTGGTGGGGACAAGGTACACCCTGTGGTGGGGATGAGGTACACCCTGGTGTCAGGTATTGCTCCAGTCCTGCTGTTTTTGGGGACAAGGAAGGGTGAGCCATGGTGGGGACGAGGTACACCCTGGTGTCAGGTGATGCTCTGGCCCCACTGTTTTTGGGGTCAAGGAGGGTTGAGCCGTGGTGGGGATGAGGTACACCCTGTGGTGGGGATGAGGTACACCCTGGTGTCAGGTATTGCTCCAGTCCTGCTGTTTTTGGGGACAAGGAAGGGTGAGCTGTGGTGGGGACGAGGTACACCCTGGTGTCAGGTGATGCTCTGGCCCCGCTGTTTTTGGGGTCAAGGAGGGGTGAGCTGTGGTGGGGATGAGGTACACCCTGGTGTCAGGTATTGTTCCAGTCCTGAGGTTTTGGGGTCAAGGAGGGTTGAACTGTGGTGGGGACGAGGTACACCCTGGTGTCAGGTATTGTTCTAGTCCTGCTGTTTTTGGGGTCAAGGAGGGGTGAGCTGTGGTGGGGACAAGGTACACCCTGTGGTGGGGATGAGGTACACCCTGGTGTCAGGTATTGCTCCAGTCCTGCTGTTTTTGGGGACAAGGAAGGGTGAGCTGTGGTGGGGACAAGGTACACCCTGGTGTCAGGTGATGCTCTGGCCCCGCTGTTTTTGGGGACAAGGAAGGGTGAGCTGTGGTGGGGACGAGTGGCTCTGCTCGGTCTCAGGGCAGCAGTGGGGTGTGCAGGGGGATTGGGGGTGAGGCAGAACAGAGGCAGCACTGCAGAGCAGGAAAGGGGTGGCAGAGGGGTCTGGGGGTGCTCAGGGATCCTCACCCCTCTCCTTTGCTCCTCAGGTGGCACCGACAACCACCTGGTGCTGGTGGACCTGCGGCCCAAGGGCATCGACGGGGCGCGGGCAGAGCGGGTGCTGGAGCTCGTCTCCATCACGGCCAACAAGAACACGTGCCCGGGGGACAGGAGCGCGCTGACACCCGGGGGGCTGCGCCTCGGTGAGGGACAGGCCCTGCCCAGGCTCCATTTTCACCCCACAGCAGCCCCACTCTGTTTCACCCTTCTCTGAGTGGGAATTCGGAGCTTGTTTTGGCTGGGAAAGGGGGCAGGACCCCATAGGGGCCAGAACTTGGGGATCCTCTTGGGGAGCCACAATGAGGGGCTTGGACCGAGGGGGCCCCTTGGGGGGCTGGGATTCAGGGAGCCCCTTGTGGGGCTGGGAGCCAGGGAGCCCTTGTGGGGCTGGGAGCCAGGGAACTTCTTGTGGGGCTGGGAGCCAGGGAACTTCTTGTGGGGTTGGGAACCAGCGAGCTCCTTGTGGGGTTGGGAACCAGCGAGCTCCTTATGGGGTTGGGAACCAGCGAGCTCCTTATGGGGTTGGGAACCAGGGAGCTCCTTATGGGGTTGGGAACCAGGGAGCTCCTTATGGGGTTGGGAACCAGCGAGCTCCTTGTGGGGTTGGGAACCAGGGAGCTCCTTGTGGGGCTGGGAAGCTCCTTGGGGGCCTGGGACTCGGAGCCCCTTGTGGGGCTGGTGCCCCCACAGTGGTCCTGTCCCTGATGGGCTCTGTCCCCAGGTGCCCCCGCGCTGACCTCCCGCCACTTCCGCGAGGAGGATTTCCAGAAGGTCGTGGAGTTCATCGACGAGGGCATCGCTCTGGCCCTGGACGTCAAGAGCAAAACCAGTGAGCGGTGGGGGGGGCCCCTCTCTCCCCATTTCCCACCTTCCTGGGTGCCCCTCAGCCCTTCTCCCCTTGTGGCGCCAGCCCTGCTCCCCAGACCGGTGCCAGCCGCTGCTGTGGGTACCTGGGAAGGGATGGAGCTGCCCTGGGGCTCACCTGTGGCCCCCCCCCCCCCCCACCCCCAGGTAAGCTCCAGGACTTCAAGACCTTCCTGCTGCAGGACCCGGAGACGCAGCGGCGCCTGAGCGACCTCCGCCAGCGCGTCGAGACCTTCGCCCGTGCCTTCCCCATGCCCGGCTTCAGCGACCACTGAGAGGGGGGGGCACCCCTCCTGCCAGGCTGGGCTCACTGGGGGAGGGGGGCACAGAGAGGCTGAGACCCACCCTCTGCCTCTCCCCCTCTCCTTCTTCCCCGTGTTCACCTTTGGGTGCTGCGTCCCTGGGGTGGGGGCGGCGCGCGCCCATCCTGCTGTCAGTGTTAGGGTACGGAGAACCCCCAGACCCTGCTTGGGGTGGGGGGGCACTGCTTGCTCCAGCCTCATCTTGCACTTTTCTATGGGGAGGGGTTGCTAATAAAAGCGGGGGCAGAGCCTGGAGGTGTGTGGGTGCTGTGCTGGGGGGGGGGGGCAGAGGGATGTTGGGGGCAGCTCCCTGGAGCCCCTCAGCCCTGGGGCTCTTGTGCCTCAGTGTCCCCATCTCGGTGCTTCCCCCACTGGGCTCTGAGGGCAGGGGGTGATGCTGAGCCCTGGAACATGTGGGGTGCAGTGAGGGGACAGCCTGGGATCCTTCCCCTCCTCTTCCTGCCCGGATGGCCACCAGCGGGGCCCTGTCCCATGTCACGTATTCCAGAGGGTGCACGCGCCTCCAGGACGTCACTCACACGTGTGGGTGTGACCCCTCCACCCCTCCCAGCTCCTTCCCTCTCCGGAGGGGCCGGGGAGGGGACCCTGGAGCGTGAGAGAGCGGAAACAGCATCCAAGGGCTTGTCCTGCTTCCAGCGGGATGTGAGCCCCCCCCTGCCCCAGCCCTGCCGGGGGGGGGGGGGGGTGAGAGCATCTCCCGTGTTAATGGCTCTGGGAAACCATAAAGGATCCACTTTGCTGCCCCTCCTGCTCTCCAGGCTCTGGGAAACCATAAAGGATCCACTTTGCTGCCCTTCCTGCTCTCCAGGCTCTGGGAAACCATAAAGGATCCATTTTGCTGCCCCTCCTGCTCTCCAGGCTCTGGGAAACCATAAAAGATCCACTTTGCTGCCCTTCCTGCTCTCCAGGCTCTGGGAAACCATAAAAGATCCACTTTGCTGCCCCCCACCCCATAATTTATTCCTGTGCTGAGTTTAATGCAGGCACGGGGTGAGGGTGAGGGGCGCGGGGGCACCCGCAGGGATGTGGTTTATTGGGGGGTGGGACACAACCACACGGTTTGGGGGTGCTGGGGGAACAGTGGGACCTGTGGTGGAGCTCGGGGGGCTTTGGGGGCGGGGGGGGGGGTCTCCCCCTCCACCCCAGCACGTCCCGGAGGTGGCTCAGAAGCTGGGACGGTCCTTTTTGAGGTTCTTGTAGTCAGTGGAAACTGCCAGAAACTGGAGAAGGGAGGGAGGTCAGGGGGGGCTCGTGGCCTCCTGGCCACTGTCCCTGCAGCCTGGCCTTGGTGTCACACAGTGCCCCTTCCCCAAATTCAAGCACAAGCTCCAGGACTGATCCCCCTTTCCCCATCCTGAGGAAAACACAGTGTTTGCCCTAAACGTGACTGCCAGCCCCCCCAGTTCACCCAGTGCTCACTTTATACTGGTCTGTGGGGCTCAGCTTATTCCAGGGTTCCGGATTATTCTTCCGGTCCCAGCTGTGAGGGGTGACAGGGACATCAGCGCCTGTAAGGAGTGGGGGACAGACCCCCCCCCCCCACACCCCACTGGAGCCCCCCAATGTGCCCCCAGCCCCAACACCACCATCCCCAGTTCTCCTTGAAGCCTTTCCAAACTGGCCACATCCCGTCCTGTCCCGGGAGGGGCTGTGGGAGGCCAGCAGAGCCGTGGGATGGGGTCCCTGGAGAGAGCAGCTCGTGCTGCCCCCCCCCTTCTTCTGTCCCCCCCGTTCCACTGGTGCTGGCCAAGAGCAGAATTTTCCATCTGGGAAGATGTTTGTGTGTGTGTTGAGGGATGGAGGGGGGGCCGTGCTGCAAACACACTCCCCCCCCCCCGGAGCTGTTTAATGGCATTAATGGGTTTGGGGGATGGGGGGGGGGGTGTTATTCCCTCCCAAACACCCCCCCCCCCTGCACTCCCACCCTCCAAGCCAAGGTGTCTGGATCTGCTAATTGTGGAGCTGAGCTCACCTGGTGCCAGATTAAATCCAGGAGTGGTTTTACCAGGAGTAAACGAGGTGGGGGGCAGGGGGGGGGATGTGGGGAAACCAGCCTGGTCACCCCAGCACGTGGAACTGTCCTGCCCACCCATCCTTTGTGATCCCACAGCCCTCTTTCCATCCGTCCGTCCGTCCGTCTGTCCATCCACCCGTCCCTCCTCACACCTGCCTCCTTGCTCATTGTTCCCCACTGGTTTTGTCCCTCCCTCTTCCCTCTCCCCATCCCTTCTCCAACCACCCATCTGACCATCCCACCCTCCCCACACCCCTCTATCCCTCCCAAAACCACTCATGGATTTAATCCTCACACCTCTCCCTCTGCTCAGCCCTCCCTGCTCGTTTTGTCTGTCCCTCCCTCCCTCCATCTCCCTCTCCCTCCTCCAGCCATCCCTCCCACCATTTCCCCTTCCCCTCAGTCCCACCCTTGCCCCGTGCCCATCAGCCACATTCAGCTCTTACCTGGGTAAAAGGTCTGGAGGGGCCCTTCTCCCATCCCCCCAAACCAAGGAGAGGGGATCCAACCCCCCAACTTCCCTCCTGTGCTCTGGACACCTCTGGACCCACATTTTTCCCCCCATCATTCACCGTGAAGCTGTGTCTGGGCATGCCAGCACCTGCTGCCACACCTGGGCTGAGCCCCCCCCGTGCTCTGGGGGTGTGGGGTGAGCCCGGGGGGTGCCCAGGGCACCTCAAGGCGTACCTGACGTCTGGGCTGTACAGTGCCAGCCGCAGCAGGTACAGGACTGCACTGCCCAGGCCCACACTGATGAAGCCAATGAGGGGAACGAGCTGCAGAGAAAGAGAGAGAGAGAGAGAGAAATGAAAAATACCCCAATAAAATGAATATTTATCAGGCGGACTGGAGAGTGAAAGGGAGAGCTGACACGCCGGGAGATTTACAGGGGGAATATGGCAGAGCAATCCTGTAGCCGGGCTGCGGTACACAGTGTAGCTGTCAGCTTGAGTGACTGAATTAAAAGAGGGAGAGAAAAATCGGCTCGTGTTGGAGAGGAATTGGATTTGGAATGAGAAATCACTTCCCCTCCGCCTGTGGCTGCCCAGCGCTGGCGCTGCTGAGGACCTGGGGACCCCATTCCCGGCATTCCCAGTGCTCCCAGGGACTCTGCTCAGGGCTGAGCCTCAGTTTATGGCTCCTCCCTAAAGGATTTGGTCCTGGGCACCCCATTCCCGGTGCTCCCAGTGTTCCCTGGTCAGAGCGAACCTCGGTTTATGGTTCTTCCCTGAAGGATTCGGTGCTGAGCACCCCATTTCCATCATTCCCAGTGCTCCCAGTGACTCCACTCAGGGCTGAGCCTTGGCTCATGGCTCCTCCCTGTGATACTCGGCCCTGGGCAAGGTCTGTGACCCCAGACAGGGTCCCTGTCCCCCCACAGCCCCCCAGGCTCTGCACCCCATCTGCACCATCTCCTGATGGAGCACGAAACAAGGAGGCTCTGTTCATCTTACTGGGATGGACTGGGACACGCCGGGGCTGAGCAGCCAGGGGTCCGAAGCGGGTCCTGGGGGCACTCAGCGACCCCAGCCCCGCCACACTCATCCTGCCAGCACGTCCCCTCACCCCCCGCTCCGTGCCCACGGTGGCTCCCATCGCACCTCGGCTCCATCTCCTCATCTCCGCTCGGGCTGCCAATCCCCCAGTGCCCGGAGCGACGCGGCCTCAATCGGAGCCGAGCCGAGGCGGCTTTGACCTCCCCCAAATTGCCGCGGCCCCCGCGCCGGGGAGGACTCGGGGAGCGTAATGAGAGCGGCGCCAGCCCGTGCCCCGGGGAGGGAGCCGCGTCCTGCCCATTAACGGGAGCGCTGCCGACGGCTCCGCGCCGAGCCGCATCGCCAGCACCTGGCTCTGCTCGCAGCTCTTCTGGCTCGGCAGCCGCAGCTCCGAGAAAGTGCCCCCAGACTGAACGCCCACCGCTCCGTGACTCAGTTTCCCCACTGGGATGACACCGGGCGGGGCGGGAGGCGGGGGGCACGGTTGGAAAATGTGATGGAAAGGGTCAGTCCAGGCCATCTGTTCGCTGCCAAGCACATCCACGCGCGGGGGAAGGGGGAAGCACAGACGTGTCCCCCTGCCCAGCCTCTCCCAGCGCTCCCAGCACGGCCCAGCTCCCACCCGGCAGTGCCCAAGCCAGGCTGGAACGACGGAGCGGCCGGCAGATGCCAGCGCCCATCCGGGAGGTCAGGGCCATCAGCGGATGACGGTCCTTGGCACCGAGTGCCAGCCGGAGCTGGCAGCAGCCGCTGCCCAGGCGCTGGCGAATCGAGAGCTCGCCGCAGCGCCGGGAATTGCTGTGGCTGCTGGAGAGGATTCGGGGCAGCGGGGCCGTCTCGCCATCTGCTGCCGACACCGTCTGGGTAATTAATGGCTGGGAAGAATTAGTGCCAGGAGGAGGCTGCCAAGCCGCAGGTGCCAGCGGTGGAGCCCGATTTCCCCCAGGCACGGGGTGCGTGGGCGGCGGGGCGCTGTGCCAGCCTCTGCCCGGTGCCCGCCCGGTGCCCACCGAGCCGTGCCAGCGGGGTTGTGGCCCTGCCGGCGCTGCTGTGCCTCACGGCCGCGGTGCTGCGCGGCGTGGCTGGGCCATCCATCACTGCCAGGCAGCCGGGCACGCTGCGGCGGAGGAGCCATTGCCGGGCGAGAGCGCGGCTACACCTGGCCGGCAACGCCGCGGTGAGCGCGTGGGACGGACGGACGGACGGACGGACGGACGGAACTGCATGGAGCGGGTGACACCGCAGAAATTGCCCCAGCAACAGCGCTGCTGTGTACAAGCACCCAGGACCCCCCTTGGTTTTACACCTCCGGTTTGGGGTTTTCTTTGGGGTTTTCACTCACGGGGACTGACTGGGGAAGCGGCGGCAGGAACAGGAACAGCCCAAATCTCCCCGTCCTGCAGTGAGGAGCCTCATCCTGTGCTGCCCTGGGAAGCACCCTGGGGGTGCCAGCTACCTGTGCCCACGGTGCTGGCACCCCTCGGCAGTGCCCAGCCCAAGGTTGAGGCATTTTTTAGCCAAACCCCTCAGCTTGACATTTTGAGGAGTGACAGGGACAGACCTGGGGCTGCTGGGGTGAGTGGGGAGGGGGCTTCATTTCCATCCTCCCTGACAAAGATGTCCCCAGATGGGTGGGGGGAGGCACACGGGGAAGGTCCCCTCACCCACCTCTGCCTGTTGGGGTGTGGGTAAGAGTTGAGGTGGCCCAGCCGGGCTCGGTGAAGGAGCCCCGGCCCCTCGGCAGCGCTGGATGGAGGGAATGGGGTGGGAAGCACGGGGTGGTCTCACCTTTCCTTGGTGAAGGAGGAACGGGGATCCTCAGGACCCCCGGCTCTGCTGGAGGGTGCAGGGAGAGCGGGGGGACAGCGGGAAGGGGGAGCCGGAACAACGTGGGACTGGGGGGGCTGAGGAGGATTTTGGGGAGTGGGAGGAAGAGGAGGCTGAGGAAGGACACAGAACAGGAGGGATGGGGAGTGGGATGATGGGATGGAGGCAGAAGGATGTGAGGAAGGCCAGGGGCTCCAGGCACGTGGCGAGAGGTGGGCAAGGACAAGCCTGAGGGCTGGGGGCTGCACGGGGTCCTTGGGAGGAGGGGGAGAGGGCAGGGGAGGGATGGGGGGCCCTGGAGGAAAGGGGGGGCTGGGTCACTCACTCCGGGGTGCCGTTTGACATGCCGGGAGAACATTCCTCCACGCAGGGGACCCTTCATGGCCAGGGTGGGATCGCTCCGGCGGTGGCGGCGGGTTCCGAGGTCCGACCGAGGCTGGAGGGGTGGGCAGGAGGCGAGGGAGGCGCTGCGGCCGGGCTGGGAGGGACGGGGCGGGTCGGGACATCCCGGCCCGGGGACACGAGCAGGGGGAGGGAGAGGAAAGCTGGACACCAAATCCAGCGCCCACCGCTCCTTCCAGCCTCACCCCCTCACCTCAGGGGTGACCTTGCTGTCTGGGGGACGGATGAGCGAGCCCCGGTGTCCCCACGCGGCCTCGCTGTCCCTCCCCACGCGGGGCCAGCCCCGTCCCTCCACGTGCAGCCCCATCGCGGGTGGCTCCGCAGGGGCGAAGGATGAGCCGTGTGATTCCCCGTGACAACTTGGCCGGGCTTGGCCGCCCCCCCCCCCCGTCCCCCCCGCCCTCCCGGTTATGATAAATGATAGAACACCCAATTTACATTTAGCGATGCAAATCTCCCTGGCAGGAACAGATGCTGCCGTGCATATGGAAAGCGGCTATTAGTGCCCAACAAAGGGCCGCGAGAGGGAAGGAGCGGGCGGCGGGATGGAGCCAGCAGGGATGGGGACCCCCAGCCTCGGTGAAGGGGGGGCTGGTCATGCTATGGCAGCAGCGAGTGCCGGCACAGCCCGTGAGCCCCCAATTCGGGGGTGTTGGAGCCGCTTCGGGATGCTCCCCTCTCCCACCCACCCCGGTGCCACCCCCCCCTTTCCGCTTCCAGCCAGATCCAAGGGACAAAGGGGAGGAATTTCTGTACCGGTGGGTACAGGAGAAGGCTGAGGCGCATCCAAGGCCCCGGGCGATATAATTAGAGATTTGAGGTGTGATTGATTAAGTGCCACTCCCCGAGAGGGAGCAGCCTGCCCTGGGCACGGCCTGCGTGTCCTTCGTCACCTTCCTGTGCCCAGGGCAGCCAGGGGGGCACTGGGGGTGGTACAGAGAGGGGGGCATGAGGCATCCATGGGATTTGTGCCCCCGTGTAAGGGGTGGGATGCTGGGCCAGCACCACAGCACCGGGTCCAGAGGGTCTGGGGGACCCCGGTCCTGTCACTCCCAGCTCTGCTTTGGGACACCCTGCACCCCCAGACCCCCATTTTCTGCAGGAGCTCCCCTGGGATGCCACGGGATTCCCTGCCCACGGAGCCCAGCAGGGCTCGTTAATGACTGTAATTAAGAGTTTCATTCCGTGCGGTGCTTCCCCGTTCCGTGGGGGTGCCAGGAGCCCTCGGGAGCAGCCGGGATGGGGACCTGGGGGGGCTCCAAGGTGGGCGCCAGCCCCCTGAGAGTGGCACCATAACCACCAGCACAGAGGTGCCACGGGAGCTTCTCCTCCAGCCTGGCCCACGTGGAGTTTGGGGTCAGCATTTTGGGGGAAGAACTTCCCCAGATTCCCAGAAAGAAAGGAATCACAGCAGCCAAAGCTGGGACATGTGAACATGTGGGAACATGCGTGTGCTACACAGATGTGCACATGTGGGCAGCTCCACCACCCACACCAGCGCTCCCATTCAATGCATGGGAACCCATCTGGGGGACCCAGGGGTCTGGGAAGGAATCCCCACCCCAAAATTCAGAGGTCTGGGGGGACTCAGTGGTCTGGGGGGAACCCTCACCCCGAAATTCAGTGGTCTGGGAGGAAATCAGGTGTCCAGGATGGGGGGACAGAAGTGTCTTAAGGTGGGGCCAGGGGTCTGGGGATGACCCTCACCCCAAAATTCAGGGGTCCAGGGGAACCCAGCTGTCTGGGAGGAGCCTGGGTGGGACCTTCACCCCAAAATCCAGGAGTTTAGGGGAGGGTCTGGGGGTCTGGGTAGACCTTCACTACAAAATTCAGGGATCCGGGGGGGCACCCAAGGGCCTGGGTGGGACCCTCACCCCAAAATTCAGAGACCCAGGGGAGGACTCAGGAGATGTGGGTGGGACAAGGGGGACGGTGACCACAAAAATCAGGGATCAAGGGAGCTGCCAGCAGCCTTGGGGGGCACCCCGAGGGTCCGGGAGGGGCACCCCGAGGGTCTGGGGTGCAGCTGTACGTGCTCGGTGTCCCTATGGCCACACACGTGTGACACAAACACACACAGAGGGGTCTGGGGGGCCGGGCGGGTCGGGGTGGGGGGCCGGGGGGTGGGGGGGTTTGGAGCCCGCGGCTCCGCTGGCAGCCGCTGCGTTGGGTTATTTTACAACCGCTCCAAAAATATTATTCAAGATGAAGGAGAATCACGGCTGCTGCGAGCGAGCGAGGGCCGTCGCCGGGAATTTATCACCCGGAATTGGGTGCCCCCCCTGGCACGGCGCCGTGATGAAGTGCTTCATTAATGGGAGATGCTGCGGCTCGGCATGAACGTGCCTCCTGCACCTGAGCACGCGCTTCCTCCGGCTCCCGGCCTCGGCGTTGAGCCCCTTCCCTCCCCACAGAGCCCCCCCGGCTCCACAGAGCCCCCCCAGGATCCCTCCAGATCCGCACATCCAATGGGAAATGTCCGCAGAGCCCCCCCAGATCCACACAGCCAATGGATCAAATCCACAGCCCGCCCCCCAGATCCCTCCAGATCAACACATCCAACGGGAAAAGTCCACAGAGACCCCCCCAGATCCCTCCAGATCAACACATCCAACGGGAAAAGTCCACAGAGACCCCCCCAGATCCCTCCAGATCAACACATCCAATGGGAAAAGTCCACAGAGACCCCCCCAGATCCCTCCAGATCAACACATCCAACGGGAAAAGCCCACAGAGACCCCCCCAGATCCCTCCAGATCAACACATCCAACGGGAAAAGCCCACAGAGATCCCCCAGATTCTTCTAGATTCACACATCCAGGGGGAAAAGTCCAGGATCCAGGATCCCTCCAGATCCACGCATCCAACGGGAAAAGTCCACAGAGACCCCCCCAGATCCCTCCAGATTCACACATCCAATGGATCAAATCCACAGCTTCCCCCCTGGATCCCTCCAGATCCACACATCCAGGGGGAAAAGTCCACAGAGCCCTGATGGATCCCTCCCAATTCCATGGATCAAATCCACAGCCCCTCCCAAAAGCCCTCCCAGGCACAATCCACGGATGAAGTTCACAGAGCCCTCCCAGAGCCCAGACATCTCATGGGATAAATCCACAGCCCCCCTGACCCCATCCCAGCCCCACACATCCCATGGGACGAGGTCAAAACCACCCCAGAACGTTCCTGCACATGGTCCATGGAAGTTTCAGCTCCCCCAGACCCTTCCAGATCCACACAGCCCTGGGGTGAAATTCCAGCTCCCCCTGACCCCTCTGGATCCACACAACCCTGGGGTGAAGTTCCTGCCCTTCCAGATCCCTCCCAATCCACACGGAACGAGTCCAGCCCCCCCTGTCCCCATCCCAGCCCCACACATCCCACGGGACAAGGTCACAACTCCCCCCAGAGCCCTCCCAATCCCTACAAGGGATTGTAGGGATTCCTACAATCGGAGGGAATCCTACACGCCCCCAGCCCCTCCAGCCCCCCTGGCCCTCCCAGCTGGCACCAGTTGTGCCCCCCAACTTTTGGAGGAGCCCCCGTGTGACACGGGGCCACCGCTCGCTGCTCACGAGCCCTTCCCCTCTGCTCCCTCCAGAGCCATAATTCCCACGGGGTTTTGGCGTGGCACGATGGAAACCGGCATCAAAAATTCATCCCGAGTAAAGCAAACAAACGAGAAGCAAACAGCCGATAATTAACGGGAGAATTAACGGGATGGGTTCCGTAACCCCGCGGGATCAGCCCTGGAGCGATCCCGGGGATCCCGTGCTGCTGCCAGGGACACGAATGGGCGTCACACCGCAGCACTATCGCGACACGTCGCGATGATTTGCACGCCCCCATAACGGGGGAGCAGCCGCGGCCCCGCCAGACCCCGCGTGCCCGCGCTCGGCGGCGCTGAGCCAGCGTGTGATGTCACACCTGTCCCGTGACGTCACTGATGTCCATGACGTCACAACCCCACCTCCTCGCTGCTGCCCTGATCGTGACGCGGCTCCGATCCCCACCCAGGGCCCGGCAGCATCCATCACCCATCGGGGCGCGGCGCCTGCGACTGGCACCGTCATTTAAGAGCCATTATCGGCCTAATTCCCCCCATTAATCACGGGAGCGGCGGAGAGCCCAGCTCCGACCCACAGCCGCGGCGGGGTGCGGGGATCGCCCCAGATCCGGACACCCCCACACCCTGAAACCCCCGGACCTTGATACCCCCAAACCCTGCTACACCCAAATCATTGTTCCCCAAAACCCTTGATACCCCCAGACCCCTGACACTCCCAGATCCAGACACCCCCACACCCTGAAACCCCCGGACCTTGATACCCCCAAACCCTGCTACACCCAAATCATTGTTCCCCAAAACCCTTGATACCCCCAGACCCCTGACACCCCCAGATTCTGACCCCTCCCCACACCCTGAAACCCTCAAGACTCTGCCTCCTCCAGACCCTGATAGACCCTGATCTGGACACCCCCAAACCCCCCCACATCCTGACTCCCCCGGATCTTGATACCCCAAACACTGACACCCCCAAACCCTGGCACACCCAGACCATTGTTCCCCCAAACCCTGACACCCCCAAATTCAGATACCCCCACACCCTGAAACCTAAGATTCTGCCTCCTCCAGACCCTGATACCCCCAAACACGGACACCCTCAGATCCTGACTCCCCCAGATCCTGACACCCCCACACCCTGAAATCCCCAGACCTTGATACCCCCAAACAGTGATACCCCCAGATCCTGACCCCTCCCCACACCCTGAAACCCTCAAGACTCTGCCTCCTCCAGACCCTGATACCCCCAAACACTGACACCCTCAGATCCTGACTTCCCCAGATCCTGACACCCCCACACCCTGACATCCCCCAGACTCCTGACACCCCCAAACCCCTGACACCCCCTGACCCTGACATCCCCCAGTGTTGCTGCAAAAGCCTCCCCCCACTGCCGAGGGGGTTTTTGGGGAGCCAGGGAAGATCCTGGGGAGCTGGGGGTGGTCCTGGGGAGTTGTGGGGTTCAGCTCGGCCGTGGCACTGAAGGGATTCCTGGAACTGACCCCACAATTCCCCACCAGCTCGGCCCCAGCCCGCACTATCGATCCTCTTTTCCATAATTCTCCCCAGAAAAGCCCCAGCCCGGAGCCACGATTTCCCCGCCCGCGTTATAAATAACCGGGGTCAGCGGCTCCGAGGGCTGCGCCGCGCCGCGCTACAATTTAATAAACACAATGGCCTCGTCCTTCATCTGCCAAAGACACCGGTGGGGCCCAGAGGAGCACACGGCTGGCACACGGCTGGGACACGGACACACATGGCTGGGACATGGATACACATGGCTGGGACACGGCTGGGACACGGCTGGGGCATGGATACACATGGCTGGGGCATGGATACACATGGCTGGGACATGGATACACATGGCTGGGACACGGCTGGGGCATGGACACACATGGCTGGGACATGGATACACATGGCTGGGACACGGCTGGGGCATGGACACACATGGCTGGGACATGGATACACATGGCTGGGACACGGCTGGGGCATGGATACACATGGCTGGGGCATGGACACACATGGCTGGGACATGGACACACATGGCTGGGACACGGCTGGGGCATGGATACACATGGCTGGGGCATGGATACACATGGCTGGGACACGGCTGGGGCATGGACACACATGGCTGGGACATGGATACACATGGCTGGGACACGGCTGGGGCATGGACACACATGGCTGGGACATGGATACACATGGCTGGGACACGGCTGGGGCATGGATACACATGGCTGGGGCATGGACACACATGGCTGGGACATGGACACACATGGCTGGGACACGGCTGGGGCATGGATACACATGGCTGGGGCACGGACACACATGGCTGGGACATGGATACACACAGCAGGGACATGGACACGTGGTTGGGACAAACACAAGGCTGGGACATGGATACACATGGCTGGGACACGGCTGGGGCGCGGACACACATGGCTGGGACATGGATACACATGGCTGGGACACGGCTGGGGCACGGACACACATGGCTGGGACATGGATACACATGGCTGGGGCATGGATACACATGGCTGGGGCATGGATACACATGGCTGGGACACGGCTGGGGCATGGATACACATGGCTGGGGCATGGATACACATGGCTGGGACACAGATACACATGGCTGGGACATGGATACACATGGCTGGGACATGGATACACACAGCTGGGACATGGCTGGTGCATGGATACACATGGCTGGGACATGGATACACACGGCTGGGACACAGCAGGGACACACGGCTGGCGCATGGCTGGGACACACAGCTGGGGCATGGACACACACGGCTGAGACATGGCTAGGACATGGATACACAGAGCAGGGACATGGACACGTAATTGGGACACACACACAGAGCTGGGACACGGATAAACATGGCTGGGACATGGCTGGAACATGGCTGGGACACACGGCTGGCACATGGATACACATGGCTGGGACACGAGAGGGACACGGCTGGGGCACAGACAGAGCTGGGACAGGGACATGCTGTTTGGACACACACAGAGCTGGGACATGGATATACGTGGCAGGGACACACATGGCTGGGATGTGTCTGGGACGTGGACATGTGGTTGGGACACAGACATGGATGCACAAGCAGGGACATGCACACAGCTGGGACAGGGACACACATGGCGGGGACACACACACACCTGGGACACGGACACACGGCTGGGACACGCGTGAGCACATCGGACACACCTGCCCAGAGGTGAGGCACGTGCACACGTTGAGACACGCGTGCACAGGCGCGGACACCCGTGGGCAGAGCGGGGCCGCTCCCGCGGGGTCTCGGCCCGGTCCCGCCCGGTCCCGCCCGGGGCAGCCCCGGGGCCCGCGGGAGGCCTGTGGTGCCCTCTGGTGGCGGCGGCGGGGCTCGGCCCGGGGCACCGGCACCGCACGGGCACCGGGAAGGGGCTGCGGGGGACACTCGGCAGCGTGGGACACGGCTGGGCCCGTGCCTTCCGCCGAGCCCTCCTCCTCCTCCTCCTCCTCCTCCTCCTTCTCCTTCTCCTTCTCCTTCTCCTTCTCCTTCTCCTTCTCCTTCTCCTTCTCCTTCTCCTTCTCCTTCTCCTTCTCCTTCTCCTTATCCTTCTCCTCCTTCTCCTCTTTCTCCTCCTTTTCCTTCTGCTCCTCACTCTCCTGCAGCTCCTGCTCCTTCAGTCCTTCTCTTTATTCTCCTCCTGCAGCCACAGCCCCCCCCCTCCATGAGCCGCTCTGGTCCCACTCAGCGCGGCCCCAGGACCCCCAGTAGCAGAGCAGGGACCCCAAAAGGGACCTGCGTCCCCCCCCCCCCATGGAAGCTGTCACCCCCAGCACAGCGTGGGGACCACCACGAGCAGGTCCGGGGGGTCCCATCTCCCACGCCCTGGGGGCCGTGCCGAGCCCCCAGCAGCTGTCCCCTCTCCACCCCCCACATTTCCCCCTCCCCGGCCCCGCTGACTGATTCCAGAGCCTCCAAAATCAATTCCCATCCCCGCCAGGACACGCCAAGAAGGCAACAAATCACAGTGGCGGCTCCGCAGCCCCAGCGCCTCATTTTTCTTCCTGAACTCCATAATAAGAAATCAATGGCAGACGCTGAGCTCCCGGTGCGGCTCCCCTGGGATGGGCGCCAGCGGGTCCTCCCCCACCCCCAAATCCCGGGTTCCCCCACCAGACCCCACTTCTGGCAGGGCCCACCCTGATGGGCAGCTCCCTTCTCCCTGCAGATCCTTCCCCGGATCCTCCAGGGCTCCCCAGTCCTGCACACCTCGGCTGCCAGGGGTGCTCAGCCCCACCCCAGGTGTCTGGGGGGACTGGGGAGCCCAAAAAGATCCCTGAGAAATGCTGGGAGGGGGCTCCAAGGCCAGCAGGGAGCAGAGCAGAGGACAGCACCCAGCAGGGATTTCAGGCAGTCCCGCAGCAGCGAAGGGTGGGGAAAGTGGGGTCGGGGGAGAGGGTGGGATCCAAGGGACAAGTGGAATCGGGGGAGGGGGATCCAGGGAGAGAATCAGATCCAGAAGGTGGGTGGAATCCAGGGAGCAGGTGGGATCCAGGGGTACAGGTGGGATCCAGGGGATGGATTTGACCCCGGGTACAGGTGGGATCCAAGGGAAGGGCTGGATTCAGGGACAGGTGGGATCCAAGGGAAGGGCTGGATTCAGGGACAGGTGGGATCCAGGGGAAGGGTTGGATTCAGGGGTACAGGTGGGATCCAGGGGATGGATTTGACCCGGGGTACAGGGAAGGGTTGGATCCAGGAGGTGGGTGGGATCCACAGGGGGCAGGTGGGATCCAAGGGAAGGGTTGGATCCAGGGGCAGGTGGGATCCAGGGGATGGATTTGACCCCGGGTACAGGTGGGATCCAAGGGAAGGGCTGGATTCAGGGACAGGTGGGATCCAGGGGGAGAGTTGGATCCAGGAGGTGGGCAGAATCCAGGTGTAGGTTGGATCCAGGAGATGGGTCAGATCTGGGGTACAGGTGGGCTCCAGGGGATGGATTTGACCCGGGGAACAGGCGGGATCCAGCGGGAAGATGGAATCCAGGGAACAGCTGGAATCCAGGGGGGTTGGATCCGGGGGCCAGGTGACTCCAGGCATCCTGCGGGCTCCGATCCGGGGGGGGGGCCCGGGCCGCTGTCAAGCGGCAGCACCAGCAGCTGCGGAAGGCTCTGGGCTGGGATTGCTGCTCCAATTAGCTGGAATCGTGCTTCCCCGCCGCGCCTGACACCGAAAAACCGACATAATTACCCGCAGCGACAGGGAAGGCAGGACCGCGGCTCCCGCTTAATTGAGTGTTTACAGCCTGCGCCGAGGGGGAAACAGCCCCCCAGACAAGCAAACCCTCCCCCTCAGCCATCGAAAACACGGGGGGGGGGGGGGGGGAAACAGCCCCATCCCCCCGCACCGGGGCTCGCCCCATCCTCGCTCCCCTCCCCTGGATGTCCCCGTCCCTGTCCCCAGGTAGGCAGGACGGGTGGCCCCTGCCAGCGCCGCCGCCGGCCCTTCAGCTCCTGGTTGATTTGCAAATGCAGCCGCAGGAGCTGCAGGTCTCGCTCCTGTCAGCCGGGATGAAATCCCGAGGGGCGGCTGGCGGGGGGGATGGAATCACCCAGGCAGACGCGTCCCCGAGGTGGTGAATGGGCACGGGGACACACACAGATGTGCCCCGAGGTGGTGATGGGCACGGGGACACACACAGATGTGCCCCGAGGTGGTGATGGGCACGGGGACACACACAGATGTGCCCCGAGGTGGTGATGGGCACAGGGACATCCAGAGATGTGCCCCGAGGTGGTGATGGAGCAGGGGACAGGGCCAGATGTGCCCCGAGGTGATGATGGGCACAGGGACACACACAGATGTGCCCCGAGGTGGTGATGGGCACAGGGACACCCAGAGATGTGCCCCGAGGTGGTGATGGGCGCAGAGTCACACACAGATGTGCCCCGAGGTGGTGATGGGGCAGGGGGACGCACACAGATGTGCCCCGAGGTGGTGATGGGGCAGGGGGACGCACACAGATGTGCCCCGAGGTGGTGATGGGGCAGGGGGACACCCAGAGATGTGCCCCGAGGTGGTGATGGGCACAGAGTCACACACAGATGTGCCCCGAGGTGGTGATGGGGCAGAGGACAACCTGCCCAAGGACTGGCTCCCCCTGCGCTGTGGCCCCGTCCCAGAGGGATGTGGCCACTTTGGGGGCACCAAGGCCAAGGGATCTGTGACGTGCCAGGCTCACAACCCCATGCCATGCCCCCCCTGCCCCAGCCTGTCACTCCGTGCCACCTCCACCCCCCGGCGGACCAAGCTCCTGCCCAGCTGTTTTCTCCTCGTTAATTTTGGATGAGGATTCAGCGCGCCGCCTCCTCACGGACCCCATAGCAATGAGCGCCGGTGCCACCGGAGCCGCCCCCGGGCCCGGAGCGCGGCGCTGGGAGGCGGCCGGGGCCAGAGGGCTCCGAAGGGGGCACGGCCGGGGCTCCCCCCGCCACCTCCGCAATGGGAATCTGCTCCCGCAGGGCACGCACGGGGCACCGAGTGGGCACCCACGTGTGGAGATGCCCAGGAGCTGGCTGGCAGGGACGTACATGGAAATCCAGGGGTGCACATGACACCCCCCCCACCACCCCAGATGTGACACCCCGGCTCCCCGCGGCGTCCCCCACCCCAGCGGTGCCCGCGCTGGTGCCATCCCTGCTCTTTGCCCCCACCGTGCCCAGAACCACCCGTGGGAGGTGACATGTGGGGGGGGGGGAAAGGGCCTTTTGCCGTGTCCCACAACTGGGGGCACTGGGAGGGCGCCAGGCTCAGAACTGCTCCCCCACACCCCCCAAAAAAAGGAGCTGGCGCGCCTGGAGTCTCCCCTGGCTGAGCCCCCCCCCCCCAGCCCGCCGGGGTGCCCCAGGATTTGGGGTACAGCCAGACTCTGCCACCTCTGCAGCTGGCACAGACCCCAACAGCGGCACCCCCAGCCCCCAAATCTGAGGGGGGGGGGGCTCTGAGGGGCTGTGGAGGGCTGGGAGGGGCTCGGTGCTGTGTGGGGACCCCAGAATCAGCCCCCCCACCCCAGCCCTGGCTGCAGCTCCCTTAGCCCCCGATGCCCCCCAAAATCTGCCTTTCCTGGTGCCTCTCACCCTAACCCACAGCCCAAGAACCCCCAAACTCCTCTGTGTCCCCCCCCAGGGGCAGCCCCTCAGCCCCCCCCAGACGTCTGCCACTGCCTGCTGTGCCCAACTGGAATCACTAATTCCAATAAAGCCAAGCTAGATTAATTTTCATTTCCCCATGCAAATCAGCGCTAATTAGGATGGATTTAGTTCACCTCACAGGGGCTGTGGGGACAGAGGCTGCGGCGGCCGCGTGCCCCAGCCGGGCTTTGGGGGGTTCGGCAAGGATTTGGGAGGGTGGAGCCCACAGCCGGGGGGGTCAGGAGCCGGCAGCGGGGGCAGGGATGGATCCAGACTCTCTGGCCATGCCCAGGATGCTCCAGGTGTCCCCACTGGTCCCTAGGAGGGGTCAGCAGGAGGGCAGGGATGGATCCAGGTGCTCTGTCCATCCCTAGGACCCTCCCAGGTGTCCCCTCTGCTCCCCAGGAGGGGACAGCAGGGATGGATCCAGACTCTCTGTCCCTCCCCAGGACCCCCCAGATGTTCCTCGTGGTCCCCAGAAGGGCACAGCAGGAGGGCAGGGATGGATCCGGATCTTCTGTCCCTCCCCAGGACCCTCCCAGGTCTCCCCCCTGCCCCCCCCCAGGAGCCAGAGCTTCCCCAAAGCTCGTCCCAGCCCCCATCAGTGCCCGAGGGGGGGTCCCCGGACCCGCTGCAGGCAAACAGGGGTGCCCGGGAGACATGGGGGGGGGGGTCCCACCCAAAAACCTCGGCCCCTCGGGGGTCCAGGGGGGGTTTGCTCAGCTGAGGGCAAAGCAGAGGGGGTCCCTGGGTGGGGAGGGGTCTGCGCTGCCCTGCCGGGGGTTCCAGCAGGGTGTGCCCTCGCTGGGGGTCTGGGGTCGGCCCCGCTCTGCAGCGGGGTGCGGTGACAGCGCATTCCCCCCCCCCCGCTCCTCCCCAGTTCTTCCAGATTCTGCTTTCGCTCCTGTTTTGCCAAATATTTCACCGAGTCCCGCTGCCCGCAGGCTCCGCTCGTGGAGCCAAGGAGGACGCGGCTGCCTCCGAGCGCAGGCGCTGCAGACGGGACCCCCCCCCCCCGGCTCAAAACTGCTCCCCCACCCCCCCAAAAAAAAGAGCTGGTGCACCTGGGGTGTCCCCGGGACTGAGCCCCCCCCCAGCCCGCCGGGGTGCCCCAGGATTTGGGGTACAGCCAGACTCTGCCACCTCTGCAGCTGGCACAGACCCCAACAGCGGCACCCCCAGCCCCCAAATCTGAGGGGGGGGGGGCTCTGAGGGGCTGTGGAGGGCTGGGAGGGGCTCGGTGCTGTGTGGGGACCCCAGAATCAGCCCCCCCTCCCTGCAGTCCCCTTGGCCCCTGATGCCCCCCAAAATCTGCCTTTCCCTGTGCCTCTCACCCTAACCCACAGCCCAAGAACCCCCAAACTCCTCTGTGTCCTCCCCCCCCAGGGGCTGGAGCAGCCTCAGAGGGGCGGCGGGGGGGGGGGGGTGGGGGGCACTGCTCCATCCCCCCAAACCAGCCGGGGGCAGAGAGAAGGGGCTGGGGGGGGGGGATCTGTGAGGGGCTGGGGGGGGCTCTGAGGAGCTGGGGGGGCCTGTAGGGATTTTGGGGGGGGGGGGGCTCTGAGGGACTCGGTGCCGTGCCGTGGAGAACAGCCAGCGGCAGTGGCTGCTCTGCCCTCATTAAATCGCCCGTAACGAGCTCCGAGCCCCGGGGCCCTGCCGGACTCGGGTCATTAGGGCTGACAGGGACCTGTCACAGTGGGAGACGTGGCGTGTGTGTCCCCAGCCGCTGGGGACCCGGGGGGGGGGCACCTGGCCCCCAGGCAGCATCCCCGTGTCCCCCCCCCCCCCTCCCCCCCGGGGGCCGGAGCACGATCGGACCCTGGCCCTGCCCGCGCTGGGAGTGGGGAGGGGAGCAGGGGGTTTGTGGGGGTCCCGGGGGTCCCCGGCAGCACTGGGGGAGAGGAAGAGGAAGGAGGCAGGGAAAGGAGCAGAAAGGAAAGGGGGGAAAGGGAAAAAAAAAAACAGGGGGAAAGGGGACGGGACAGGAGCGCTGCCGAGCCCAGGGCCCCCCACCCGGAGCGCCTTTCCCAGCACCCGCGGGGGCCGCGAGCGGTGGAGGAGGATGAGGATGAGGAGCAGAACCCCCCCCCACTCCCTGCTCCAGCCCCTCGGGAAGAGGATCAGGAGCAGAACACCCCTCACTCCCTCAGGAGCAGGATGAGGAGAGGGTCTCACTCCTCTCCAGCCCCTCAGGAGGAGGATGAGGAGCAGAAAACCCCTCACTCCCTGCTCCAGTCCCTCAGGAGGAGGATGAGGAGAGGGTCCCACCCCTCTCCAGCCCCTCGGGAAGGGGATGAGGAGCAGAACCCCCCGCCCCAGCCGCCCCTCCCCGGGAGCCCCCGGCACAGATAAGGAGCCCCGGAGCTCCCCGGGGCGCGTTTAATCTGGGACAGGACAGTTATTGGATAAATACCATGAATATGGAGATTGCATTTATGCTGATTTATGGCCGGGGGGGCAGGTGGGGAGCGCAGACGCTTTAGTTTACTTTAATCCATTTATTTCCCTGCCTGGAGATGGAGAACGAGCTCCGAGCGCTGCATCTGCTGCTCCCCGTGCTCCGTGCGGCCCGGAAAGGGGGTGCGGGAGGGGGTGCGGGAGGGGGTGCGGGAGGGGGTGCCCCCCACCCTCGGCTCCCCTGGCATGATGGATGGATTTGGCACGAGACCCGTGGGATTTCAATTAATTCCTGGGCCCCGCAGACTCCTGACCTTTCCTGGGGTGCGCAGAGAAGTGGAGGTGATTAATGTGGAGGTCGGGGGGGGGGGGGGGGGGGGGGGGCTCCTCCAGCCGGACCCCGTGTGTGCCATGGGGTGGGCATGGGGAAGCGGGGAGATGCCGAATGTCCCCGCGCCGGGAGGGGACAGCCAGGTCACAACCAGGCTGGGAGCACCAGGAATGGGAAAACCACGCGAAAAGAGAAAAAAAAAAAAAACAAACAAACAAACAAAAAAAAACCCTGAAGTGCTCAGCAGCCATAATATGGGGGGTGGAAAATCCCATCGCACCCCTCTCCTCAGCCGGTGACGCCCCACCTCTGGCTGCCCCCCACATCCATCCGGGAAGCAGCGGGAGCTGGGATGCGAGGAGGGGCATGCACCTCTTAATTGCACCCCATTAACTGCTGATCAATCCAATTAGCTCCTGGCTGTAATGAAGGGCAGCTGCTTGGCTGGGGCCAGCTCTCCCTCCCTCTCAAAACCCATCCCAAAATGCATCCGAAAAATGCATCCCAAAAACGCATCCCACCCTGGCATCCCACCAGGAGCCGGCAGGGAAGGGGGCTGGGGGGGTGGGAGGCTGATAGAAGGTGTTTTACCCAATTTTCCAGCTGACTCTAATTAAGTTGTTCTCTTCAGCTGTTAAATTAGCCAGAGCCCTCCCCCCTTCCCAGGGTGGTTCCCCCCCTTTCCCTCCCCACCGCCCAGATGCAGCAAATCAGCTGCTTCCCCCCCTCTGCCCCCCGCCTTTCCCCCCTCCCGCAGGGCTCCGCAAATAAATAAATAGACAATCCCGGGAAAATTAACCGTGTGAGGAGCCGCAAATGAGGTGGAAAATTTTAATGGTTCGGCATTTAAAGCTGTGTGACAGGAGGAGAGGGGGGGAGGAGGGAGGGGGGTCAGTCCCGAGGACTGCCCCCCACCCCGCCCCCCGCCCCTCACCCCCACTTCTCAACCCCCTCATTTCCATCATTCCCGGAGCAGCATCTCGGGGTGCTGGGAATGGGGGGAGACCCCCGGGGGGGGGGGGGGGGGTCGCACACCTGCGTCTCTCCCCCCCGGGGTTCCCTGTACCCCCCATAACCCACTCAGCGGCCCCACGGAGTGTGGGGGGAGCACGGGGGTCCCCTTCGCACTCCCCCCCCCCCCCCTCCCCGTTCCCCCCAATTCCGCCCCCGGTACCGGTACCGGGGTGGGGGCAGCCCCAAGAGCCGCCCGCCAGAGGGCGCCACTGCATCCCCGCCTCATTTGCATCTATTTGCATACGGCGGCGCCGCGCGGCGTGTCGGCAGCGCCCCCTGGCGGCGGAGCCGGGGAAAGCCCGGCCACACCCACTCCGCAGGCCCCGCCCGCGCGTCGCCGTGGTTACCGCTGACGTCACGGTGACCGTGACGTCACGGGCGCGGCCCCCGCTGGCGGGCACCTGTTCGTGGCTGGGCGCCCGCCCCCGCCGCGCGCCAAGGTCCCGTCCTGTCCCCGCCGCCGTCACCTGTCGCCCGCCGCCCCTATTCGGGCCCCGCCGGGCCCCGCGCCAGCGCCCGCCCCCCCCCCCACCACCACCGAGGGACGGGGCGGGGGGGTCCCGGTGCCGCCCCTTCCCCTCCCACCGCCCGTGCCCGGCTGAGCCCCCGCTGGGGGCCACCGGCACCCCCGCAGTGACCAGTGACCCCTCTACTGGTGGCCACCGGCACCCCCGCAGTGACCAGTGACCCCTCCATTGGGGGCCACCGGCACCCCCACAGTGACCAGTGACCCCTCCATTGGGGGCCACCGGCACCCCCACAGTGACCAGTGACCCCTCCATTGGGGGCCACCGGCACCCCCACAGTGACCAGCGAGCCATCCCATCCATCGGGGGCCACCGGCACCCCCACAGTGACCAGTGACCCCTCCATTGGGGGCCACCAGCACCCCCACAGTGACCAGCGAGCCATCCCATCCATCGGGGGCCACCGGCACCCCCATAGTGACCAGTGACCCACCCCCGCCACTGAGGACCACCACCACTCTCACAGTGACCAGTGACCCCTCCATTGGGGGCCACCGGCACCCCCACAGTGACCAGTGACAACCCCCCCCCCCCCCCCCGCCACCCTCCCAGGGGTCCCCCCCGCGGCGGGCACTGTCACCCCAACAGTGGCACCTCCCAAGCGGTCATCGATGCCCCCACAGGGACCCCCCAGAGCGGGGACCACCGGCACCCCCGGAGTGTCGCCCCCCCCCCCCCCCCATGAAATCCACACTGGAGAGCGGGGCGTGGGCACAGCCGTGTATTGCCAAAACCCGGGAGCACCGGGAGCCGCGGGGCGGGACCCCCCGACCCTCCCCGCGGCACCCGCTGTCCCCCCACTCGGTCCGGGGGGGGCTCCCAGCGGGTCTGGGGGTGCCCCCTGTTGCATCCAGTGTCTCTGGAGGCACCAAAACCTCCCACCTGGGGGCACCTCCTGTCCCCCCATCCTGCCCCGGTCCTGGGGGGGGGACAACATTCCCCCGGGGACACCCCGGGGACCCCCTTGCTGGAGGCAGCAGGAATGGGGGTGCCCTTCCCTGACCCCAAACCTGTCCCGCAGCCAGGGCCCCCCATCCCCATCCCGAGGGTGCCCCCGTCCCATCCCTGCCCTGCAGCCGCTCTCTGTCCCCATCCCCACCCCGCAGCCGGAGTCTCTCCGCCCCATCCCGGGGGTCTCTGCCCCGTCCCAGGGGTCCCCCCAACACCCCCCCCCCCCCCGCAGCCCCCCTCAGATCTCCTCCAGGAAGTCCACAGGGAACAGCCCCACTTTGCGGCCCGTGAAGACTTTGACGTAACCGTTCACCTCCTCCCCCTTCTGCACCACGATCTGCGGGCGAGAGGGGGCCGGGTGAGACCCCCGGGACCCCCCCCACCCGCCCCAGGGCAGGGGGAACCCCCGGGACCATCCCAGAGTAGGGGGAACCCCCCCAGAGCAGGGGGACCCCCAGGTGTGGAGGGGTCGGGGCAGAGCAGATCTCATCCGAGGGGCTGGGGGAGGTGGGAAGTGGGGGGACGGTGATGCTGGTTATGGGGTGCAGCTGTGATGGGGGGCTTGGAGGGGGGCTGGGGGTCCCCGGGTGGTGATGGGGGAGAGGGGCGGGGGTCCCGTCTCACCTGATCCTTCTTGAGCGTGATCTGCCCGATCTCCCGGTTGCCCACGAAGGACCGCGTCACCTTGTGCACCCGCTCGCCCGCTCGCACCCGGATGATGAAGTTGGGGGGGAAATACCCGATTTTCTCACCGATCTTCCCCTGGAAGGAAGCAGTGGGGGAGTGAAAGGGGGGATTGGGGCCGATCCGGGGGTCCCAGATCCCCCCCCCCCCGCGAGGCTGGGGGTGACAGCAGGTCTGGGTGTCCCCTCCCGCAGTGCCACGAGCTTTCCCAGCTGCACTCCGGCCTCACCCGCCACCACTCCTCGTTGGAGTCATCCACCACCGTGATCTTCTCCCCCGGCCTGGAAGGGAAGGAAGGGCTCTCTGAGGGGGGCAGGACCCGCAGCCATGGGAGACCCCAAGGAAAATCGCTTTTCCTTCAGGATCAGCTCCTCCAGCCCCGGATGTGGCACGGGACACGCAGCCCATGGGCTCAGGGACAGGCAGGTCCTGCCCAGAGCAGCTCAGCCTTGGGAAATCCACGGATCCACATCGAGCCAAACCCCCCAAAAACCTTGGGAAAGAGCTCAGGACGAGGCTGGGAACTCACGGGAAGTCCAGGTCATCCTTCTCCAGGGCTTTGAAGCGATAAAGTGCCACGAAATAGTGGGACTGCAGGAACCCCCCTGGCTGTGGCTTCTTGCTCTGGGGGACACAGTGGGGTTTGCAGTGCCAGGGGCTGCAGACAGCCCTGAGGATCCCAGCAGGGAGATCCCACAAGTTCTGCTCAAGGCTTTGGGGTGCAGGGCGAGGATGAGGGGTACCTTGTCATCTGTTGGGCTCTTCTCAGCCTTCTTGTCCCCTTCGGAGGCACCTGGGAACGGGAGGAGGGGTCACACCTCTCCTGGTGGTGCCTCCCGAGGGTCTCCTTGGCCATCGTGGGGATAAGTGAGAGCCCCAGGGTGAGGACACGAACCGGGGACCCACTTTCCGCAGGGCAAACCCACCCTGGTGACCCCCCCACAAACGCAGCCAGGGGCTCCCTCCGTGCCCGCATGGGCTCAGCCCCCCAACCCTCGGCCCCGCGCTCACCACCCTCAGCTTTGCTCCCCACCGGCTTCGTGGCCTCCGACTCCTCGTCCATCATCGCAGCCAAGGGCTGGAAGGCAGAGAGAGCTCTCAGAAGGTGCAGAATGGGGGGGGCTGGGGGGTTAGCGGGGTGCACCGGCAGGAATCTGGCGGGAGCCCGACCCCACACTCACGTTCTTCTTGTCGTCCTGCCCCTTCTTGCGCTCCTTGTTGGCCATGATGACGCCCGTCCGCAGCGTCTCGAACACGGGGTCGCTCCTGTTCGCTGCGGGGGCAGGGGAAGGGTCAGGAGGGGGGGTTCATGAGGGGTTGGGGACACCCCGGGCTGGGGACCAAGGGGACGGAGCACCCCAGCACGGGGACTCACCGAGCTGGTCCTTGGTGCCGGCGTACTGCTGGTCGCTGTAGAGGGGGGAGCTGTACGCCCGCCGGAACCCGGGCGGCTGCGAGGACAGAGAGGGGGGGGGTCGGAGCATCAGCCACCCCCCGGACCCACCTGTCAGAGCTGGGGGGACCCCGGGAGGGGGATGCCGGGGTCCCCATGAGAGCCAGGAAATGTCAGGGGTGGTGGCACCCGCGTCCTGCCCGCAGGGGGCCGAGGTGGCCGCTCCCGGGGGTGCCCGACCCGGGGGCCGGAGGGGCGGGGGTGGCACTCACGATCTTGCCGAAGCAGCGCTGCATCTCCACGTAGGACTGGCAGTGGTGGTGGATGTTGGTTTTGCAGTTCTTGCACCTCAGGCCAAATTTGTTGTTGACTGGCAGTGGGGTGGGGGGGGGGGGGGTGGAAAGGAGAGGGAATGTGACACTGCAGCTGTGAAACGGCCGGGACAGAGCCCTGCGCGGCCTTGGCCCCCAGCCCCAGCCGTACCCGCGGCCCCCAGCCCTGCCCGTGGCCCCCAGCCCCCTCAGGACTCACGGACGATCATGCGGGCACAAACATCACAGAATTTGGGCTTTTTGAAGTAATGGTCTTTGAACTTGTGGGGTTTGTCATTAACAAGTTTCTCGGGTTCGGGAGGGGGCTCGGGCTCCTCCTCCTCTTCCTCCTCTTCCTCATCCTCATAGATGTAGTAGATGGGTCCCCCCGAGGGGCTGACCAGCTCCCCGTTGGGCTGTGGCTCCGGCGCCGGCTCCTCCTTGGGCTTTCGCTGGAAAAGTTGCTTCAGCTTCTGCAGCTGCTGGGGCAGGAGGGGACGGACGGTGTGTGGCAGTGCGGGGGAGGCAGGAGGGCAGACACCCCGTGCCCAGCTCCTCGCCCCAGTCACCCCCTCCACAAGCGGGAGGAGACTCCAGGAATGCTCTGAAGATGGGGACCCTCCTCCCAGTCCCGTGAAGTCTCCACGGAAGAGGAAGCTGCGGTTCCTGAGCCCCTCAGGGATGTGGGCGCGCCAGGGAAATGCCAAGCTGGGAAATGCCCACCCAACACCCGGCTGGATCAGGGTCCCACCAGGCACCCCAGGCCTCCCAAAGCCTCCTGGGGCTGCGGCAGGATGATGATAGAGAGGGGGCTTCCCCCACCCACCCGAACTGCCCTGTGGGCACCCACTTACCCGGCTCTTGGGTTTCCCACCTGAAGCAGGTGAAGCTGGTGGCTCTGGCACTTCCTTCTCCGTCATGCTGCAAGGGGAAGAGCAGAGATGGCGTTGGCTGGGGCACTTCCAGCTGCAGGAGCCCGGCAGGGGATGGAGTGGTCAGAGCCTGCTGGGTGGGCAGTGCCACCCCTTCCCCTGCCCGTCCAGCAGCCCCTGTCCCAGCGAGGGTCACTCCCACCGCCCATCCCAGCCCCTGCCCTGGGGCCAGGGCTGGTTCTGCCTCGGTGAGCCCCAGAGCCAGGCCGGAGGAGGTCGGTGCCCAGCCCAAGCGTGGCACATCCGCTGGCTCGGGGACGTGGTGCCAAGTGCTGTGTGCCAGCCCCTGGGCTACCTGCACGTGCCCACCTTAGCCCGGACATCGCCATCTCACCGTGAAACCGCAAACTGCGCCACTCTCGGCCCCTCAGATGAGCACACGGGGGAACAGTGATGGGCACCATCCGGCTTTCAGCTGCCACCGGGGCAGGACCTGCTCCTGCATCCCCCAAACCATCCCGGTGCCACCTTTGACAGCCCTCCCCGCAGTGCTTCCACCCAGACCTCCCTATTTTTGGTGATACCCACCCCGCAAGCCCCTCCAGCCCCGGCGGAAAGCAGCCAGGAAAACCATCAGGAAGCAGCAACGGGAACGGGGAGCGCTGGGGCGAGGGGCACTGCGGGAATGGGGCACCCCCAGGCCCTGCAGCAGCGGGGGGGGCCCAGGGTGGGCACGGCCACGGCAAGAGGGGCACACAGGGGGCACTTACCCTGTGCTTGGCGGGCTCGCCCTGCGCTGGAGAAGCCCCCGAAGGGCGGCCGGTGCCGGAGCCCTGTTGGCCGCAGAGCCCCCAGCCCTCCGTGGCGGGGAGGGCGGCAGCCGCGCCGGTCCCGTGGCGAGCGGAGTGACAGGGCAGAGGGGGACGACAGCTGAGCGGTGGCGGGGCTGACGCCGGGAAATTGGAGCCCCAGCGTGCGCCGGGCGGGAGCAGGCGGAGGAGCCACCGGCTATTTGCGTTGGTGGGTTGCTGGGCGTGCCAGGGGCCCCCCCAGCCTGGCTTGGGACAAAGAAGGAACCGGGCACAGCCAGGGCTCCAGGAACTGGGCACACCGAGGGTTCCAGGAGCTGGGCACACCAAAGGCTCCAGCTTCAGTGTCTCCTTCGTTCGTGCGTTGGAGGCTGCTGCGGGTTCAGTGGGCAGAGGGGCAGCAGTGGGGTCTGTCATGGGGTGGAGTGGCTGCCTCGCACCCCCTGGCACCAAATCCTGCTGGTCCAGGCTCCGCTGGGATGGCAGGAGCTGGGCCCTGGAGTTAATGGGCACCCCGAGGGCCCTTGGGTCCCTGCCTGGCTGTGGGTGGCAGCGAGGTGGGAGTTGGAAGCAGCCTGGGGTTGGAGCTCCCCTTCCTGGCAGCTCTTACCTGTCCGGCTGCACCTGCTCAGGAAGGTCGGGAGCATCCTGCTACTGCCAGAGGTTCTGGCTGTGCCACCCCAAATCCTGTCCCCACCTGCACCTGCCAGCTCCAGGTGCTGCTCCTGTCAGCAGGAACGTGATGTTTCCTGGCAGGGCACACAGCTGGGGCCACTCCACGCCCTCATTCCTGCCCTGGAATTCCACAGCTGGATGGAGCTGGCAGCTGGGAGAAGAGGCCATGAACATCTGTCAGGGGAGTCCAGCCCCAGTCCAAATGCTCTGATCCCAGCCTGGGATCCCCACTTTGGCACACCATGGGCTTGCAGCCCTTGGACGTGCCAAGCTCAGGGGCAGGACTGGGCAGGATGGTCCCCCTGGCAGTGTCCCTTCTGCTGTCCCCTCACCCCACTGAGGCAGCACAGAGCCCCCAAGCCCTGGCACTGGCAGAGAACGGGAAGTTACGTTCAATGGACAATTTTCCTTTTTTTCTTTTTTATTTAAAAACAACCCCCCAAATAAAATAAAACAAAAAAATTCCCCCCAACCCCCCGCAAAATAATAATCCGATTAAATAAAATGTGCAGTGAACATACCAATCAACACCTGTATGTGCGGTCCAACACAGTGCTTAAACAAAACCATAGACACAGGGGAGGGGGGCGGGCACGGGCGTCACTCCAAAAATAATAATTAAAAAAAAAAAAAAATCAACTTCTTGTCTCTTAATTATGTTCATATAAATATATCAAGGAAGGAGGGCGAGAGGAAGGGAGGGCGGGAGGAGAAGAGGCCCAGGGGAGTGCCCGGTGCCCACGGGAGCCCTACTGGGAGCTCGCCCGCTCCAGCACCCGCAGGTCGTAGTTCTTTTTGGCCACGCGCAGTTTGAAGCGGCTGAGGGAGTTGTTGAGGCGGAGGGAGGCGTTTTGGGCAGCCAGCGGGCTGGGGAACACGGCCACGATGGTGTATAAGGCAGCGAGGTCACTGTGCCTGCCGTTCTCCGGAGTCCCGCTGTTGTCCCCGCCGCCGCCTCCGTCCCCGCGGCGCCCCTGAGTCTCTTTGAGCCACTGGATTTTGGCACCGGCCATGGCGAGCTGCGTGAAGAGCTTGTCGGCCTCTGTCCGTGTGATGCCCTCGGGCAGGTCTGTCACCTCCAGCACCCGGCCCAGCACTGCAGGGAAGGAGCCGCGTGTCACCGGTGCCCCCGGCTGGCTCCGGGCTGGAGCACCCGCCTCTCCTGGGCCCAGGAACGCCCTGGCAGTGCCAAGCTGCCCCCACAGCAGGAATCTATTCTTTTAAGCCAGCCAATCTATTCTTTTGAGCCCTCCAAAGCATCCCTACCTGCTCTCTGGAATGCCCCATCCCAATCCCTTCCTGTTTTGCTTCAGGACCAGATGTGGGTATTTCCCAGTGTCCCACAGCTACAGGGACACCTGGCATCCCCCTGGCATCCTTTGGATAGCTGGGCAGGGCAGGCTTTCCCAGGGGCTCTGCCCTATTTTCCTACCCCAAACCTCAGATAGCAGGACTGGGAGCCAACCCCACGCTCCCACCCTGACCCTGGGAGGGAGAATGGCTGCACCCATGGAGGATGGTGGCACTGGGTGTGTCCTGCCCTGTGCTACCCAAATCCCTCTGCAGCTCCTGGCTCCTGCCTGGTGGTCCCCAAATCCTTTTGCAGCTCCAGCCCCTGACCTGTGGTGCCCAAATCCCTCTGTAACTCCTGGCTCCAGTTCCTGCCCAGTGGTCCCCAAATCTCTCTGCAGCTCCTGGCTCTTGCCTATCCCTGCCTCGTGGCCCCCAAATTCCTCTGCAGCTCCCAGCTCCAGCCCCTGCCCTGTGCTACCCAAACCCCTCTGCAGTTCCTGGCTCTGACCTCTGCCCCTGCCCTGTGGTGCCCAAATCCCTCTGCAGCTCCAGCCCCTGCCCTGTGGTGCCCAAATCCCTCTGCAGCTCCTGGCTCCTGCCTGGTGGTCCCCAGATCCTTCTGCAGCTCCAGCCCCTGCCCTGTGGTGCCCAAATCCCTCTGCAGCTCCTGGCTCCAGCCCTGGCTCTGGGCTTAGCAGAGCTGCTGGAGGGATTCTTTGCTAATATTAACGTGGCACGTACGGACCATGCCAGGGGCAGGAGGGGGTAGGCAGCTCTTAAAGGGCCCCTGCAGCCAAGCTGCTGGTGGTGACACTGAGGTGACGTGGGGGACAAGCCTGAGGTCTCCAGAGGGTCACTGAGGGCTGCTCCATCCAAGCTGTGGGTCCTTCCCAAGGACCCAGTGGAGACACTCTGGACATGGGTGGAGAGAAAGGATTCATTGAACCCTCAGCCCTCGCAGCCACCCTGGGAGATCCCAAACCTCAAAGATGAGGCTCTGAAGCTGCAGGCCCCATGGGAAAGGGAAGCATGGGTGGGAAGAGTGACTTGGGAAAGCAGTGCTGGCAATGAGATCTCAGAGTCTGGACACTCTCTTGATGAGGAATAAAATCCCAGCTCTGCCAGCTCCACCTGCTCCATCATTTCCACCCTCTGAGAGGCAGGAATAGCACACAGGTGTCCTCCTCAGAGGTTTTACTCCCTGTTCACCCACCTCCCTCAGGGCACAGCGGCCTGGGGCTGGATCTGCTGCACCCCCAGCCTGGACTCACCTGGGCTGGTGGGTGTTTGTGGGTGTGGGGAGAAGGGACTGGCAGGAACCACTCTCCAAAACCAGCACAGGGTTCTGTGGGATGCTGGTGTGGACAGGGATGGCACCTGGAGTCTCCAACATCCATTTGTGGGGACATCAGAGGGCAAAGAGGCTCGAGGGGGTCACTTGCCTACGTCACTTGTCCCCAGGTCGGTGGACGCCGACTTCAGGGCCTGTCTCTTGCTCCGGTTGCCGTGTTTCATTCCAGTCTGCCCCTTGGAGGAGAAAAAGGGCACCGTGTCACCTCGGGGGACATTGTGGCTTCAGGGTGCCCACAGAGGGGCTGGGGAGGGAGCCCTGGCCTGGCTTGTACCTGGTGTCCTGTGTAGCTGGGCTGGTTGTGGAGCAGCGGCGGGGGACACAGGGACAGGTTGTACTGCAGAGGTTGGCCCAGCAGCGAGTACCTCCCATCACCTGCACAAGGAACCTGAGTTTGTGGGGATCCCAGGAAACATCACAGCATTCCCAGCCCCGGGCTGTCCCCACAGGCCTTCCCCTTACCTTGTGCCGGGCCCATGGGCCGGGGGAACTGTGTGAGGACGGGGAGGGGGCTCAGCCCCGTGCACACACTGTTGAGGTTGGTGACGGGCGACGGCGTCGGGGACTGGGTGGGGGACGTGATGGGGCTGTTCAGCTGGGTGCTGGCCTGGGGGAGGGACAGTGTCAGACACCCCCAGTGCTTGTGACCGCTCCCACACCCACCCTGACCCCGTGGGGTGACCCCCCAGCCACCACCCAGCCCGCCCCCAAGGCTGGTCTGCCTCGTCCCAGTCCCTCCCAGTCCCCCCAGTACCTGAGCACTGCTGTCGGGGTTGTAGAGGTCTCCTGGCTTCTGCCCCCGCTGCTCCAGGCTGTAGTACTTACAGTGGCTCCACTGCACCACGGGGGGGTTTTGGGGGGCCTGGGGGCCGTTGGGGACATTCAGCTGCATCACCACCACACCAGGGCCTGACGGGGACACCCCTGGGGACAGACACAGGCGTGTATGGCCCAGGCTGTGCTGCTGTGGGACACAGGGCACCTGCCTGTCGTTCCCCACAATCCCACTCTGGACCCTCTCCTCTGCCACTCATGACTTTTCCAGGCTGGGAAAACCCCACCAGGACCCTCTGGGGATTCCTCTCTAATAGCAAAGGTTCCATCTGGGAGGGATGATGTTTAATCCAGGAGAAATGGGAGCACAGGGGCCAAGCTGAGGGATGGCAGCTCAGCGACCACTCTGAGCATCTCCACAAAACTCCAGGCAAAGGCTCCAAGCACGGATCCAGGTACAGAACTCCAGCATGCCACCTCAGATCCTGCAGCTCACTAGGTCCAGACCTCCATCATCCCAGTTCAGCTTCTGCACCAGCTCACTCCCAGCAGCTGTGACAGGCAGCAGGAATCCCCAGCCTCCCCATCTGCAGCTCTTCCCTCTCTCACCAATCCACAGCCCACCCAGCTCCCTCCACCCCACTGCCCACCCTGGCAGGGAGATGCCAGGCAGGAGCCAGTGCAACATCCTGACCATTCCCTGGGGGGTTCCCAGCTGAAGGAATCCCCTTGCACAGAAGCTGCCAGACTTGGCTGTGAAGTGGCAGCTCCACAGCCCGTGATCCGAACGCTGATGCCACCTCTGGAGTGGATGCCAGCCCTGCCCGTGGCCCCTGGTACCTGAATACTGCTGCTGCATCTGGGGGGGGCTGCAGGGCGCCGGGGACTGCGGCATCTGGTACTGCTCGGAGCCAGGAGGCTGCAGGAACCCCACGGATGGGCTGTGGAGCAGAGAGGGCTCAGGTGAGGATGGGGATGGGGAGGAAGAGCCGGGGCATCTGCACAGGTTATTCCCAGCTATTATTGTCACTGCTTTTAATGAAAGGATGGGGCTATTTTTGGGCTAAGAACGATTTATTGCTCAGATAAACATCAGTCTCAGGGGCTGTGAGATTTTAAAGGAGCAAGCAGCCAGCCATAACTCAAGACTAGTCACAAGTTTCTTTGTTACAAAGTAATACAGAACTTTCTAAACTAATAGACAGTTGTTACAGGATTTATTTTGTTTTTCTAACCTATCACCTTGACTTACTTCTGCTGCATTGTGGATACTTTTGTCTAATGGGCTCTAACTCACATGCACACATCTGCTTCTGTTGTAACTTCTAAACTCTTGGTTTATTCTACACAACCACACCCCTACATTATAAACCCTTCACCATCTTATCAATGCAGTTTCTCACTTACTTAAGGCATATTCTTACTTACAACTATAGAAACATAAGTTTATGATTTTTCTGCTTCATGTCTGTGTATTGTATTTTTACATCAATCTAAGCTTCTCCCAAGGCTGCAAATCAAACCCTTCCGTGTCTGTGGAAGTTCCTATTTTTGATTCCCACACCCAGCTCCCTCTTTTCTGGAATTGCTGAACACACAGGAGCCTCTGGAGAGGGCTGGGCACAGAGGAGCTTGTCACACTGGTGGTCAGGAAGCCCTGACCAAGGGAGCCAGGGATGGACAAGCTCAGGGAGGAGCAGCACTTGTGGTACCCACCCACCTCCAACCACAGGAGCAGAGTGCTCCATGCTCACAGCAGGATCACAGAACCTCCCGAGCTGGAAGGGACCCACAAGGATCATCAAGGCTGACTCCTGGCCTTGACAGGACACCCCCAAAACCCCCACTGTGGGCACAGCACCCCTTTCTCCCCCAGGCAGGCCAGAGCTGCTGGAGTTTTACCTGGTGCCATTCTGCTGGGCAGTGGGGATGACACTGTAGTAGATGGGGACCCCTCCAGCCTGGAGCCCCCCCTGCACAGACTGGCTGGCTGGCACAAGCACTGGCTGCTGGAAGGGCTGCTGGACCACGTTCTGGGACTCACTGGCCATGGGAACCTGGGCAGGGAGGAAAGCAGCAGGTAACAGGTAACAGAGCAGGGGAAACTGGCCCAAGGAGACAGCAGCAGGGCGAAGAGATTCCAGGTGGTTTTTTCTTACAGCCCAGAGCAACCTCACCCAGGCACAGCCCCTCCCAGAGATTCTCCCAGTCCTCCTGCTCCAGATGTGTCCCACAGATCCCCACGTGGATGTGCCCTCCCCAGGCTGGCAGGCATGCCCTGTGAGCAAATCCCCACCTCTGGCTCCATCCCTCGGGCACATCCTGCCCAGCCAGGGCCCCCTCCCAGCACCCCACGCTGGGGAGCAGCAGATGCCCACCTGGTACGAAGGCAGCGGCGTGTACTGGACCATCAGACCTTGCATCTGGTTCCCCATCCCACTCCTCTGGCTGCTGAGGAGCCCGGGGGGCTGTGCCTGCTGCACCCCCATCACGCTCTGCATCTGGCCCCCCATGTTGTTCCTCTGGTTATTGAGGAGCCCGGGGGGCTGCGCCTGCTGCACCCCCACCACACCTTGGTATGTTTGCTGCTGGTTGGACATCATTGGCTGTAAACCTGCCAGAACAGGGTTTTAATGGAGTAGCTTCCCAGCTGGACACAGGAAACACAGATTTAAGATTTAGGGAATCAAATCCTGCCTCTGCCCCCACCTCCTGCTAAACAGTGGGGAAAGGGCTTCCCTTGGAGCAGATGTAAACACACCCAAGGGAAGCTCCTGGCTTTAAATTCTCCTGGCAGCCCCTCAGTGGGGCTTAAATCCACCTCATCCCCTCCCCCAGGAAACTCAGAGGAGAGGGAGGGGAAGGACACACCACCCCTGCAGATAGAGGCATCCCAACTTCCCAGCCAAGAGGCAGCTCCAGCAAAGAGTGGGAGACAGGCAAGAGCGACCTGGCCCCAGGCAGAGCACGGGAGATCTCTGGAGCCAACAAAAGCAGCAGGAAAGGGAAAGCTGCCCCCTTCCCCCTTTTGCACCCCCTTACCTGGCTGCTGGGACTGCTGGGGGAGCTGCTGCGGGCGCTGGGAGCTGTAGGCCACTGGGTGACTGAGGGGTCGGTATTGCTGGCTGGAGTTCGGGTACTGCCCGGGGGGGTAGTAAGAAACCTGAATCTATCAGGGGCAAGAAAACCCAGTGGTGAGAACACAGAAGGGAGCAGGACCAAGAAAGCTGGTCCCCCAGGACCAGTTTTCTGTCTCACCTGGCCTGGCTTCTGCCGAAGGGAACCACCCAGGGCTTTGGCTCTGGCCAGCTGATGGCTCCTCGGGGAACCCTTCCCGCGCCTCCCAGCCTCCTCATCCAAGCCTGTCCCAGCACAGTAGTGCAAGAGCACAGTAGGCACAACTCTCCTCACAGCTCAGGGGACAATCCTAGAGGTCATAAAGCCCTGCAGGACCCCAAAGAGAGCTTAGAGGTGTCAGCCCTGAGTCCGGCCACTGTCCCTCCCCACCGCTGAGAGCCAGGAGTGGCCCGGGGGGTCCCAGGAAGGAGCCTCGTGGGCTCAGAGGGACACGGGGATCATCCTGTGCCTAACAGGGGAGCGTGAGACCCAGAGCCTGGACCCCCTGGATGGATCCATCACCAACTAGCAGCAGAAAAAGAGGGACCCACTCCCCAGCAGCCCCTGGCCTGCCAGCTCTGGGGATGTCCTTACTTGCTGGGGAGGCTGAATGTAGCCCTGGGGCTGCAGCACCTGCTGAGTGGGGGCCGTGTGCCCCGAGGCAGAGTAGCTGGAGGTGGGAATGGGCTGCCCAGGGGTTGCCATGATGAATCCTGTCTGCTGAGGGTGCTGGGAGATGAGGGATGACTGGAACATCGCCGAGGAAGGATCCGGGGCTTCCGTCGAGCCCTGTCGGCTGAGGCTGATCTGCCCGAAGGGGCTGCTGAGCTCGTCGGCCTGGAGTGGGATAAGGGGGAGGATGGAGGAGGATGGCACGTGGGACAAGAGAAGAGCAGTAGGACACAGCTCTGCTGGTAAATGCAGACCCCTTCTCCCTGCTCTGGGAGAAGCCCCCCAAAAAGGCCCCCACACATGAGCCACAGACCCAGAGCAGGACAGGGGGACATGCGAGCTGAGGGGGCCAAACGCTCAGCAGATGCTGGGGACACGTGGGGTCCCACGCAGGCAGGGGTGACGCCACATCCCATGGGGGACACCACTCCCAAAAGATCCCCGTGGAGACAACACAGGGGCTTGGGCTGAGCCCACAGGGCAGCCACGGCCCCCAGACCCCAGCACTGAGCACAAGCATTGCTGGGGAGCTCTGGGCTGGGAATTTGCTCTTCCCAGGCTCTTTCCAAGGCCACCACTCCAGCAGTGGTGGTCCCGTGGCCTCAGGCATCGCAGAGCTCCGTGAATCCCAACCCCAGGGGGGTCGGCGTTCGAGACATACCTGATCAGCACAAGCTCACACAACACAAACACAGCACAGAGCACAACAGACAGTGCAGAAGAGGAACTGGGGTTTATACCAGGTTGTACTGCTGGGGTGGAGAGACTGGCAAGAGGACTTGGGGGCAGGAGCTTGGAGAGTACGGAACAGGCTGCAGCGCCGGGACCGGCTACGACCAACGGAGAAGGGAATGGAGAGAGATCAGGGGAGAGGAGGGAGGAAAAGGGGAAAGGAAAGGAAGGAAAGGAAGGAAAGGAAGGAAAGGAAGGAAAGGAAGGAAAGGAAGGAAAGGAAGGAAAGGAAGGAAAGGAAGGAAAGGAAGGAAAGGAAGGAAAGGAGAGAAAGAAGGAACAACAAGGTTAGTCAAGTGAGCCAACTGCAAACACAGAGGGGTGTTGCAGGGAGTTGGGAAGCACAGAAACCATTCCAGGGCAGCATCCATCCCATCAGGCACAGCCCAGCTGGAGGTTCTGAGGAGCTGGGGAGGGGTGAGCTGCTCTGGGGCTTGCCTGGCAGGAAGAGTGACACGAGTTCACCAGGGCCAGCAGCAGCACGAGAGCCACGTCTCCCAGCACTGCCCTCGTGTCTCTCCTGTTTCCAGCATTCCCTACAGTGCTCCTTGGCCATTCCTGTACACTCACCTTCCACAGGGACCCCTACTTTGTCACCTGGAGCACTTTATGACAGCCCCTCACTAAAACCCACACACTGTGCTTTGGGCACCAATGGTCAGCACTGGATGAGGGGTTTGATCCTTTGATTTGACCTTTGGTGACACAGAAGGGACATGGGCATGGGGACGGTGCATTTCCAGACCCTTCACCAACAGTCAAACAACCTGAAATCAGTTTTTCCAGGCTCTAAACCCTCTCTAAATGAGACAGCAGAAGATACAAACTGAAACCCCAGCACAACCCAGTGATCCTGCCTGAGAACCCACCCAGGGACTCTGCTGGGTGTCAGACAGACACCCCAGCTCATTCCTTGAGGCCCAGAATCCTCCACAAACAGATCCACAACCCTGCAGCCACTCCAGGGCCCAAGAACTACCAGCTCCCCCCTCTCCTACAGCTGGGAACAGCCAGCAAGGAGCTGCTCCTGTTACCTGCAGTAAAAGCTTTTCCAGGAGGTTCTTCCCTCCTCTCAGCCCAGTCTAGTGAAAACACTGAGAATCATGGAACTGCCCAGGTTGGAAGGGACCTCAGAAGAACACCTGGTCCAACTTTCCATGGGGAAGGGAGCCTTGGTATGATTATCCTCCCTGCTCTGCTCCATCTTGGACTCTCCAGTGTAACTCCAGCAGCTCTTTGCTGTAGAGTGAGTCCAAGGGGATGCCAGAGGATCCCTACAGAGCCCCTGAGCAGGCTGAGATCCAGCACCAACGTGGCACAGGAAAGGGCCAGGGATACCCCCACACCACATGAATTTGCTCCCCAAACCTGCACTGGGATGGTTCCCACCCCATCCCCACTCCTGCAGCAGGACAGGGCTGGGCTGTGGGTGGGCACAGCCTCAGGAGCACAACAAGTGCACAGGAATGTCACCCATGGGTGCTTCCAGCCCTGGAAAGAGCCCAGCAGGCTGTGGGACATGGAGCATCCCTTGGCTGTGGGACATGGAGCATCCCTGTAACCCCATATTGGCTTTAACTCAGGGAGGGATGGTCTGCAGAGCACACCCGGCGTTGCTCCAGGTCTGCCTCCCCCAGCACTTCAGAACACCAGTCCTGGGGAGCTCAACTCCAAAATCCATTCAGGTTGGTCCTGAAGGGAACTGGTTCCAGTTTGCCACTCATCCAAGGGCTACAGATCCTTTTCCAGGGATGATGCTGGCCCAGCAGAGCTGGGAATGTGGGATATCCCACAGAATCCCTCAGGCACAGCAAAGCCCAACCTTCTCCTGCTCTGCCACAGCGGGACAGAGAGTGTGGGCACCCCCAAACCCCAGAGCACCAGAGCATCAAAGAAGTTTTTATCATACAAGAGAGAGAGGTGGGAAATGAATTCACAGAGAGTTCTCGAAATCTCACAGAGGTAGTGGATGAAGGTATAGGCATGGAGGAAGGTTTTGGATTAAGACCTTGGAACAATGAATCATAATTGCTATCAGATATAACTTCTGCCCTTTGAACAGACTGGACTTTCACAGTATTAAAATTGCTGTGCTGTAATGCAGCAACGCTTAACGTGAGCAAAAAAAGATGCTTTAAGCAAGTAATATTAACAAGAGTTATATTCTGGTAAAGCTGTGAAACACAAGGGATTCCTCTGCCCTGCCTCCCCCCCACGTGTGCCCTGTGGGACTCACCTGGGACATCATGGGGCTGCTCATGGCCGGCTGCTGCTGGGCTGGGGGGAGGCCGGGGGGCTGCGGGGCCGAGCAGGGCAGGAGGCCACGGCTGGGCTGTGAGGCTGGGGACTGGCTGCAGGCCTCAGGGCCACCTAGCACCAACCCTGCAACAGAGAGAGGCATGGAGGGCTGGGATCCAGGAGGAAAAGGGGGGGATCCTGTCACTGCTGGAGCTTCTGACAAACAGGCAGAGTTTGGCTCTGCTCACAGCAAAGCAAGGTGCTGACACTCCAGGGGGGTTGTACCTCCCTCCTCTCCACGGCCAGGTGCACACACTGACCCTCCAAAGCTGATCCTGGGATCTCCTCCTCTGCCCCACTCGCAGGGAAGAGGAATCTGGCTGCCAACAGCAGCTCCTGCCTGGTGGAGGCTCTTCACCAGGGATCCCAAAACCAGGGAGCTGCCAGGTACACCTGCCTCAGCTCAGGACCATGAGTCTGTGGGAAGGAGCTGGAGAGCTGCTCTCAGTCTCTCAGTCCCAGCTCAGCTCTGGGCACAGCCCCACCTGGACACCAACACTGTCATGGCCTGCCTGGAGCAGAGGGGAGTGGGGGGATCCCATTCCAGAGCCTCACAGAGCCCCTTTGCTCCCAGGAAAAGGCTGAAAGCAATCCCTCCCCATGGCAGGAAAAGCTGGGAAGGAGCACAATCCCCACTGCTGGCACCCAGCTGGGAAGTGTCTCCTCAGTATTCTGGTCTTACTTGCAGAAAAGGGATGTGCATTGCTCAATGCCCAGTAGCTGCTGTTTAACCAATTCTGCCTCTGATCTCCCACATTTCCACAGCTGATCTCCAGGGATTCTGCTGATTCTGCTGAGGAGCTCTGGCAGCAGCCACACGCTGCAAAGGAGGGACTATTCCACTGCCAGCTGCTCAGGGACTGGATGGGAAAAGAGCCCCTGAGTCCCAAGCACTTCCACCCCCATGGAATAAACACGAGGATATGGAAGAAGGTGGGCTTGGTGGTTTTTTCCCCTCAAGTGACAATTCCTTTGCATTTCCCCCCCCTTTTTCCCAAGATCTTTCTAATCACTTGCCATTACATAAAGCCTGGAAAGCAACTGTTCTGATCCCAGGGGGGACCTGGAGGGAACATTACAGGAAGAGCCAAAAAGCAGCTTCTCTCTCACTCAGCCCCAGGTAACTCTGCTGAAGGGGTGGGAGAGGTGATGGTGAGTTCTGAAGAAGTGGGTGATGAACCAGGTGCCACACCCAGATGGCACATCCACGCCAGGGTACCGAGATCCTGGTGCCACCCATGTCCTGTTTTAACCAGAGCATCACAAACCCCAATTCCCCAACCCTAAACCTGTCAGCCAGGTGTCCTTTGGCAGGGAAAGGGCTCCAGTTCCCCAAACCAAAACCTGTCAGCCAGGTGTCCTTTGGCAGGGAAAGGGCTCCAGTTCCCCAAACCAAAACCTGTCTGACAGGTGTTCTTTGGCAGAGAAAGGGCTCCAGTTCCTCAGCCCAAAATCTGTCAGTCCTGGTGACAGACTGGAGACAACCAGGAATCCTTTGGCAGGGAAAGAGCTCCAGTTCCCCAACCCTAAACCTGTCAGCCAGGTGTCCTTTGGTAGGGAAAGGGCTCCAGTTCCCCAACCCAAAATCTGTCTTGGTGACAGACTTGAGACAGTCAGGTGTCCTTTGGCAGGGAAAGGGCTCCAACCCAAAATCTGGCAGGTGCCTTTTGATAGGGAAAAGGCTCCAGTTCCCCAACCCTAATCCTGTCTGCCAGGTGTCCTTTGGCAGGGAAAGGGCTCCAATTCCCCAAACCAAAATGTGTCTGCCAGGTGTCCTTTGGCAGGGAAAGAGCCCCAGCTCCTGAGCCCAAAACCTGTCTGCCAGGTGTCCTTTGGCAGGGAAAGAGCCCCAGCTCCCCAACCCTAAATCTGTCAGTCCTGGTGACAGACTGGAGACCATGGAGACAGTCAGGTGCCCTTTGGCAGGGAAAAGGCTCCAGTTCCCCAACTCCAAACCTGTCTGCCAGGTGTCCTTTGGCAGAGAAAGGGCTCCAGTTCCCCAACCCTAAACCTGCCAGGTGTCCTTTGGCAGGGAAAGAGCTCCAGTTCCCCAACCCTAAATCTGCCAGGTGTCCTTTGGCAGAGAAAGAGCTCCAGTTCCCCAACCCTAAATCTGCCAGGTGCCCTTTGGCAGAGAAAGGGCTCCAGTTCCCCAACCCTAAACCCTGTGTGCCAGGTGCCCCTTGGCACCTGCCTGGCAGCAGCAGCGCCGTACCTGCCCGTGAGGTCCTGCTGGCAGTGCTGCCCTTGCTGCTCCCGATGCTGTCCCCCCGGGTCAGGATGGAGATGCCACTGAAGCTGCTGGCTTTGGTGACAGGTGGCCTCAGGCTGCGGATGGAGCCGTCCGAGTCCGTGCTGCTCCAGGGCCGCGGCTCCAGGGATTTGATCTCGCTCTCGGTGCTGCTCTGGCGGCTGCCCGAGGCCCGGCTCAGCCCGTCCCGGGTGCCCCTGCAGAGACCAGAGGAGTCAAACTGGGCTCCAGTGAAGGGACAGCAGCAGAGCTGCTGGTGCTGCACCAGTACACCCGGTGTGGGGTGCCAGGGACAGTCAGCAGCTGGGTTTGGGACCCTTTTGGGGGGGTGCAGGGGGAGTCTGACAGCAAAAACCTCCCCGAGGCACAGCTTTTTGTGCTGACCCAGCCATGTGGTCACAGGCAGCTCCTGGTCCCTTCCCCAGCCTGGAAGAGACCCCAGCAGGGTCAGAAAAAGATCCTGTGCTGAAGACCTTCTCATGTCAGAACAGGGAGCTTTTAAAGGCCTGGAGATAAGGCTGATGGAGATCTTGGAGATCACTTCCCACTCCAGCCCTGCTGAGGATTTCTGCCCAGCTGGGCCTGCTCACCCAACGTTGTGGCTGCCCCATCCCTGGAGGCATCCAAGGCCAGGCTGGAAGGGGCTTGGAGCAATCTGGGATAGTGGAAGGTGTCTCTGCCCGAGGCAGGGAGGTGGAAAGGGATGAGTTTTAAAGTCCCTTGCAACCCACACCATTCCAGGATTCTGGGATGTCGCTGCTCCCAGAGCTCTGCCCTCACTGACCATCCCTCCATGGCCCAGGCCAGCTCTGGCCACAGCAGGACTTTATGGGACCAGCAGTGAGCTGCTCCAGCAGCCCAGCTGGGAATGGGTACCCAGGCTTTCCCTGGGGAAGAGCTGCTGAGCCTGCCTCACAAAGAGAGGCCTGGAAGGAGCTCCTGAGGTGATGTCCTGGGATGCTAGGAGCATGTGAGAGCCAAAAATGCATCTCTTGGAAAGCAGAACAATGGTTATGTCTCCAGAGAGCTCAAAATGGTCCTGAGGCCTCTCCCCTCTCTCATCCAGAGGAACCCCAAAGCAGATTAACTGAGCTCCTCAGGGCCAGGGCAGCTCCCAGAGCTGCAGCTGCATCAGCAATGAGGTTTTTGCTCCATTCTGGGGGAGTTTTACTCCATCCCCACATATCTGAGAACCGTCCTTGCTGTCCTGAGCAGTTCTGATGCAGGCAGACCCCAGGACACAGCCCCTGGGACTGTGCTGAGGACACCACATTTTCCAGGACAGCAGGAGAGGGACAAAGCTGCTCCTGCCTGGTTCAGATCCTCCTGTCCTGTCCCACACAGAGCTGCCCCACCTCCAGAGCTTTGGCTGGCAGAGCAGAGCACAGCAGGGATGAGGCTGTGTCCCTTTTCATCCCGTTCTTTGTCCCCACACCTCGGCAGTGGGGCCGTGCTGGGTGATTCCTCAGCCTCACTCCAGCCCTTTCATCCATGGGAAAACTGCTTAACAAGAAAATGCTGCTCAAACACGTTCCCAGTGCCCTCAGCAGCTCCTGTGGCTCAGATGGAGCCCGAGACACTTCACTGTCATCATTAAAGTCACTCAGCCTTGATAATCAGGGATTAGGGAGAACCCTGCCTGATCCTAATGCTATCCTGGCACTGGATTTCCTATCTTTTTGGGGAACAAGAGGTGTAATGGTTTGAAAACTGCTGGAATTCCTCCCTGCCATTCCCATCCTCCTTTTTTAATCGATGAATCAGCCAAAAAAAGGACTGGAAATTGATGTTGCAAAGAAAACACCTTCAGTAACTCCACGAGCAGCTGTGAACAGGGGGATTCAGCATGACACGGCACAAAAGAAATCACACAGAAATCCCTACAAATCTGCCTCTGTCTGTGAGAGCTACAAGCAAAGCATTCTGTGGAGAGTCTGACGAGGGAAAAGCAGCATTTTAGAGTCATGCAGGGCTTTGGAGACACTCCCAGGGGCTGCAGGGCAGCACTCACCTGCTGTCTGTGAGGTATCCGTTCTGGCCAGACTGAGAGCAGCAACATGGAGATGGGGAGGAAAGAAAAGGGAGACTCAGTAACTCTGAAAGAACAAACCCAGGTGATTCCAAAGGCTGGGGCTGGCACACAGAGTGTGCTGAGGTGTGGTGTTGAGCCTTCTGCACACCAGCTCCCTGTGGATCTCCATCCAGGCCCTTTCCTGATCCCTGAGACCTCTCAAATCTGAGTCCTCAGCTCCCTCCTCCACTGAGGCAGCTTTGATGGTACCTTTGTCCATGTGACAACCAAGGCCAGGCATAAAAAGAGGTTTTATGTCCTAAATGCAGCATTTGGAGCTGACTCCAGCTGGGAATGCCCCCGGAGCAGCCTCTGAGGCAGATGTGAGCGTGGGACACTGCTCCAAGCACAGAGCAGGGATTTCAGGAAGCAATAACCAAGCTGGACACTTCATGAGACAGACAATAAACACCCTGCCCAACTCCTCCTAGGAAGGCCTAAATTCCTCTTGGGAATGCCCAAATTCCTCCTGGGAATGCCCAAATTCCTCCTGGGAATGCCTAAATCCCTCCTGGGAATGTCCAAATTCCTCCTGGGAATGTCCAAATTCCTCCTGGGAATGTCCAAATTGCTCCCAGAAAGGCTGAGCCCTGCACTGCTGGGACAGGAGGTGGAAGCTGCAGCACTGGGAAGAAACTGGGAGATGCAGCTGCTGCTTCCTTTGAGGCAGGAAATGGTTTTCTTATCACCCCCAAAATGCCACTGCATAAACTTATAATCTTTTGGGCAGCAAGAACAGGACTGCATTCACTCCTCCCTGAAATTTTAGGGAAGGAGCAGATGGGAGGGTGCAGGTGGGGCTCCTCCACCCCAGTACCTCAGACATCTTTGTTGGCAGCTGGAATACACTGGCACATCCCCAAAATTCCAGGAAATTGGTAGAAAAGGCAACGACAAGATCTGACCTCTTGGCATAATCAAGGCCACTTTCTGCCCCAAAGCTCCAGGAGGATCCTGGCAGGTGAGTGCTCCAAACTTACCTCTCGTGCAAATATCCGCTCCCTGACCCGCTGATATTCCTCCTCTCGCTCTTCTATGGATTTGCTCCTTCTCCCATCCTGCAAGGGGAGTCTGATCTGAAGGGACAAACACAGCTCAGGGGTCAGCAGTTGCCAGCGGGAGCAGTCAGCTGCTGGGAATTTTGGGTAGGATGTGGATTAGGTGGTGTCTGGATGCACTGATCCAACCTCTGCCTCTGGACCTACCTTCGAGACACCTGAGTCCAGGGATGAACCTCCCAGAGGTGCCAGGATGTTCATTCCTGGACATTGCCAAGCACAACCACCCTGCCTGAGCTCTGCCTGAGCCAGAGATCAGGAGTGTCACCCTGGGCCCAGGGGGAAAAGCTAAAGGTCACCCTTTGGAGCAACGCTCCTGCTCCCTCGTGGATTCTGTGCTCCCTGCACAGCTGCACCCCTGAGTGCCACCAGGGAAAGCAGAATCTGGGACTGACTGCAATGACCAGCTTCTCATCCTGACTTCAGCTCAGAACAGGTCCCACAGCACGTGATGTGACTCTGGGTTTAGATGGGAACAAATTCCTCCCTGGGAGGGAGGGCAGGCCCTGGCACAGGGTGCCCAGAGCAGCTGTGGCTGCCCCATCCCTGAGTGCCCAAGGCCAGGTTGAACAGGGACAACAGTGGAAGATGTCCCTGTCCATGGCAGGGGTGGGACTGGATGAGCTTGAAGGTCTTTTCCAACCCCAACCATTCCATGTTTCTGTGGAGGTGGGAGCTACAAGAGCCCGAGATCCCTGGGGGAGGGCATGAGTTGTTGCAAGCCCCAGGAAGAGAGAGGGGAAAGCAAGGCTCAGCTGAGGGGTATTCCCAAAGAAACTTTGGCAAAAGGCTCCACCTTAAAACCTGGCCTAGCCCCCAGCTGATTTTAGGGTATGGAGAAGTACAGCCATAAAATCCACACCAATTCTTCATCCATTTCTATAATATTTGGAAAATCTTTCATGAAATTCAGATGCTGCTGCTTGGGTGGGGTGGGAGCTTCTATTAAATGTTAGTCCAGGAAACACAAGAGAATTTTGGAGTTGTTCTTGTCTTGTGAGCAGTCACTTCTGGCTTCCCCAAAGGCTGCAGGTGCCCCACTGCCACCCCTCACCTGGTTATCATCCCGATCCATGCTGGTGTCATCCCGTTTTAGGATAAACCTCTGCGGGAACTCCGCGTTCTTCTCATCCTTGATGTGCTCAGAGAACCTCTGCTCGGGGCTGCAAGAAAACCAGCCCTTGTTAGGAGGGAAAAAACGGGCCCAGAACATGCCAAGATGTTTGTTGTGTGAAATTTCAGCTCTGGCTGATAACAACAAGAGCTCCTGTCCTTTCTCCAGAAACTACGGAGAGGCAGGGAGGGCTGGAAGGAAAAGATTCTTCTTCCCTATCCCTTCATTCCATGATTCTGATTCTTCTAGAGAGGGATCTTCACTTCTTAGGAGGCAAGAAAAAAAAAAAAAAGTGGAGTGAAACCCATCCTGCTACAGAGCATTCCTGAGCTGTGGGGAAGGGGAAGGAAAAAGGGGAAGGAAAAAGGGGAAGGAAAAAGGGGAAGAAGAAGGGGAAGGGGAAGGGGAAGGGGAAGGGGAAGGGGAAGGAGAAGGAGAAGGAGAAGGAGAAGGAGAAGGAGAAGGAGAAGGAGAAGGAGAAGGAGAAGGAGAAGGAGAAGGAGAAGGAGAAGGAGAAGGAGAAGGAGAAGGAGAAGGAGAAGGAGAAGGAGAAGGAGAAGGAGAAGGAGAAGGAGAAGGAGAAGGGGAAGGAGAAGGGGAAGGAGAAGGGGAAGGGGAAGGGGAAGGGGAAGGGAAGGGGAAGGGGAAGGGGAAGGGGAAGAAGAAAGGGAAGAGAAAGGGGAAGGAGAAGGGGAAGGAAGGGGAAGGGGAAGGACCTTACATTCGTGTGTTACTGGTCTTGTTGATGATCACGGCCTTCCCGGTCTGATCCACGTTGTGATCCATCCCAAAATAAGCCGCGACCCGGTGGAGCAGCATCCGGTGGTACGAGGTCATCTGGGGGAACTTCTTGAACTGATTGCTGGGAACAGGGGACAGGGTTGGAGTTCCAAGCAGTCAGTCATGTACAGGATGTACAGGAGAAGAGTCTCCTCAGCAGCGTGTCCCTGCTCCCCTGGGAGCCCAAATTCCTAAATCTCCAGTAAAAACTTCCTCTGCTTGACACAAACTCGATGATCACTTACTTGTTATCACTAATGAACTCCAGAATCTCCTGTTCCAACTTGAGCAGCATCATTCTATCCCTGTCAGGAAAAAAGAAAGATAGGAAAAGGCATTTTAGGGACAGTGGAAAAGCCTTCCTTGCTCCCAAGCCCTGTCCTGCAGCAGAAAAATTCACAGGGGCAGGTGCCACCTGATTTCACACAGAATGGGCTAAAAAACTCCCTGCTTTTCAAACTGAACACCAGATTTTTTTCCAGTTTAGGGTTGTTTTGTTAATAATGCTTGGCTTTGGAAAGCCTGAATCTCTGCTCTGCTGGAAGCTCCACTGCTGGAGACTCCAACTTTGTTATTCCCTTGCCAGCCTTTCCCTCAATCCCACTGATTATTCCCACAGCAGCTCCTTTACAGCCTAACACTTGACAACCATTTATAGAAAAGGCTTTAAAGCAATCAAAATTATTTCTTTGCATTCAAACAAATTATTTGTCCTTCTCTCTTCGCATCACACACAATTCCACATTTGGAAATCAACAGGGTATAAAATTACAGTTGTGCTTTTAGTTTCTACTTTGTCCCAGCTCTGGTAACTCTTGGAATTCTGAAGAGGAAAACACAAAAACATTTGCAGGCACTGTCTGAGGGTGCTGCAATCCCTCAGGATACAGACAGGGACACAGTTTTACTGCCCATGACCTACCGTGGGTTTTTTTTCAGTGTATTTACTAAAAATTCATGCAAATCTATTCCAGTGGAGTCTGTATATTCCTGGCTGGAATCTGAAAAAAAAAAAAAACAAAAACAAAAACAATGGCAGCAGAACAAATTAACAAACCACTGAGACAGCAGTGCCCTGGCAGTGCCCAAGGCCAGGCTGGATGGAGCTTGGAGCAGCCTGGCACAGTGGGAGGTGTCCCTGGGGTGGCACTGGATGAGCTTTAAGGTTCCTTCCCACCCAAACCAGGATTCCCTGATGTTCCCAACCCCACAGAACTGCTCAGCAGCAGCAGGGCCACACAAGCACCTGTCCCACACCTTCCAGAAGGTTCCCAGAGCAGGTGAGCAGCACCTGCCCTGTTCAAACCAGCACCTGACCTCGAGAGAGCATCTTCCTTGGTGTTTTTTCTTTATTCTTGTCTTTTTCTTCTTTCTCCACCCCATCTTTTGTGGATTTCTCCTCTTCCTTGTCAGAGGGGCAGCTCACGTGCAGCTGGATGATGTCCTGGGGTGAAACAAATGGCCCTCAGACATTCCCTGAGCCATGGCTGGAGAAAAGCAGCCCAGGAAATTCTCAGCCAGCTCCTGTGGGAATGTTTTTGGCTCCCCAAGGCACAAAAGAGCAAGACATGGATTATTTATAGCAAAATATAGATTTCCTGGGCTTCCACATTCCCAAATTTGTCTCACTCTGGGCCTACCTGAGACTCCAGCAGCCCATCCACGAAGGGGCCTGAGGATTCCTCACACACAGCCAAACTCCTGACCAGTTTAAGCTTTGAGTTGGACTGAAAAAGGTAAAAAAAGGGGGAGTGGTTACAACACCTCAGCTAAAACTCACACTTGAATTCCTGCAGCTGCATTCCCAAGGCACTTGTGCAATTAAATTCCCAATTAGAGGGATATTCCCCTCAATATACAGATATACAATGATTTGGAATCCCTGAACAATCAGTTGTTTTATTCCTTCAGCCTTTGAACCAAATTCTAGGTGGGAAATACCCTGCCTTAATTCCTGCCCTCCACAACTTCCAGGCAGAGCAATTCCAGCCTTTATCCCATCAGAGGGGAGCACATGGAAATCCCTGTCCTGAGGCATCTGCACGTGGCTTCCAGGGACAGGACAGGCTCAGGAGCAGCTCCCTAAGGCTGGGATCAGGGCTCAGCTCAGCCCAAAGGAAATTGGGATGGCAGCAGAGCTCCTACCTTGGCTCTTTTCCTGGCGTGTCCGTGACTTGATGTTCGTTTCTGCGGAGAGAGAAAAGGGAAGGTGAGAAACTTAACCTGGAAGTTTTCTGCCATTCCTGGGATGCAAAAAGGGATGGTGACAGAGATGCTGCTGCTCTGTCTGGAGAGCCAGCAAGCCTCTGGTGGCTGGACCTGGCTGAGAAGAATCTGAGGAGGGTATCTGGCACTGGGAGTGGCTACCTGTGCAAGCAGCACTCCTGGTCGAGGGCCACCTTGCAAAGAGGGAGGGGACAGAAAGTTGTTTTCTCCCACTGGAGGCAGGGATGTGGTGTGGCAGTAATTATTTGAAATCTAGACGTGCCATTGTAGGTTTTTCCCTGAATAAAATGGTTCCTGAAATCTCCCCCAGTCCATTCCCCAGTGCCCAGTCAGGCTCTCCCTGCACAGCTGTGGCTCTGCCCGTGCAGCTGTGAGCACATCTGGCAGATGTGCCAGCCCACAGCTGGAATGGCAGCAGCATCCAGCAGGCAGCTGAGGGTGGGAACTGCTTCAAGCTCCACCAGGAGCCACAAGCACAGGTGGCAGGAGAGCAGAGCAGCAGGAATGAGTCCCAGCACCCCCAAATGATGCCTGCACTGAGCTTTTTTCATTTATTGAAATGAAATCCCAAAACATTCCCGTCCTATTTTTAACTGAAGCGAAGCAACAGTCAAGCAGCATTCCTGAAAGCAAGCTCTCCCTGGATGCCTTTCCCTGACATGAAGTCATTAACTCATCCTCAGATCAAAGAAAGGAGTAAGAGGGAGGTGACAGCCCTGGCACCAGAACCTGGGGACAGAGCACGAGTGTCCCCCAGGAAATATTTCAGTTATTGCACTCCCAGGCTCAGGGAGTATTTCAACCACTCTGGCCCGGAGGGATTCAGCTGAAGAGGAAGGAGCAGCCTGCACAGTGTGGTGTCCCTGTGGAAAAGGGGGCACAGGCTCTGGATGCCTTGGGAAGGGATGGAAGCAGCAGGTGAGGGCCCAGCTCTCCCTGCCCACACTCACCTGAGATTCCTGGCGCACGCTGACCTCCTCCCCCCCATCCTTCTCCACCTCCTCCTTGCTTGGTGACCTGGATACATATTTGGTTTTGTTCACAGATTCCTCAACCACCTTTTTTTCTGATTCCTTCATAATCTCCAGGGACTCCTGTGCCGTGTTGCTGTTGGACATCTTCAGAGCCCTGCGACGCAGCGACGGGCACCTGCGGGACAAGGGACAGGTCAGGGGGTGCACAGAGCTTCTCTCTGGACACAAACTCTTGCACACACACAGGCTGGAATTTCCCATCATGTGCACAGATCCCAAACCAAGCCCTGGGATCAAGCCTGCCCACCCTGGGTGCAGCCCCAGCTCGAGGGCACCTGGCAGGAGCTCCGTGGGTCTCCCCAGGATTTTGGAGCCACCAGGGCTGGACAAAGTCCCTGAGGTAGGTGAGTGATGGAGACAGAGAGACTGAGGGCAGTTCTAAAGCAGCAAACATTCACACAGGTGAAATAAATTCCAACAACCAGAGCTGAGCTCTGTCCCAGGGCAAACCACCACCAAAAATCTGCATTTCCCCAAGTCTCAGCCCAGTTCTTTTTGTAATCAGTCATATCTTCAGTGAGAAAATAGCCTTGTACTCCAAACATGCTCTGTGAGATAAGGTAACCCTGATATCTCCTTCTGGTCAGATACTTGGGGACAAGTGGGACTCAAATTACACATTAACACAAAAATTCCTGATAAGGTTACATTTAATTGCTTCCCTTTGATTGGCAAGAATCCATGGAGCCCCTGGAAGCACCTCTGGATTAGAGTGGAGCCTGGACAAGGCAGCACCTGTGCTTTGGTGTGCTGAGAGCCTCAACCTCATCAAATTAAGTGTTAATTCCAAATTGATCATCTGGAATCCAAACATCAGCCCTGCCCTTAGAGCTCATCAGGAACTGGAGTGCCAGGACAAGGGGGAACAGCTTCCCACTGCCAGAGGGCAGGGAGAGGTGGGATATTGGGAAGAAATTCTTCCCTGTGAGGATGCTGAGATCTCCCAGAGCAGCTGTGGCTGCCCTGGATCCCTGGAAGTGTCCAAGGCCAGGCTGGAAGGGGCTTGGAGCAGCCTGGGAGGGTGGGAGGTGTCCCTGCCCATGGCAGGGGTGGACTGGGATGAGCTTTAAGGTCCCTCCCAAACCCAAACCATTCCATGATTTTATGATTCCAGTCACTCAGAGCAGGTCTCAGAGTCTGAGCAAGGACTAGACCAGCTCCACGTGGCTGTGGGGGGATGTGGCACCAGGAAACACCTTTGGAGAGACACATTTCCAAAAAGAAAAGGGGAGTTTAAATCAGAGAGAGGCTCAAACAAAACCCCTCGTAGCAGAAAACATCTGTTTAACAACTCATTTTCAATTCCTTTGGCAGAATGTGGCTGAAACAGAGTCAGAACTCACAGAGATTTATCAACTCCTGACTCTGCACAGAACAGCTGATATTCCTGGACTTTTCCCCTTTAATTTGTGGAACTGCTGAGCACAAAACGTGCATTTGACATTTATGCAGTTACTGGAATTGGTTCCAGGCACAGAAAGCAGGAGAATGCAGTGAACTGCCTCCATTCCATGGATTCTTACATGGAATTTTAACAAATTTCTTAAGAGATGGAGGACAGGTGCCCTGGGGTGGCTGGAAAATGCCAGATCCAGCGGGACAATGGGACAGGACTGACACAGGGAGGCAGCTTGGCCACCTCAGCTCCCTGCTCACCTGAGTGAGGCTGCTGCCAGTCCAGAGCCACACATGGGGCAAACAGGAAAGGGAAAAGCTGCTGAACTCAAGGGCAGCACCTCAAGTGGGTGGGAAATATCCCAGAAAATTCGTGGGAGAAAGGTGCAGGGAAAGCAAGCATCCACCCTCCAGCTGCAGGGGCCTGTCCTCACCCCAGCAGGCTGAGATCCAGCAGTGGTGTTCCCAGGGAGCTGCACAGGGTGACAGCCCCACACCAGGGAATCCCACGCTGCTCCGACAGGAATTAGGTCAGGAAGGGAAAAGGGAACACTTTTCCTGATGTGCCTCATTCGTGGGAGGATTGTGCAGGGGGTGAAGGTGGTAAACTCTGCCTCCTCCCAGCCCAAAACACTCCACACTGTAGGAAACTGCTCCAGGCTCATGCCCAGGCTGGGGGCTTAAACATTCCAAGAGGATCTGGAGCAGATTTGGGGAAGGGAGGGAGGAGGCAGCACCGGAACTGCACACATGACACTCAAATAAAGCAGCAGGTTTTGTACAGCTCATTCTCTTTGCACCACCCACCCTCTAACAAGCTTTTCCCCCCAAGCCAAACACCTCAGCCAAATTTAAGAAGGATAACAGGATCTTTTCCTGTCGTGCTGCAACGTAACTTCAACATCACACAGGGAACTTGATCAGATTTGCCAGAAAAGACAACTCGGAGCCACAGAAGTGACATTTATCAGCTGCCCCCTCCTGTTCCAGCTTCCATCCCCTCCAGGCAGCCTCCAGGACATTTCCCTGCATGCAGAACCCGGGGGAGATCTGGGCACTGCTGTTTTCCAGAGGAGGATTTCCTTGCAGGATGAATGAATCAGCCCAGCTCCCTCGGGCAGCCGTGGGACGCAGCGAGGGGGTGGCAGCCGCGAGTGACGGTGACAGACGGGGCCTGTGGAGAGGGTGCAAGTTCAGAGGACTCAGGGGAGTGGGTGGGATTGAGCTGGGCCTTGGGAGAGAGAAAAAAATGACACAGATGCAACAGAAAATCTGTGTCAGGAAAGAAGACGGAGCAAAGGTGGAAGGGAGGAGGTGGGGGAGGTGTTGTTGCTGTTTTGGTTTGGGGATGGGGATTGGCAAAGCAACTGGGCCAGTGACAGCAGTGACTGGGCATACTGGGAATGCTGGCCAAGGGCCAGGGAGTCGGGACACATTTCAATCCTCCTCCTCACTCCAGAAAGGAACACGGAATTCCACCTCTGCTGCCTTCTTGCCACCTGCAGTTTGCAGCTGCCGAGCCCCGGGAATGCAGCAGCAGCTCCTGGTTGGGCAGGGAATAAAAGCAAGAAAGTTCTGCATTCCCAGTTCAGACGGATCTGGCAGCAGATCTGGGAAAGGCAGGAAGCTCCTGCTAAATAAACCCTCTTCCTGGCCTTGTTTCTCAGGGAACAGACCTGCTCCTGCGCTAAATGAGGGTGCAAAGGAGACATATGGCTGCTGGGTGCAGCTGCCCACACACGGCTGCGGTGCTGCAGCAGGATGGAGGGGGCTGAGGGGGGATGGAGGGGTCTCAGGGGGGGATGGAGGGGGCTGAGGGGGGATGAAGGGGTCTGAGGGGGGATGAAGGGGTCTCGGGGGGGGGATGGAGGGGTCTGAGGGAGGGATGGATTGGTCTGAGGGGGGATGAAGGGGTCTCGAGGGGGGATGGAGGGGTTTGAGGGGGGGATGAAGGGGTCTGAGGGGGGATGAAGGGGTCTGAGGTGCCTCAGTCTCTCCCTCTCAGGTTTCAGGGCTAAGGTAACAGGTGCTGAAGGAGGGGATTGTCCTGCTCTGCTCTGGGACAGCCTCACCTCCAGTCCTGTGGGGGCAGTTTTGGGTGCCACAGTGTAAGAGCTATTGAAGAGCATCCAAAAGAAGGACATGGAGCTACAGAAGGGTCTGGGAAGGAGCAGCTGAGGGCCCTTGGCTTGTCCAATCTGCAGCTTCCTCATGAGCACCAATCTCTGCTCTCTGGTTACCAGGACTTGAGAGAACGGCTGGAGCTGTGTCAGGGGAGGTTTGGGTTGGAAATCAGAAAAAGGTTTTCCCCCAAATGGTGCTGGGCACTGCCCAGGCTCCCCAGGGAATGGGCACTGCCCCGAGGCTGCCAGAGCTCCAGGAGTCTTTGGACACTGCTCTCAGGAACAGGGTGGCATTGTTGGGGTGTCCTGTGCAGGGCTGGGAGCTGGACTCAGTGATCCTTGGGGTCCTTTGCAAATCAGGATGTTCCAGGTGGGCTTCACCTGCCCAAGCCATGGCCACGGGAACCAGTGGCGGTGCTGCAGCATTCCCACCTGGCTTCTGACACAAAGCTCCTGCCTCCCTCCCCTCCATTCCCCTTGGCTATTAACCAGCTCTGGTTTTGGCTTTCCCAGCCTCACCCCATGGGACATTCAATGGGGACATTCAATGGGGACAATCATCGGGGCCACGTCCCTGGCAGGAGTGGGGCAGAGCAGCCTTTCTGACCCCCCTCGCAGCCCAAACCACCCCATCATTTCCGCAGCACCCCAGCGCTCCCCTCTGCCCTGTTTGGGGGCAGCAGCACCCAGCACCCATCACCGCCCTCCCGCTGGGTACCAGTGATGCTCTGGCGAGCAATTCGCTGATTGGCTGCCCGGCAGCCAATGGGGAGCCGAGCTCCATGGCAACGGGGCCCTGTCGCCAGGAGCAACGGGGCGGGGGTGACTCAGGTCCCCCCTCCCCAGCGCGGCAGAGGCTGCGGAACCCGCTCTGCACAGGGAACTGGGGGCGGCGGGCTGGGGAGGGGGCTGCCACTGCAGGCACGAAGCCCCTCGGGCTCTGCCGGGGCCCTGGCCATGCCCAAGGATCGTCCCAGGGGTTCCTCCTCGGCTGGGACAATGCTGGCCTTCAGGTGCAACAAGAAGGATTCGTTCGTGTGACAAAAGGCCCTGAAACAGCTCCATCCTGGGCTCCACGCAGGCAAAACAGCACTGCAGCAGCAGCCCAGGAAAAGTCTGAGGGCTCGGCTGGAATTCCAAAGAGCCTTTGGAGCTCACTGCCCTCCCTCCTGCTCCCAGTCAGGTAACAGCTCCCACTAGGACAAGCACCCCAAAAAACCCCAAACCAGCAACACTCATCAACTTCAAAGGCACCTCTCCTGAATTCTCTCCTGATGGTCAGCTGGAGAGGGATTGAATTCCTCCCTCCCTTACAGCTCCTACAAAACCCAGCAAGATTCCCCACAGGAGGCCGGACGTCTCTGCCTGCACAGTCCCCGTGCTTAGTCATTGCTTTAAATCCTCATCTCCACCCCCACATGACATCAAATTCTGAAATTATGATGCAGATGGAAGGGTTTGACTCCAGGTGAAAAGGGGGGAAAATAACCTTATATGAACAAGGGGACAGGAAATGCAGGTGAGTCAAATTCTGGAGAACCAGGAGGTTTCCTTGTGGAAAACATCTCAAAGCACAACATCATTTCAGGGATAAAAATGGGGAATAAAATATATTCTGATATTTTGTTACCTTGCCTCCTCAAGGCAAAGACTAAATTCAGGAGAGGTGTCAACTTGTTCTCACTCTATTCCACAAGTGTGACCAGGACTGCCAAAACAATTTCCATGTTTAAAAGTTTTATAAAGACTGATATTTCTTCTTTTAGGAAGAAATTCCTCCCTGTGAGGGTGGGGAGGCCCTAGCACAGCCCAGAGAAGCTGGGGCTGCCCCTGGATCCCTGGAAATGTCCAAGGCCAGGTTGGAGCAACCTGGTTTTAGTGGAAGGTGTCCCTCAATTGCAAGGGTGTGGAATGAGCTGAGCTTTAAGGTCCCTTCCCACCCAAACCATTCCATGATTCCATAGTCAGATCCTTTCTTTCACTTTCCTCCCCTTTCAAACCCTCTCATGGCCCACCTGAGCCACAGCCCCAGCTGTTCTCTGCTGCCCTCCAGCACTTCTGGGCACACAAATCTCTTAAATACTCTGACCTGGATGGGAAAACTTTGCTTAAATCTAATTTCCATGTGTGGAATAGGAAACACAGAGAATTCCTGCTACAATTATCCTGTGCCACATCTCCCAGACACCGACAGGTTAACACTGGGAGAAAGGAACCAACTGCACAAACAGCCCAGGAGTTAAACAGTCCTAAGGAACACTTCCCTAAGAAAAGTGGGATTAAACAATTTTAATTTCAAGTTGTCCAAGCCTGGAGCTCCCAGCACCGAGGGCCACTCTCAGTCCTGCTCTCCCCTCTGGTAGGAAAAGGGACATGATTGGTTTGATGTTCAAAAGAAAGGAAACAGTGATCCTGCTGCTCCCTTTTCCTTTCATTTTTGGGAGCTGCTTCAGGCTGAGCAAGAACCTTCTCACCCCTCCTTTCCAAAATCTGGGGGAGGAAAAAACCCAAACTCAACACCAAAAAAACCCAACCCTGAAACAGTCAAAAAGTGAAGGACCATCAGCCCTGGGGAACAAAGGCTTTCCTGGAGAAGGAAGCGCTGCTCCCAGTGCAGCACCCAAGGTTTGTGGACAGTTCCTGAGGCTTCCTGGGCAGAACTCTGGCAGAGAGGAAAGAAATGCAGGCTGAGAATTCCCTGTCAGAGCTCCCTGCTCCATTTCACACCACTTCCCACTTCCTCATCACGAGCTATTCCTGTATTCATCCCAAGAGCAGGGAACTGCTCCGGTGACGTCAAAGCAGTTTCCCAGCAACAATTAATGAGGGCTGTCCACCACAGGGGTTTCCTGAAAAGCAAGGAATTATCCACCTACTTTCCACAGTGTCAGGATGCAATAGGACAGCGCTGAGCAGGGATTTCTGTTAACCCTTCCATGGCTCAGCAGAAATCCCTGGGACAGCTCCTGATTCTTTCAGAGAACCTCAAATAGAATTCCTTCCACCTGAGCCCATCCCTAACGAGGCATCTGCACCAGAGGTATCAAGCAGGAAAACATTGAAAATCAAGTAGGAAAACATGGAAAATCAAGTAGGAAAACATGGAAAATCAAGTAGGAAAACATGGAAAATCAAGCAGGAAAACATTGAAAATCAAGCAGGAAAACATTGAAAACCAAGCAGGAAAACAAGGAAAACTCTTCCCCTGCTGGCACCTGCTCCTCTGCTCAGCCTGTGCCAGGCAGGAGCAGCAGCATTAAAAATGTGGATGAGGGAACAAGGAATTCCCTCACCTTCCCCAGCTGGCAAAGCACACCCCCAAACTTTGTTTAGCAGCCCCAAAGCATCCCAGCTCCCAGAAAACCTCCACAGGAGGAAGGCACAAGGCAGGAAGGTTATCTGTATTCCTCCTCTCGCTCTCCAGCTGCTGCTCCTGCTTTTCCCCAAGCTGGCAGAGGACACAGAGCCACTCATCACATGGCAGACACTGGGTGTTCTCCAGGTGGGACCCAGAAATGGATTTGAACATGGAAAAAAAAAAGGGGAAATAATGATTCAAAGAAAAAACTCAATTTTATTTGTTGTCTGCCAGCAGAAGTTGGGATTGGGTGTGAAGTCTGAGGAGCAGGTAGAGAGATCCTGAGATCCCAAAGTACAATAACCACCCCTCAATCCCCCCCAAAAAACAGCTCCTAGTGCTAAATCTGGGATGAAGAGAGCATAACTTCTTGGGTGTTAGGCAAAATGGGGTGATGAACACGTGTGAGGAGGGGGAAAAGTCAATCCAAGCTCCTGATTCCACTAAACCCAACTGAATGAGGGGTTTAAATTAATTTTAAAATGGAGTTAATGCATCAGTGAACACAAGCAGCGTCCTACAGAACACCCAATTGCATAAGCCACCCCAAAAAACGTCACATGGCACGACGCCAACTGAGTAGCCAACGTTCCCCATCAACTAGCCAGCTCCAAACGAATAAATCCACTAAAACATAACCCAGCAAAAGAGCTGGGAAGGTTCTGCCTTTGTAAAACAGGAGGAACTACCCAGGAGCAAGCTGCAGACGCTTGGAGCACAAGGAGATTCCATGATGCTGTCAGGGGAACTCCTTAATGACATGGCAGAGCAGAGGATGCCGACCGGGGATTCCCTCTCTCCGTAGGTGCATCCCCGGCAGCACAAAAGGAGGAAGAGCAGAGCTCATCTCACCCTCCCAAGTCCTCACTGAGATCCCAGAGCCACATATTCATTTAGTCCAGCTCCATTTTAAATTAACTCCATCCAGCAGCAGAAATCCTGGCACTCAGCAAGGGGAGAGGGACACTGCCAGCTCCCCATCCCTGAAATATTCGCCCACATTTACGGCTGCATTTTGCACCGGGGAGGGGAAAAGAAAAGTCTGACCAATCTTTTCTTTTCTCAAATAATTAAAACCTCATTCTAAAAATAAACTCACCGTGGTGGTTCTGCACTCTGAGCACGTCAGCTGTTTCCCGATTTCAGCGGAGACTCCATGGCCATGAGCAGTTCAAGAGGAATTCTGCCAGGATAATCTCGCTCCCGGGAAGCCCCCGCCAGCTCTCCCGAATAAAAACCAAAAAACCCCGGAGATCTTTGCGGCTGCTCGGGCTCTGACAGGCGGCTCGGCGGCGGAGCAGATCCCAGCTGCTCGCAGGGATGTCAGCACAGCTCTGCCAATAGCCACATCCACACCCCCCTCCTGCTCTCCTGCAAATCTTCAATGGAGCTGCCTCCGCGCCGCCGTTAAAGACGCAGCATCCGTCCCCTGCCAGCCCCGCAGGCACACGGGAGGGAGCTGGGGGTCCTGCTGGATGGGGACGTGGGTGTGAGCCAGCAGGGTGTCCTGCAGCCAGGAGGGTCACCAGCATCACTGCACAGTGAGGGAGGGGATTGTCCCACTCTGCTCTGGGCTGGGGCAGCCTCACCTCCAGTCCTGGGGGCAGTTTGGGCACCACGATATGAAAAAGGTCTGACGATGCTGGAGAACGTTCAGAGCAGGACACAGGAATGGGGAAAGGTCTGGAGGAGATGCACAAGGAGCAGCTGAGGGCACTTGGCTTGTTCAGCTGGAGACTCCTCGGGGGCTGCAGCTTCACATGAGGGGCAGCTCTGATCTCTGCTCTCTGTGACCAGGGACAGGACCCCAGGGAACAGCTGGAGCTGTGTCAGGTTGGAAATCAGGGAAAGGTTCTTCCCCCAGAGGGTGCTCGCACTGCCCAGAATCCCCAGGGAATGGGCACAGCCCCAAAGCTGCCAGAGCTCCAGGAGTGCTTGGACAGCGCTGCCAGGGATGCCCAGGGTGGGATTTTGGGGTGTCTGTGCAGGGCCAGGAGCTGGGATCAGGATCCCTTCCAACTCAGAATATTCCATGATTCAATAAAAGCAGATACCAGCCAAGGCATCAGCAGCCTCCAGAAGGATTCACATGCAGGGAGAACACCCAGAACACCTCACAGCTGCCCAGGCAGGTCACAGCCAGCCTTGCTCCACTCCTGTCACTGCTGCCATAACTTCTCTGAGGGGTTGCTTTAAGGGTTTCACTTCAATTCAGGTATTTGTTTTTCTTGCTCATTTATTGGGGATTAAATATGGAGAGACAAAAAACAAGAAATGCAAACAGCAAAACTAGATACTTTGAGAACTAGAACTGTGAAAGATGCATTGTAGGACCCACAAAGGGCAATTTTAGATGATTGGCTTTATGGCATTTACAGCTTGGTGTGGCTAAAGCTGATAGGCCAAGAAATGTTTATAGTGTATTGTAATTAGGAAATAATTAGCCTCTGATTGTGATGGCGTGAATTGTAACATCTGTATTGCCTCACCCTTCACATGGGACTGAAAATGGAATAAAAGTTTTTATTAAATGCCTCTCAGTTACCCCATCTCTGGGTCAGAAAAGAGCATCATCTGACACCAGAGATGTTTGAAACCTTCCACTTGTTTAAATTCTCCCCAGAAAGTTTTCCACCCCAGACCCCAGCTCAGTCTAAGGAGGACGAGAGGCCTCAGCTGAGCTCAGGATGGTGCTGCACAGGAGCTGCAGCAGCCCAGGGGTGGCTCAGCAGGAGCTGTGGAGCTGGGCAGGGCTCAGCTCAGCAGCAGCCTGAGCTCAGGGTGACTCCCTGTGGCTCTGCCAGCAGGATCCAGGCACCAGCCCCACAGCTCAGCACCAGCTTCTACCCCTTTTTCATCCACCTCTTTGGGGCTGGTTATTCCTGGCACTCCAGAATAGGCCCCTGGAGTGTGAAACCTGGAGTTTTCAGCTCTGAAGCAGCTCCAGGAGATATTTTCCAAGTGAAGAAGTGACAGAAAGAGACAGAGGGAGCATTCCCAGGGCAAGGATCACTGCTCCACACAGAGCCTTCAAATTCCCCCAAAGCCAGTGAAGCCACAGCTTTATTTTGCTAAGGAGCCTCCTGTGGTCAGAGGCAGCCTCAGGATCATCAAGGATGGGTGCTGGAGCCTGCAGTGGCAGTGCAAGGAGAAAACCCAGAATGCTGCTCTCCCCTTCCTCCAGATCTCCCTTTTTCAGAGAACATCCCACCAGCTCCAGCCCCTCTGTCGAGGCCCCGCTGTCTGTAGATAAAGGAGGAAGAAAAGCAGCTCTGTGAGAGCCTGCAGACCTGATCTCTGGCACTTGGGCAGGTGGATCAGCAGATTTTGGAATGTGAAAGCCTCCAGCCCCAGACAGCACAGGTGGAGCCTCCCACAGGCTCATCCAGCTCTTCCCAAAATCCCTGTCCATCACTGTGAGCCGGCAGCGTTTCCTCCTCACGGAGCACAGTGTGTGCAAGAGGATTTCCTGAGCTGCAGCCCTCTCCTACATGGGAGACAGCAAATCCCAGGTGGAAGGAGGATGAGGAGGAGGAGGATGAAGAGTGACTCAGCCCCAGCAGCCTGGACAAAGCCCCACGGTGCAGTTGCTGCCTCTCAGACTGAGAGCCCTCGGCTCTGGAATCGCAGCCACGCGGTGAAACTGGGTCAGGGAAAGCGAGGACGGGAAAGATGCAGCAGCTCCAGGTGCTGCCAGGGGAGCTGCCAGTGCCCAACACTCCCAGCGAGGAGGAAACAAAGGGAAAAGCAACAAGACATTCCCTCCTTCCCTGGCAGACACGTGTGCATGAGGCCAGGCTCTGTCTGCCAGCCCAGCTCCCATGGAGAGGAGACATGGCAATTAGGAACTGGACAAATTCCACTGGAAAAGTCAGGAATTGTGACACTAAACCAGTGGGGTGGCACTGGTGCAAGTCCCCACCAGCAGCCAGGACTGGGATCTCCCAGGGACAGACAGTGGCAGGAAAGGGAGAAGAGCTTTGCCCAAGGGAATTCCGTGCATCCACCCAGAGCAGAGAACTCCCTGTCCCCTTGGAAAGGGGGAAAGCCCCAAATCTGGGACAGCCTCACATCTCAGCCTCAGCCCCCACAGCACCACGGGGACAAGGGAGGAAAATCCTCAAGGAGCTGGATCTCAGATATTCTTTGGGATGGGCCCGACCTTGCTCAGGATGCAGCAGCTGCCATTTGCCAGCATTAATTCCCGGGATGCACAGGTAGGAGCACGCTCCAGACAGCCTCTGCTTCCAAGGACACGAGGAGCACACGGCCTGCAGGGAGGAGCTGGAGATGGAGAGGCTGCCTGGGGTGACTCAACGTCAGGTGCTGCCAGGTACCTGCCAGCATCCGAGCAGGGATCAGCGAGCACCTGAACGCTCAGAGAGCACAGACTGGCCCCTCAAGGACCTTCCCAAGCCCTCCATGCCCACTCTGATTCCGTGTTTCCCTGGGCTGAGGTGACACTTCCCAGGCTGGAACCATTCTCCAGGCAGCACACAAAGAATTTTAATTCCACTTTCTATTTTAAAAAGGGCCTTTCCATTCAAAGCTGGCTCAGCTGCAGATTCATGATCATGGCAACCACTCCCTCCCTGTCTGTCCCAGCATCAAACACCCCCAGATCCAGGGGGTCCTGGCCTGTGACCCCTCCAAGCCCTCTCCAAGCTGGGCCTGGCGTGGTTTGACACGAACCAAATCTGTCAATGGCTCAAGACAGACACGTGGGCAGCAGCGAGCAGGGAAAACGTAGCAGGCTCCATTCAGCTCCAATCCCTGATAAATAATTCAGCAAGAGAAATGCCGCAATACAGAGCCCAGCAAGATTTAAAAATAGACCCTGCGCTGCTCCAGAGGGATGGAGGGAAGGAAGGAGAGGGGTGGCAGAAATGGGAGCACGAGGGGTGGCAGCTCCACAGCCCCAGCCCAGCCCAGGTGTTCACGTTCCCTTTTAACTGGGAATTTAACCCAATTGTTGTTAAGGCAGCAGCAGCATTCCGGGCTGGACGCTGTCCTGGCTCAGAGCCCTGCAAGGAGGCAGAGTCCCACAAAAGGAGAAGCAGGAGGAAGGATGGAGGTGGGTCCTACCCCAAATCCAGCTGCCAGCAAGCCCAGCACCTCCATTCATCACCCATAACAACACAACTGTCCCAACACTTCTACCCCAAACTGTATCTAAAGTAGAAAAATATTGAATATATTTATAAATATTAAAAATATTTTTATCTTTGTCTATTATATTTATAGATTTTATAGATTTTATATTTTATATATTATATAAATAAAATATACAAAAATAAATATAAAAATGAAATTTAAATAACATGTATAAAAGATATAATATATAGATATATAAAAATAAAAACATAGAAATAATAGAAATATTAAATATATATAAAACATATAAAAATAAAATATAAAATTAATATAAATATTAAATATAATATAATATTATATTATAATAATTATATTATAATGATTATTATAATATATTATGATTATTATATTATAATATTATAATATTATATTATAATATTAATATAAATATAAATAGAAATATACAATCTAGCTATCAAAACCATTCAAATCTCATCACACAAACACCACTCCCAGTCAGGCAACAAGCAGAAAACGGTTGTCTCAGGATTCCATCACCCTTCCTGCATCCTAAAAAAACCCCAAACCAACCCAAGTTTGTGCTACCCTAAAATATCCAACTCTCTGAACAGTGTAGGTGTCACCTGTAGTTTCGTGGTGGGAATTAGAACACAGAGAAGATGTAGGAAGATCATCACCAGCTCCTTCCACCTGCTCCAAACACTTCCCATTCCCTATTAATTATTAATTCACCTCAGCCCCTTTATCCCAGTTTGCCACTGGGATGCTCTGAAGGGGAAAATGGGTTTTCCAGGTTTTGCAGGAATACTTTGGCAGATGGCTGCGTTCTCCCCTCCTCTCTCAGCTACAAAAATAGCTCCAGAAAAACACGGATTTTTCCCTGCTTCCTCGTGAGCAACGATCCTGGCTTCCCAAGGACTTGGGAGATGGGAAACTGCCACTAATCACAAAATGCAGAGTGAGCTTTTAGAAGGAAAAATACAATTGTATCGTGTGCAGGTAATTAAAAACCTAATAACTCTAGACTTAGGGGCTTTCCATAAATATTTTTGAGTTTTCCCAACAAACATAAAAATTAATATAGGGAAGACATGGCAGCAGCTACTGTGAGGAGACACCAGGACACCAAAACTCCCAAAAAAGGTCAGGGAGGAGATGGAGGAGAAGCTCCCAACGCCCCCACTAGTGGCAAGAGCAGACTCCTGCAATCCAGAATCCAGCCAGAATCCATCCCCAGCCCTTTCAGAAGCTGGGAATTACCCATTAGGGGCTTGGAATGAGATGAGCTTTAAGGTCCCCCACAAGCCAAAACATCCTGGGATTCCAAAATTCCCTGGTAAAAGGGAGCTGCTCTGCCCAGCCCAGCAAATCTGCTGCTGAAGCCTCCCAGTCACATCCCAGCGGGAATTTGGGATTTTTTCCTCGTTCTGGGAAGCTCTGTGCTGTTGGGAACACACCCTGAACACCCTCAGTGAGGGCAGTGTCAAGGAGAACAACTGCTTCCATAAATCCCACGTCCCTGTCTGAAGCCAACCACCAAGCCAGTCCCAGAGGCAGGACACAAACACCTCAGCATTGCCCACATTCTGGATCTTCCTTTTCCATGCTCCCCACTTTTCCCCCATCCAGGGTCAAATCCCATCAGGATTGGGCTCAAAGCTCCTGGTCCTTTGAGCACAGGGAAGCAGGCAGCACAAGATCCCATTTCCTCATGGAATTTCCTGCCTGAAGCCTCCCCAAGAGAGGTCAAGTTTTAGGGTAACACCTTCCCAAACAAAGTGGATTTTGTGTCTAAACTCAGCTCAGGAGAAATTAATTCCTCAAAGAAAAAAAGATGTCAAAGCAAGAGCAAAAATTGAAAAAACTTCATTAAAAAAAAAAAAAAACACACCAAAAAAAAACCTCAACGGAGCTGCTGTGTCGAGTGGGCTGGGCCTGCCCACACTCAATCATCCCCGAAATTCTCTGGGAAGGAGCAGCAGTGACTCAGCCTGCGGCACACAGACAGGGAATGGAGCTGCCCTTCCCAGGAAACCCTGGATCCATCCACGAGGGATGCCCAGCCTGTTCCCACAGCCCTCACCTGGACTGCAATCCAGGCAGGGATGGCTCCCAGCCAGGGATCCAGGATCCAGCAACCCCAGGGATCCAAGGGAAGGTGTAAGGAAAGATCAGGAGGGTTGGAGGGGAGGGAAACTCAGGTCAAGTGTTGGATCCTGCATTTGGGTCACAACAACCCCGTGGAACACTCCAGGTTGGGGGAGAGGGGCTGGAAAGCTGGGAAAGGCCCTGGGGGCGCTGGTGCCAGCGGCTGGACAGAGCCCAGGTGTGCCCAGGTGTGGCCAGGATGGCACCTGGGCTGTCCCAGCCATGGGCACAGGGATTGTCCCCCTGTGCTGGCACTGCTGGGGCCCCCCCAGTGCCGGGTCCAGCCCTGGGCCCTCCCGGCCACGCAGACATCGAGGGGCTGGAGCGTGGCCAGAGCTGGGGAAGGGCTGGAGCAGCAGGACAAGGGTCTGGAGAGGCCCTGAGGGAGCTGGGAAAGGGGCTCAGCCTGCAGGGAAGGAGGCTCCGAGGGGAATTTCCACCCCACAACTCCCTGATGGGAGAGCGGGGTCGGGATCTGCTCCCAGGAACAGCAGGAGGAGAAGGAACAGCCCCAAATTCCTCCAGGAGAGGTTCAGGATGGACATCAGGAGGAATTTCCTCATGGAAAGGTGGTCAGGCTTTGGAACTGCCTGGAGAAAGGGAGGCTCAGAGGGGAATTTTCACCCCCAACTCCCTGATGGGAGAGAGGGATTGGGCTCTGCTCCCAGGAACACCCGGAGGAGAGGGAACAGCCCCAAATTCCTCCAGGAGAGGTTCAGGATGGACATCAGGAGGAATTTCCTCCTGGAAAAGGTGCTCAGGCTCTGGAACTGCCTGGAGAAAAAGAGGCTCAGAGGGGAATTCTCACCCCAAAACTCCATGATGGGAGAGCAGAGCTGGGCTCTGCTCCCAGGGCACACCAGGACAAGAGGAAACGGCCTCCAGTTGTGCCAGGGGAGGTCCAGGATGGACACCAGGAGGGATTTGTTCATGGGAAGAGTGGTCAAGAATTGTCAGATTGTCAAGCACTGCCAGGTCTGCCACTTGTCCCACAGAACTGTGGAATCACTGATGTTGGAAAAGCCCTCCAGGACCATCGAGTCCAGGCTCTGCCCAATTCCCACCAGATCCCTGAGTGCCACATTCAGCCCTTCCTTGGACACCTCCAGGGATGGGGACTCCAAACCTCCTTGGGCAGCCCCTTCCAATACCTGAGCACCCTTTTCCATGGAAAAATTCCAACACAAAACTTCCCTGGTGCAACTTGAGGCCGTTTCCCCTTGTCCTGTCCTTGTTCCCTGGGAGCAGAGCCAGGCCCCACCTGGCTGCACTCTCCTGACAGGAGAGGCAGGAGGTTCCCCCTGAGCCTCCTTTTCTGCAGGCTGAGCCCCTACAGCTCCCTCAGAAGTTCTCCAGACCCTCCTCCTGCTGCTCCAGCCCTTCCCAGGCTCCACTGTCCTCCTCCAGACACACTCCAGGCACCTGGAGGTCTCTGACCTATTTAAGTCTTTACCAAACACCAACAGGCACTTCCAAAATCCATCCTTAAAAAGAGATTCAGACCAATGTAGGAGTTGAATCCACCTGTCCCATACTTTTGTTTCTTGCCGACATCCCCCTCCCTGCCAGGGCTGCCACAAACACAGAGACACCAACATTTCCCACTGTTTATTCCCTTGGGCAATGAATCCACTGTGAGTTCTGCCCCTGCAGCCACGGTGAGAGGCTCAGGATCATCTCAACAGGCATTAAAGCATTTTAACATGGGTTTCAACCTCTGCTGGAGCCTTTGGATCCAGCCAGAAATGGATCTTTGGGAAGAATTTAAGGCAAGAAAAGCACCTTGGCACAGGAATGCAGGGGAAGCACCAGCAGCCCTGAATATTGGCAAGATCAGTTTCTTCAGTTTCTCTTTAGCCAAAAAAAAAAAGCCTTTTGAAAAGTCTTCAAGGTGCCAAGCTGTGTTCCCTGCCTCTGGCTGCACCTCCTGCTCCAAATTACTTGGGAACAACTCACTGAGGGACCCAAACCTGCTGCACTGGAGTGACTGAGGTGGGAGAAGTTTGGACACTGATCCCTCTGTGGTGCCCCTGGGGCAGCCACCTCCTCCTCGAAAACAATTAAAACCCAATCAATTTATTCAAATGAGCGCTGATCTGGCTTTAATTAATATCAAACGAGATAATGAGGTGCAGTGAACTGCGCTGGGGCTGGGAGCAGTGGTTTGGGCACCTCCAAGGGGGGATTTAGGCACCTTCCCCCCCAAAACCAGGGCTTGGGAATAGCAGCACTGCCACCACCTTAAATTTAGCAACACAAATGGCAGCACTAAAAGGGGAACTCGATTCCAAGGGGGGGATCCGGTGTCACAGCTGGAAGGAGGGGCTGGCCCTGGGTGTTCTCCACTGCTCCGAGCCCCAGGGGCTGCTCCTCCCTCGGGAATTCATCCCTGAGCACAGCAGCTCCCTCCCCATCCAGGTCAGAGCCTCTAACCAGGCAATCCTGCAAAGGTTTGGGCTGGGAGGGACTTGAAAGCTCCTCCAGTTCCACCAGCCCAGCTCCAAGGAATGCCCAAATCTGCAATTCCTTCCAAGCCCTCTTCCAGGGACAGCACCAGGAACAAACAATTCCTGTCAGACTCAGCACCCCCCACCCCAGGAATCAGCACAATCCCAAATCCTTAAGCCACAGCTTCCCAGGGATGGCAGCAGTGTGGAATTCCCACTCTGGGCCTGCTTTGCTGCACGTTGGCCCAAAATCCACCTTGTTCTTGGCAACACCTTTTTGTCAAGGGTGCAGAAGCACCAAAGTGTTCCAGGAGCAGAGAGCCCGGGGGGCTGCTCCTCCCTCAAGTGTGGGATTATGGCTTTTTTTGATTCAGAGATGGGGAAATTGAGAGGTGCTTTAAAAACTTTTATTCTATTTTCAGTCTCATGTGAAGGCTGAGACAATACAGATGTTTAAATTCACACTATTATAATTAAAAGTTAACTCTTTTTTAAATTACAATATATTAGAAGTGGTTTTTGGCCTATCAGTTCTAGCTACACTGTTGTAAATACCTTAAAGTCGATCATCAAAAATTACTCTTCATGGGTCTTATAACAATGCATCTTTTATAGTTCCACTTCTCTAAAGTATTTAGTCTTATTTGTAAGGCCAACTTTTGAAACTTGTTTCTAGCTCTGCTTCTCTTTCAACAATGTTTTATTCTATGGCGTTTCTAAGTCAGCATTTTTTATCTCAAGGTTTGTATACAGATGCACACTGTGTGAGCTTTCTGTTAGGTTTGGAGAATTCTCTACAAATTCATTTCCCACACTCGGAAATTCATCCAAAAAAAAAAAAAAAAAAGAAAACAGCAGCTCCCTCCCCATCCAGGTCAGAGCCTCTAACCAGGCAATCCTGCAAAGGTTTGAGCTGGGAGGGACTTGAAAGCTCCTCCAGTTCCACCAGCCCAGCTCCAAGGAATGCCCAAATCTGCAATTCCTTCCAAGCCCTCTTCCAGGGACAGCACCAGGAACAAACAATTCCAGTCAGACTCAGCACCCCCCACCCCAGGAATCAGCACAATCCCAAATCCTTAAGCCACAGCTTCCCAGGGATGGCAGCAGTGTGGAATTCCCACTCTGGACCTGCTTTGCTGCACGTTGGCCCAAAATCCACCTTGTTCTTGGCAACACCTTTTTGTCAAGGGTGCAGAAGCACCAAAGTGTTCCAGGAGCAGAGCTCATGGAGAAGCTGCTGTGCCCCTGAGCTCATCCACGCTGGCATTAAGAGGATCCCTAAAGCAACAGGTCCGTGGGATTAGGCAGAGGTCAATCAGCTCCCAGGATTAGGAGCCACCACGGGGAGATCTTGGCTGAGGGGAGGGAGGTGGAGCCCACGTCAGGTTTGAGCCACGAAACCGAACTGGGAGCCAGGAATTTTAAATTCCCCAGGAGCCAAAGTGTTCAGGAATGAGCACCAAGGATTCTGGAGATGTTCCTTCCCACAGCCCAGCAGCTCCAGCAGAAGCTCAGAAGCACAAACTTCTACCAGCACATTTCAAACAGACCCGAGGACGCTTTAATTAACACTTTAATTAACTACGACACCTCCTGCCAGGGGACAGAAACAACTCTGAGCCTCAGCCCAAATTCCTGCAGGTACCAGAACCAGAATCCCTGGGAGGGTTTAAAGTTCAAGGGCTGGAAACACCAAAAAAAAACCCAAAAAAACCCCACTTTTCCATGTATGCCATCAGCACAGACCCTCTGGACCCCTCCAAACCAGCACCTTCCCACCTGCTGGGAGACCCCAGGACCGGGAGTCACTTCCAGGAAAAGCATTTCAAAGCAAACGTGAGGACACCGGAACCTCGCCCGGCGCCTCCCAGCCCCGGCACGGCCCCGGGCTCCTCTCCCACCCACCGGCCGTGCCCCGGTGCCCGCAGCCCCGGCTCCGCGTGCTCCGCCAGTGAGAGAGCTCCGGGCAGCGGCACCGCAGAGCCCGGAGACCCCGCCGGGAGCAGCGGCGAGCGGGCACCGAGAGGAGAGACCGGGAACCGGAGCCCGAGAGGGGCAGGACGGGAACCGGAGCCCGAGAGGAGAGACCGGGAACCGGAGCCCGAGAGGGGGAGAACGGGAACCGGAGCCCGAGAGGGGGAGACCGGGAACCGGAGCCCGAGAGGGGCAGGGCGAGAGCCCGCACCGAGCGCTCCCCGAGAGAGGAGATCAGGAACCGACCCCCGAGAGTGGGAGCGCCGGAGCCGGATCCCGCACCGAGCGACTCCGAGAGGGGCAGCCCCGGGCCGGGAACCCCCTCCGGGAGCGGCCCCGGGCCGGGAACCCCCTCCGGGAGCGGCCCCGGCGGGAGCAGCCCCGGGAGCGGCCCCGGGCCGGGAACTCCTCCGGGAGCGGCCCCGGCAGGAGCAGCCCCGGGAGCAGCCCCGGGAGCAGCCCCGGGAGCAGCCCCGGGCCGCGCTGCCCCCGCGGGGGAAGGAGCGGGCACACCGTGGGAGGGTCCCGTGCCCGGTGCAGCGCGATCGCCCCGTTGCCCCCAGCCCTGCTCCCCCCGCCCCCGCCGCACTTACCGGGCCGCGCCGGGCCGGGCCCTGCGCCGCGGGGCCGCCGCCGCCACCCCGGGCCGGGCCGGGCCTGGGCCAGCGCAGGCCGCCCGGGCGGGGCGGCGGGGAGGGGCAGGACGGGGAGGGGGGAGGGGAGGGTGTCCGGACCGGGGAAAAACGGGGAAAGAAACGGGAAAAAAAAAAAAAAAAAAGGGAAAGAGGAGGAGGCGGCCCCTCCCCCGCGGCGTGCGCGCTGCGTCAACGCGCCGTGCGCGCTGCGTCATCGTGCTGCGCCCGCGCGCCCGCGTTGCTGTGGCAACCGGAGGGACGCCGCGCGCCGGGGATGGCGGGAGGGGCGTGGGGCGCCCCCTGGCGCGGCGGAGGGAGAGGCGGCGGCGCCTTTTATGGAAAGGGGCGGGGCGTGGGCGGGGTTACCGCCAGGCTCCGCCTATCCGCCATGACCCCGCCCCCCCGCGTGCGGGAGGCCGGCTCCGCCCCCTCGGGGGTCCCGCGTCCCCCCGGGATCCTCCGTCCACGGGGATCCCAAATTCCCCAGGGGTCCCACAGCTCCCCGGGGGTCCCACACCACCAGGGATCCCACATCCTCCAGGATCCTCCATCCCAGAGGATCCCAAATTCCCCAGGGGTCCCACAGCTCCCCGGGGGTCCCACATCACCAGGGGTCCCACACCACCAGAGATCCCATACCCTCCAGGATCCTCCGTCCACGGGGATCCCAAATTCCCCAGGGGTCCCACACCACCAGGGATCCCACACCACCAGGGATCCCACATCCTCCAGGATCCTCCATCCCGGGGGATCCCAAATTCCCCAGGGGTCCCACATCACCAGGGATCCCACATCACCAGGGATCCCACATCCTCCAGGATCCTCCATCCCGGGGGACCCCCAATTCCCCAGGGGTCCCACATGTCCCTGGGGGTCCCACATCACCAGGGATCCCACATCCCCAACAATCCTCCATCCCAGAGGATCCCAAATTCACCAGGGGTCCCACATCTCCCCGGGGGTCCCAAATTCCCCAAGGATTCTCCATCCCCGGGAACCCCACGGCTCTGGAGATCCCTCATTCCCAGGGGTCTCTCATCGCCCCCATGGATCTCCTACCCCCAAGGATCTCTCATCCCGCCGGGAATCCCCACCCAGCTGCGATTCCCTTTCTCTGAGTATCCCCCATTTCCCGGGGATCCCCCATTGGTCGGGATCTCCCATCTCCAGGTATCGCCCATCTCCAACGACCCCTCGACCCCCCCAAAAAACCCCCCTCCTCTGAGGGTCCCCCACCTCCAGAGATCCCCCCGCCCCCGGGGATCCCCCACCTCCGTGGTCCCCACACCGCACCGGGCGCCACCAGGACACCCTGGATCCCCCCGGGGGTCCCCACCACGTCTCTGCCCGTGCCCCGCCGGGGTGGCACCGAGGTGGCACCGGGGTGGCCTCGATGTCCCCGCTCCGCGCCCCGCGAGCAGCAGCACCATCGGCCCGGCTCCACCTTAACCGGAGCGGCCGCGCCGCGCTGCCCGCGCCCGGGCGGCTCCGGCGGAGCGCAGGGGCGTTTATCTCGCCCGGGATCAGCCAATATTTGTGGCCACGTCAGGAGAACGAGCCCATCCTCGCCCCGTGCTGCCGCTCAGTCCAGCTCCGCCACCCCGCTCCGCTCCCCGGGGCGCTGCCGCCGGCTCATCCCATTCTGCTTCTCGGACACTGCTGGGACTCCCACGCTGTCACCTCTCGCCACCGGAGATGACGGTCACCGTGGCTCTCCTCCTCCTGAGCCTCCTGCGGACGGCTGCTGCCAAGGGCGAGTGGTGCCCGGCCTGCGGGGTGGCCGCGCTGGCCCCCGGGGCGCAGCGGGACGCGCTCCTGGCGCTGGCCAAGCAGAGCATCCTGGCCAAGCTCCGCTTGCCCGGCAGGCCCAGCGTGCCGCAGCCGCCGTCCCGGGCCGCTCTCCTGACCGCGCTCCGCAGGATGCGGGAGCAGCGCTCGGACCCTCCCGGGATGCCCCGGGACGGCCGCGTCCCTGCCCGGCCCGGCCCGGGGCTGCAGGAGTACGAGATGCTGAGCTTCGCTGAGCCGGGTGAGCGCGGATCCGCGTCCTGCGGGCGGGGGGCACGGCGGGGAGGGAGGGAAGGGAGCTGGGAGGTGGACGGCAGCGCCGGGATGTGCAGCGGGATGGGGGGAACGCTGCTGCCGGGAGGTGCGGGAGCTCCCGAACCTGCCGAGTGCACCGCGCACAGATGGGACGTGCGGGGCTGGGAGGGCGGCACAGACAGAGTGCAGATGTGCTGCTCTGTCGTGTCACCTGTTACCCACTTCGGCTGAACCCTCCCCCTTGTGCTGGAGGTGAAGGGGTCACATGGCCACGTTTTCCGAAATGGGATTTTTAGCCTCGGTTTCCTGTCAGCCCATAGCGTGTGGATGGAGCTGCACAGCTCACTGTGCCTCCACATCCCACCCAAAGCACTGGGTGCCTCATTTCACTCCAGAATCTGCTGCTTCTGGGAGGAGAAAACTCCCGAAAACACACTCAGGGCTCCTGAAAAAAAAAAAAAAAAAAATCACCACTGGAAAAAAAGTATCCCACCTCTCACAGACAGCTTTCCTTGGAGAGACCCAGACTCACCACCTGATCCCAGAGAGCATCCTGCACCCTCAATTTCCGAGCCCAAATTCCTCGTGGTGAGGTGTGGGGGCTCCTCTCCCCTCACAGGCCCCGTGTCCTCAAAGCCCTCCGGGAACAATGCTGCTCCATGGCACATTGTGTTCCCTCACTCCAGGACAATGGGGAGCTGTCTCCTGGCTTGGTGGAGCGTCGGCTGGAATGGAGCCAGGGGGTGAACCCAGGCTTGGAGCACGGGGAAGGGGTTGTGTCCTCATGGGCAGAGCTGTGCCAGGAGCCCTGAGTGCTCTCGTGGCCCCGGCAGCTCTTTCCCAGCCAGGAGGAGCAGCAGCTCTGCAGCTGAGGAAGAAGGGAAGGCTCTGGGGAGACCTCAGAGCCCCTTCCAGTACCTACATGGGCTCCAGGAGAGCTGGACAGGGACTTTGGACAAGGGCCTGGAGTGCCAGGACAAGGGGGAATGGCTTCACATTGGAGAAGAGGAGATTTAGATGGGATTTTGGGAAGAAACTCCTCCCTGTAAGGGTGGGCACAGGTTGCCCAGAGAAGTTGCCCCATCCCAGGAAGTGTCCAAGGCCAGGCTGAACGAGGCTTGCAGCAACTTGGAATAGTGGAAGATGTCCCTGCTGTGGCAGGGGTGGGACAGGATCAGTCCCCTCTTCACTTCACTCCTGACTCTGCTCTTGCTTCTGTGCGCAGGATCCTCCACTTCCCGCAGCGTCCACCTGCATTTCCGCTTCTCCCAGGAGGTGGCCGGGAGCACTGAGATCCAGCAGGCCACCCTCTACCTGTTCTGGGCCGCCCCTGGCCGCGGGGCACAGCCCGTCACCGTCAGGCTCCTGCGGCCGGACCCGGCGGGGCCAAACATGACAGTGGCCAGCGAGACGCGGCTGGAGGTGCAGAGACCCGGCTGGACCACGCTGGACGTTGGAGCAGCTGTCCGGAGCCTCTTCGGACAGGAGACGCCGCGGCTCACGGTGGAACTGGAGGTGCCAGAGGACTGGGGTTCCCCTCTCCCATCCGACCACAGTGATTCCCACTGGCCATTTGTGGTGGCCCAAGCCCAGGCCAGGACACCCCACCGCGTCCGTCGGCGCGGCGTGGATTGCGGCGCGGACTCGCGGATGTGCTGCCGCCGGGAATTCTTTGTGGACTTCAAGGAGATCGGCTGGGAGGACTGGATCATCCAGCCCGAGGGGTACCACATGAACTACTGCGCGGGGCTGTGCCCGCTGCACATGGCCGGCATTCCCGGCCTCGCCGCCTCCTTCCACACCGCCGTCCTCAACCGCATCAAGGCGGCGAGCGCGGCGGCGGCCGTGGATTCCTGCTGCGTTCCCACCCAGCGCCGGCCCCTCTCCCTGCTCTACTACGACCGCGACAGCAACATCGTCAAGACCGACATCCCCGACATGATCGTGGACTCCTGCGGCTGCACCTGAGCCGTGCCGGGGCGGGAGGGAGGACGGGACGTGGCGGGACGGGGCTCCCTCTTCCCGGCTCCCGGCTGGGAGGGAGGAGCTCTGCCGAGGGGGTTTCTCCTCCTGCGGGTGAAGCACCAAGGGTGATGCTGAATGTGCAAGTCCCCTCCAGTCTCACCTCCCACACGGCTCTTTCCCCCTTCGTATCTGCCCGGGGACTTTTCTCACAGCCCCTCAGACCGGCTCCTGATGGAGTCCAGATGGACTGATGGACTGACGGACTGATGGACTGATGGACTGACGGACTGATGGACTGATGGACTGACGGACTGATGGACTGATGGACGGACGGACTGACGGACTGATGGACTGATGGACTGATGGACTGACGGACTGACGGACTGACGGACTGACGGACTGATGGACTGATGGACTGACGGACTGACGGACTGATGGACTGATGGACTGATGGACTGATGGACTGATGGACTGATGGACGGACGGACTGATGGACTGATGGACTGATGGACTGATGGACTGATGGACGGACGGACTGACGGACTGATGGACTGATGGACTGATGGACTGATGGACTGATGGACTGACGGACTGACGGACTGATGGACTGATGGACTGATGGACTGATGGACTGATGGACTGACGGACTGATGGACTGACAGACTGATGGACTGACGGACTGACGGACTGATGGACTGATGGACTGACGGACTGATGGACTGACAGACTGACAGACTGATGGACTGACGGACTGACGGACTGACAGACTGACAGACTGACAGACTGACGGACTGGTGGACTGATGGACTGACAGACTGATGGACTGATGGACTGACGGACTGACGGACTGACAGACTGACGGACTGACAGACTGATGGACTGATGGACTGACGGACTGACGGACTGATGGACTGACGGACTGACAGACTGATGGACTGGTGGACTGATGGACTGACGGACTGATGGACTGACGGACTGACAGACTGACGGACTGACAGACTGACGGACTGATGGACTGACAGACTGATGGACTGGTGGACTGATGGACTGACGGACTGATGGACTGATGGACTGACAGACTGACGGACTGATGGACTGACAGACTGATGGACTGGTGGACTGATGGACTGACGGACTGATGGACTGATGTACTGACGGACTGATGGACTGACGGACTGATGGACTGGTGGACTGATGGACTGACGGACTGATGGACTGATGGACTGACAGACTGACGGACTGATGGACTGACAGACTGATGGACTGGTGGACTGATGGACTGACGGACTGATGGACTGATGGACTGACGGACTGACGGACTGATGGACTGACAGACTGACGGACTGACAGACTGACAGACTGACGGACTGATGGACTGACGGACTTCTGCCCGATGCTGCAAAGCCCGGTTCAGGACCGTCCCTCTCCCATCCCAGCCCAAGGTCCTGGGGCACCCTGGGTGCAGCTAGATCAGCACAGGACCCACCAGTGGCCACCCTGGGCTGCTGGGGCTGGCGAGGACAGAGGGCAGGGGTCGCCCCCATGGCCCCACTCAGCTGGACACGCGGCTGAGCAGGGAGAGGAAAGGGAAATCAATCCCAGTGGGAGGAATGTGTCTCTCTCTCCAAGCATCCCAGCGAGCTGCTGTTCAATAAAGACTCCCAGTGGTGTGTGCACGTGTGTGCCCTGTCATTCACTGGCACATCTCCCAGTGCTCCTGGCACGGGCAGCCCTGGGATGGCACGGGACAGACCCAGTCTGCCATTGAAAACCCAGGCAATGGGACTGGGCCTCTCCCCACTGCTCCCAAAGATCTCCCACGCCCTCTGCCCCTCAGCTGCATTTCCCAGGGGGATGCCGGACCCCTAATTCATCCCAGCTAGATCCAGGGCACAGCATGGGAACCCCCTGGGCACAGGTGGTCTGTAATTCCCACCAGGAAAGGCGCCACTCCTTGCTTGGGCCAAATTCCCCATTCCACCAAACCCCCTGTATTTGGCCATCCCTGTCCCAGATCAGGACAGAACGGGGAAACTCTTCTGCCTTTTGAAGCAGACGGACTTTGGGGCAGCCTCAGCACCCAGGACCTCCCCCAGCCCCCCTCGGCCCCAGCTCCCCCCCCACTGCAGAGCATCCCCTCGGCTCATCCCTGGCCCGCTGCCCCTCGCCAGCCCGGTGACAGCGAAGTGGGACAGGTCAGGGCCGTGAGAGCGGGGGACAAAGGGCGGCTCCGACACTTCTGCCCCGTTACGTAACCGCGGGTTCGGGTTTCTCCACCCCTCCCCACGTGTCCCCCATGTGCGAGGACTGGAAAAGAGGGGAGAAGGTGCTGGGGTGGGACATTTGGGATGGGGGTCCTGGGGAGGTCCCTGAGGGGTGACTTCAGCTTTAGGGTTCACCCTGCAGGTGCTGACAACCAACCACAGAGGCCAGGACACGGCTGATCCAGGTGGGGAGAGGGTCGGCAGAGGGAGGAGATGGTGTCAGACCCTCTCCCCACCCAGCTTTGCATCCACTGCCCACTCCAGGATGATGAGCCATGAGCAGCTCTGCTGGAGCCAGGGCAGGATGCACATTGTCCCATGTGGAGGACGATGAAGAAGAAGAGCCAGGAGCAGGTGACAGTGCTTGGCCACGTGCACACACCCTGTAGCAGGTGCCCCCATGAAATCCCAACAGAATGGGGACCCCCTGCCAGGTGACCTCAGTCCTGAGATCCACCTCCAAGGGTTGACAACCAACCCCAAGGGCTGGGACAGAACTGATCCCGGTGGGGAAAGGGTCAGAAGAGTGAGGAGGTGCTCTCAGACCCTCTCCCCACCCAGCTTCACATCCTCTGCCTGCTCCAGGAGGAGCGAGCCACGAGCCACGAGCAGCCCCGGCTGGAGCAGGGATGCGTCGCCCTGGAGGACCGGCGACACGGGAAGGGATGGAAGGGATGGAAGGGCCACAGGCGTGTGACAGCATTGCACACATCCTCCCACCAGCCCTGCTGGAGCAGGAACTTCCATCTCCCCACACCCAGGTCCAGGTGCCTTGGGCCCACAGCGCTCCTGCCACAGGGGAAGGGAGGAAGGCTCGGGGATCGATCCCGTCTGGGATCCAAGGCCGCTTGCGCAAACCCAGAGAGGGTTTGGTGTTTGTTTTATCCCTTCTTTTTCCAACGCCTCATTTCACTGTCTATATTTATTGAACAAACAACTTCCCTGGAGCCACTGCCAAGCTTCCTGGGATGCAGCAGCTGTGGGCACGCAGGGACCAGGGAAGGGACAAGAGAGCCCTTGGCTGGTCCTGTGGCCCTACAGCTCAAGCAGCACAGGCCTGAGATGCTGAGCTGAGGCTTGTCCCACTCCCACGGGAAAGAGGCACCTGGATGCAGCCGACAGCCCCTTCCTCACCCACAGCACGGGGTGGCCAAGGCTCAGGAATTGCAAAGTGGCACTTCCCACGCAGGGTGAGCAAGGTGCAGTCAGGGAAGAGTGACTGGAGCCAGGGATCCTTCCTCCCTGCCATGACACCGTGCTCTGCTGGTGTCCCCTGGCCTCCCAGGAGGGGAAGGGGTGGCTCAGGCCCAGTGCTGGGAGATTGTCCTGTTGGGACCAGTAAGGCCAGTGGGGAGCCCACCCTGCAGCCCCCCAGCACAGCAATGCCCTGGGGACACGGCATCCATGGAATCAATCCAGATGCAGATGTGACACAGATGGGGACAGATACGATGTCCCTTTGGTCTCCACTCCAGGAGGGGACAGATGTGCTGGAAGGATCCTTTGCCAGAATCAACAGCCTCGGAAGCAAAGGTCCAAGCACACTGTGCCAAGTGCCCCCTGGGCAGGTCCAGCTCCCAGGAGGGGTGGGAATTTCTAACAGTCCCTTCCCTTGCCTTGAAAAGAGTTAATGTTTAATTCCCAGTCTCATGGCCCATTCCCAGCCAGTGCCACCAATTGTGGTGACTGGTGCTTTTCCCCCAAGGAACGAGCAACAGGGCAAGAGGAAATGGCCTCAAGTTGTGTCAGGAGAGGTTTAGATTGGAGATGAAGGAAAATTTCATCATGGAAAGGGTGACCAAGCCTGGAATGGGTTGCCCAGAGCAGTGGTGGAGTCACCATCCCTGGAAGTGTCCAAAAATATGTGGATGTGGCAGCTGGGGACATGGTTTAGTGGTGGCCTTACTGTGCTGGGTTAATGACTCAATGACCCAGGCTTTCCCAGCTTTTAAGACTCCATGATTCCATGATTCCATGATTCCATGAGCCAAGCTCAGGTGCTGCTGCACAAACTCCTGGGGGGTCCTGGCTTAGCCCAGCCGTTGTCATCTCCGGGTCAGGTCACCAGGTGCCACGTTCGCCCCAACGGCCACGGGGTCAGAGGCCCCGGAGCCATGAGTGCACCTGGTGCTGGGCCCAGGGGGACCTTGGGGGGTATTTTGGTCAGGTCAGTGCCTGGGCTTTGCTTTCTGGGAACCGCTTAATCAACAACACAATTATGCAATGGGTGCAAGAGCCGCCGCAGCTCCGCGCTGACCCCTGCCCTAGATCCGGGGGCCGGAGCGTGCCGGGGGGCACGCGGTGAGAGGGGCTGGGGCTGGGATGCTCTCGCTGAGCTGGAGGTGGTATGGGGGTTCATGGGGTGCTGCCCCATGCAGAGGGATCCGGGCAGGTTCAACAGGGTTAATCCCTTTGGGAACACCCCGCTCGCAGCCTGGAATGGAGGGTGGGTGTTCCGGAGAGTGCCTCATCCGTTTTCCCACACTTTGTCTCCTGTTTCCTGCTCTGCCACAGCCCCAACCCTGGCTCTGGGAGCTGGCAGGGATGGGGGAATACAGCACAGCAGGGAATGGCCGTGTGGGGCACAAGGAGCCTGTCCAACATGGAGCAGGTATCCAGATAATTTGAGAGGGGGCCCGAACGCGTGGAAGTGCGCATCATAGAATCCGGGATGGTTTGGGTTGGAAGGGACCCTAAAGCTCATCCAGTTCCAGCCCTTACCATGGTGGAAGGACACCTTCCACCATGCCAGGTTGCTCCAAGCCCAGTCCAACATGGCCTTGAGCACTTCAGGGATGGGGGTGATTTCTCTGAGCAACTTGTGCCAGTGCCTCACCAACCTCACCGTGAGGAATTGCTTCCCCATACCCCACCTAACTCTGTCCTCTGTCAGTGGGAAGACATTGCCCCTGGTCCTGTCACTCCAGGTGGTTTAAGAAGTCGCTCTCCATGTGGGAGCACCTCTGCCCATGAGCACGTGTGCCCTGTGCCTGGCTGGAAGTGCCACCTGCTCCATCCCTGGGAGCCAGGGCTCCCAGGCCCTGTGGGATCTGTGCTGCCGGGCCAACCTGTGCCCACTCCTTCTTCTCTGTTGACATTCCTGGGCTATTCTGGGAGCTGCCAGCGGGCCCAGCCAGCTGAGCCCTTTGCCCCTTGCTCCGAGGTTGCATCACCTCCGGTGGGTGCTTTTTCCCAGACTCTGTTTACATGGCACCTCTGGCTTGGCCAGGGCCAGGGGCTCCATGTGGTCAAGACCTTGGAGTCGGTGCACGGCGCAGTGGGCACAGGACATGCTGGAGCACTGGCCTGGCAGGGCTTCAAGTTCCCTGGATTCCCTGCTCCAGCTGGGCTCTGCCAATCCCCCAACACCGTGGCACCTTGCATCACTTTTGTGAGGTTTCTGCCAGCCCCTGCCCTGCCTCAGCCTGCACATCCTGCTCCAAAGAGTCTGAGAAACATCTTCAGGTTGATGTGACACTGGCTGTCACCTCCTGAGTCCTCAGGACACACAAATCCCCTTTTTATTTTGTGAGGAGGAGGGAACACACGGTGCACGCATTCACTGGCCCTTCCCAGCTCTGCCCCAGGCTGAGGAAGGACCAGGTGGTCCAAGGGGTGGGCTCAGACCCCAAAACCCATCACCTGCAGGGAGTGACAAAAGCCCAGAGATGTGACAGTCCCCAGGAGCTGCGGGGTCATCCCAGGAGCCCCCTGGGTCCTCTGACAGCACCCAACGGGACTGTCACTGCCAGGATGGCTCGAGGGTGCCCGGGGGGCAGTGCCCAGGCTGGGGACAGGTCTGTGGCATCCATGGATGGGCAGCGGAGCTGGGATGCCTCCGGCTGCCTGCTCCGGTGCTGGGGCTCCTCCGCTGGCCAGGATTTGCCCCAGCCCTCACTCCCTGACAGTTTTGGAGGATCCTGCTGCCCGTTGTGGGGCTGGCCGGGGTTTCTCCTCCCCGTGGGCAGATGCCAGGGTGCCCCGCCGGCAGAGCCCAGTGCACGCAGAGCCCCTGCACATTCATTCCACTGTTCGTGCACACCCGTGTGAACTTCCCCCTGTATGACCCGCACCCCTCACTCGTGTTCAACCCACGCGGGCACGGCGGGGGCCGGTGCACGGCCCCCCGTGGGACTCCTCCCGCAGTGCCCCGACGGTTGGCGAGGACCGGGAACGGGGGAGGATGGGGGGGCTGCTCACCGACCCCCCCGCGGGGAGTCGGGGGTGGGGTGCTAATCCCGATAATCCCCGACGGGACGGGACAGGCAGGTGCGGCGGCCAATGGCGGGGGGCGGGGGGGCGGCGGGACCGCCCCCGGCCGCAGGTGCCCAAAGCAGGCCGCGCCGCGCCGCTCCCGGTGCCGCTCCCGTCCCGTCGGCGCCGCTCCCGGTGCCCCTCCCGTCCCATCGACGCGGTCCCGTCACGCCGCTCCCGTGCGCTCCGTGCCGCTCCCTCGGTGCCGGTGACGGTCCCGCCCCGTCAGTGCCGCTCCCGGTGCTCATCCCGAGCCGTCCGGTGGGCGCGGATGGCGGCGCGTGGCTCGGGCCCGTGGCTGCTGCTGGCCGTGGTTCTGTACGCGGCGGCCGAGCCGCGCTGCCCGTCGTGCCCGGCGGGCGCGGAGCGGCGGCTGCTGGAGGAGGTGGCCAAGAAGCAGCTGCTGGAAAAGCTGCGGCTCCGCGATCGGCCGCGGCTCGCCCACGCTGTGCCCCGCGCCGCCGTGGCCCGCGCCCTGCGGCGGCTGCAGGCGGGAGGCGCCCGCCGGAGCCCCGGAGTTCCCGGGGAGGAGGAGGAGGAGCAGCAGAGCTACGAGATCATCAGTTTCGCGGAGACAGGTGGGTGCGCGGTGCCCGACGGGGCGCGGGAGAGCCCGGTGAGCCCCGGGGCGAGGGGTCCGTGTCCTGCGCCTTGGGGACCCCCAGGGACGCGCAGCCCCGCGGGGTGTGCGGGGGACCCGGAGCCACGCGGGCTGTGCGTAGCTCGGGAGTCGCCGCACCCGTCGCGCATCAGTGAGAGCCCGGTGTGGTATTCACATCCACATTTCACTATGTCCCGGTGCCGCTGCTGCGCGAGGGCTCAGCCCGGGAGGGGGAGGTGGTCCCTCTCCTGCTCCTGCCGGGCTGCAAATGCCGGTCCCCCCAAAATATGAGGGTCCTCAGGGTGCCTGGGACTCCTGAGTAGTTAGAGTTGCGAGCTGCGGGATTGGCTTGTGGGGCTGGAAGCGCTTTGCAGCCTCACCCCGTGAGAAGAAGGGCCAGGTGAGAGCAGGCTCCCCTTCTGCCGGAGGCTGCTTTCCCAAGGCAGGGTGGAGGACAGACAAAGCTGGAAGTCTTGACTCGCTGGGTGGCCGGGGAGCATCCCTCAGCGCTCACCTCCTCATCCCTTTCTCCCCTCAGATCTCACATCTCCCTCCAGTTTGGGGCTGCAATTCCAGTTCAGCCAGGCGCAGGACGAGGACATTCACATCCTGCAGGCTCAGCTCTGGCTCTACCTGCGAGTGCCCCGGGCCAGCCTCACCCTGAGGATCTTCCTGGCCGGTGAAGCCGGGGCTGTGGCCGGGGGCAACCACACGCTGCTGGGGGAGAGGCAGCTGAGCACGACGGGCAGCGGCTGGCGCTCCTTCCCCCTCCTGCCGGCCCTGCGGAGCTTCTTCGAGGGGCAGAGCCGGACCCTGCGGCTGGAACTGGAGAGCCGCGGGGATGGGAGCGATGTGATGGCACAGGTCAACGCCAGCTGGTCCCACCAGCCCTTCCTAGTGGCCAAGGTGAAGATGAGGGAGCCCGAACACCACGTGGCCAAGCGCAGCCTCCGCTGCAGCCAGAACTCCAACCTCTGCTGCCGCAAGGATTACTACGTGGATTTCCGCGACATTGGTTGGAACGACTGGATCATCAAGCCCGAGGGCTACCAGATAAATTACTGTGTGGGCCAGTGCCCTCTGCACGTGGCAGGCAGCCCTGGCATGGCCTCTTCCTTCCACACAGCCGTCTTCAACCTCGTCAAAGCCAACAACATCCAGGCCTCGGGGCATTCCTGCTGCGTGCCCACGCGGCGCCGCCCGCTCTCCGTCCTCTACTTCGATCGCAACAGCAATATTGTCAAGACTGACATTCCCGACATGATTGTTGATGCTTGTGGCTGTAGTTAGGGCTGGGGGAGCTGTGGTGGGGACCCCCCCTTCTCCAGGACCGTCCTGCTGGTGGAGGGGGAGGGAGCTGGAGAGCTCCATGAGCTGGAGTCAGCCCTCAGTGGACCCCTTTGGAAAGGTTGGGAGAGAGAGGGTCTCGTCAGGGGGAGCAGGGAATCTCCAGAGAGCGCCTGGAGCAGGGGGCTTTGGGGACATGTGGGACAGAGCCAAGGCCACATTCGACTGCCCAAGCTGGGCTGTGGGTGTTGATGACTCTGGACATCCCTGCCTGCGCTGTTCCCAAGCTGATCCCACATTCCTGGTGCTCTATTCCCCTCTGGTGTGGGGGCCTCCCTTGGTTCACACTCGGTGTCCGATGAGGGGTTGGGACTTGGCTTCCTTGGGGACAGAGTGAGATGCAGAAACGGAGCTGCTTCCTCCACGTGGGAGTCTGCAGGACAAGGCAGTCCCGCTTGTTTCCCTTCTGGAACAAAACTTCCTGCATCCAGTTTTGGGAACAGACAGAACGGGGCACAAATAAAAGGCCTGGGAGAGGAGGATGAAGGGTACGACTTCATCAAGAACCCCAAAACAGCAGTGACAGGACAAAGTTCTCTGATCCCTGGAGGACACAGAGCTGTGAGGACCAAGCTTCCAGGTCCTGTGTGCTTCCCCTTTCCCTGGGTTTGTGCTTTCCTCCCCTGCTCCCACCCCCCAGCCAGGTCTCCTCCAGCCTGGTGCCCCCATAAGGGGAGGTCTGCCTCAAACTTTACCTTCAAGACCACACTCAAGGTACAGATTTGGTTTGTGCCACTGGTTTTGCAGCTATTCCCACTTTCAGTTCCTGCAGCTGTTGGGATTCCCTGGTGCTCCATCCTCTCTGCCGAAGATCCCACTCTGCCTTCCCCTTCCTCATGCACCCACATGGCCTCTGCTTTAATTTATTACACAACATTTTCGTGCAGCTTCCCAAATAAATGGGTGGAAATGCAAAATCCAGGCTCTGGCTGTTTTTTCCTGGGACCACATGCATGGATGGGGTGAGGGAGAGGGTCCTGCTTGGCCAGAAGGGTCCAGATCCCTCAGGCACTGGGGGGGTGGGATAGCACAGGAGCTGCATGGCACTGCCATACTGGGAGCTGTGGGGTTTGAGGGGCTCCTGGTGTGCTCACGGTGTTCTGCCTCCAAATGGGGTTCTCAGGAATCAAACAGGGGCTGGGAACCAGGTACCACCTCACTGGGGACTGGAGAGGGGTGGTCTGCAGTGGGAGCATCAAAGCTGTGTCCCAGCAGGACATCACCCAACGGGGAGATGCTGCTTTCCACCTGGAGCAATCCCAAATGGAGCTCTGGTCACTCTGCCTCCAGCGGGGTGATTTCAAATGCCGAGCCACAGCCCACCCCCAAATCCTGGCCCCCACTGCAAAGCCCCTGACCGTGTCCCACCTCCCCAGTCCCCCTCGTGTGCTCCCCTAAACACCACCCAGTGAGCCCGGTCTCAGCCCCGTGGCAGACAGAAGGTCTGGTGGGTGATGGGGAGTCTCCTGCGGGATTTGGGGTGGGATGCTCCTGGAGCGGGAGGCAATGCCCCCTTCTCATCCCGCTGAGATCCCACACGCTGAGCCGGGTCCCCGTTGCGCAAGCTCCCGCTCAAAGCTCAGTTTGGGGCTGTTTTATCTGGGGACAAACCTCCTTGATTTCCCAGCTTGGGCCTGCCAGCGACCAAAGGGCAGCTTTCATCAGCCAGTGCAGCGGGCATCCCCCTGACACCCGGGGCACTGCGGCCACCACCGTGCTCCCAAAATATCCCTGCACTGGGTAAAAGCCACAGCATGATGCCTCAGCCTCCCGGGCGCTCGCACAGCCCCAGTCCGTGTCCTGGGGGCACGTGCTGCCGTGCACACGCTGGGAGCTGCATCTCCAGGGCTCTGTGTGGTGTCTGGAGAGCCGCCCTGCTCCCCTCCCAAACCGGCATTCCGGCACGGAACGCATCCAGCCACGTGCAGCACCCCACCGAGACGGCAGAAATGCGTTTTCTGTCGCCAGCAAGGGAAGTTTTGCTTTGTTTTCCCCGTGGAGTGTGCTGCCGTGTGGAGGGGGCTGTCCACCTGCGTGTGCTCGATGTGCTGACTCACTGACACACTGACACGCTGCCCCCACGCCGAGGTGCTGAGCTGGCCATGATGGCACCGGTAAATCCCTAATCTGGGGGATCATCTGGCCCTGCTCTGAGCTGCTCTGACTTTCCCAAACAGGAGAGTGGGATTATTCCTGGGGAGGTGGGGGATGTGGCAGGGTCGGGGTGTGGTGGTTGGCAGCTGCTCCGAGGGGCTGCCCGGGTGTTGGTTACACCCAGGGGCTGGGAGCTGGTGGCAGAAGGGACCTGGGACAGTCTCACCGCGCAGAATGGCTCCGTGAGGAGCGGGGGGTGGGCTCGGGGCAGGTCCCCGGACCCCAAGCAGCTTATCCAGGGTCACACTCATCCCAGGGGCAAAGCTGCTGAGCCGCTTATGGCCGTTACAAAACGGGGATGGAGGCAGTGCCTCACCTGCCCCACCCCCTCACCTACCCCACCCCCTCACCTGTGCCCACCCCCTCACCTGTGCCCACCCCCTCGGCCCCGCTTGGGGCTGCTGTGGTGGGATTCGAGCCATGGCAAAGTCTGGGGGCACCCCAGGAGCCCGCTGGCTGTTTCCCCCTCCTGCCAGAGCAAGGGGTTGACCCTGCAGGCGTTGTCACCTCCCCTCTGTGCTGGGGCGCCCCGGGGAGCAGAGACCCCTCCTCACCCCCACTGTGGCGAGGGGGCAGCAGGGAAGGAGCTGATCTCAGACGGGGACAGCAGGGAGGGAAACTGAGGCGGGGAATGGGTTCTGCAGGCCACGGCCGGGAGCTGAGCGGTCCCGAAATCCTCTCATTGCTGGCCCCGTGCTGCTCCTCCGCCCTGGGGGTCCCGGAGCGGTGCCACCGTGAGGACATGAAGCCGCCCCCCGGTGCGCGATGACACCGGGGGACAGGGGACAGGCTAATGCCGGGGACAGCAGAGCTCCAGGCGGGGCAGTCCCGGTAAGCGGCTCCGGGGTCAGCGGGTGCGCGGCGCGGCCCCGCCACCCTCGGGGCTCGCCCCGGTCACGGGCGACACCGGCGCGGGGAGCGCAACCGGAGCCGCCCGCCGCCACCAGGGGGCGCTGCCCTCCCGTGCGCTCCCCCCCGCGCCGGCCCCGACCCCGCACGGGACCGGCCGGGACCCCCGGGCTGTGGGAGGGGTCCCACGAGCGTGCGTGGGCTGCAGGGTGTGACCCCAGGGTGTGACCACCCCCCCCCCCGCCCTCCCCCGGGTGCGTGGCTGTGCCCCCTGAGAGCGCGTGCTGCGTTCCGCGCGTGTGCGTGTGCAGAACAGAACGGGCGATATTGATTTCATAGAAATATTTATCATTTTTGGGTCAGGGTTAGGGGCTGGGAGTGTGGCCGCGCGTGTGCGTGGGCTGTGGCCCTCCGCGTGGCTGTGGCATGTGCCACCCGGCGGCGGCGTGGCCTTTGCCCCTTGAGTGTGGGGGTCGTTGCTGTCTCCCCTGCTGCGCCTCCTGCGTGTGCGTGTCCGTGGGCTGCAGGGCGTTCTCCCCACGTGTTCGTGGGCTCTGCGACCCGCGTGTGTTTGTGTGCGGGCTGTGTTCCCTGCTTGTGCGTGTAAACCGGCTGTGGCACCCGCGTGTGCGTGGGCCGGGGGCTGTGACCCCGCCTGCGGGTGGGCCGTGCCCCCCGTGTGCGTGTGCTGGATCCCCTGCGTGTGCGTGGGGCGCTGGCTGTGTCCCCCGCGTGTCCGTGTGGGTGGGCTGTGCCCACCACATGTGTGTGTGTAACCGGGCCGTGCCCCCGGCGCGGTCGTGGGCTGGTGGCCGTGCCCCACCGCGTGCCCGCGGGCCGTGCCCCCCACGCGTGCGTGTGTGTGGGCCGGAGAATGTCACCCCCGCGTGGACGCGTGCGAGGGCTGTGCCCACGCTTGCACGCGCGTGTGCGCCGTGTGCGTGCTCACACGCTCACGCGTGATCCCCCGCGCGAGTGGACACCGCTGCGCGCGCACGGGGGTCCCCCACGCGCGCGCCCGCCGCCTCGCCCCGCGCCCGCGCGCACGGGCGGCCACGCGTGTCGCCACCTCCGCGCGCGTGTGCCGCCGCCTGCCCACGCAACGCGCGGGGCCCCGCGTGCTGGACCCGCGGGCGTGCGGGCGGACACGCGTGGGTGCCCGCGCGCCCGCCAGCCTGCGGGACCCGCTGGGCGCCCCGCGGACACGCGTGGGGTCCTGCCTGCCGTGAGCGAGCGGGACCGGTGCGCGCGGGCGCGGGGCCGTGCGTGTCCCGGATCCATCCCGGGTTTTCGGGGCCGCCGCTCCCGGCCGGGGTCTCCGTCCCGAGCGCGTTCGGCGCCGCCGCCGCCGCAGTTGGCGGAGCGGGACCCGCCGGGATCCGCCGCCCCCGCGGGGCTCCGGTAACTTACTCCGGGCGCCCGGGGCGGGCCGGGGGAGTGCGGGGGGCGCCGTCCCGTCCCGTCCCGTCCCGCCCCATCCCGGCCGCCGCCGTCCCCCCTGGATGTGCCGCTTCTCTCCCAGACCGAACCGCCGCCAACGCCACCGGGGGAACGGGGGACACGGAGCCGCCGGAGCCGCCGGCCCACCCGGGGCCGCTCAGAGCCCCCCCCGGAGGTAGGAGCCGTCGGGCGGGTCCGGGCCGCGGGATCCTCGCTCCCGGGATGGCGCCGATCTCTCTTCGGGCCGTCCTGTGGGCTCCGCGGGGGGACCGGGACTTCCACCGGGGCTCCCGGCGTGGGGGGACCGGCCACGCGGGGCGGGCAGAGGGGATCAGCCCCACGCGTGCCCCGTCACGTCCCCTCGTGCTCCCGCCCACGTCCGCACGCTCCCGCCGCGCTTTGAGCGCCCGGTGGGTGGGAGATTGGGTCGGTGTGTGGGTGGGCTGGGACGGCCGCACCGGGCCGGTGGAGCCGCTCGCAGCTCGCGGAAGGGAGAGGCTGGTTCGGAGCTGGGGGGCTCTGAGGACTGCTGGGTGCTGCTGGGCGCTGCTGGGCGCTGCTGGGTGCTGCCGGCTCTGCCTGCATTGGGGGTGTTGGACTGGGAGCAGCAACCAAGTGAAAGTTGCTGTCCCGGCCGCGGTGACGCAGCAGCCGCACGACTGTCCCGAGGGGCTGTGCCAGCTGTGCCACCCACCCTGCCAGCCCCTGGCCACCCTGAGCCTCGTATCCCTCCGGCCGCGGTGTCCGCAGTGCTCCAGCACCCGCCTCGTGGGCCTCCGCACCCTGGAGCTGTGGCGGGGCACGGGGGTGGCCCCAGGGCCGGAGCGGCCGGATGGAGCCCACCGGCAGCACCCGCTGTTCCCGGGGCCCTGGCACGGCTCCGAGGGCTTGGCGCGGGGATAATGGGTGCTCCCGGCCCCCTGATGTCCTGCCAGGCCGTGTGATGGCACTCGGCGCTGCAGTAACGGCGCGGGGGCTGCGCCTCTCCCGAGAGGATGGGGATGGAGAGGATGGGGAGGACGGAGCTGAGCGATGGCTGTGGAATTTGGGGGACACCCAGCCCTGTGCTGGCAGTCCGAGGGCTGCAGCCTCTCCTGGGAGGATGGTGAGGACAGAGAGAAGGCGGCTGAGGAGTGGCTGTGGCATTCCAATGCTGCGTCTGGGGACTGGGAAACTACTGCATACTCCAGCCACAGCTGGGGTCCTGCTCCCGGCCCTGGAAGTGATTTGGGGACCTGGCAGATGCTGTTGAACACCCTGATTCCAGGAGTTTCCTCCCGCTCTTCTGCGTGTGCCAAACCTGAGCCGATGGATGCGGGTGGGCACTGGGCTCTGGGGGAAGGGAGGAGGAAGCAGCTGGATGAAGTTTCTTCAGAAATTCAGACCTAGGAAAGCTTTCCAGTTTTCCTGCTGTGTCCAGCTGAGGCAGAGGCTGCCTCTGTGCGGGACAGGGTCTGGTTGCTTGGGGGGATCCTCATCTCCCCCATACTCCAGGGTCTTTTCCATCCCAAAACCAAGGGCAGGTTGAGAGCCGAGCGTCTCCGGGCCCCCAGGGCTGGTGTGGTGGGAGGTGGTGGAATAAACTCCGAGCTGGAGCTGGCTGAGCTGCGAGGATCTCCCCGGAGTAGAGAAGTTTCCATCCCGGAGTGAGTCAGCACGGACACCTTGTGACGCGCCGTCCGGGCGGGACAGGCCGTGGAGAGGCGGGCGGGGAGCTCAGGCTCCGGGTGGGATCCGTGCCTCGCTGTCCGCAACCTGGGAAGCTGCAGCACGGCGGGTTCAGATTGGATATTAAGGAAAATTCCTTCACTGGAAGGGTGATCAGGCACTGGCACAGGCTGCCCAAGGCAGTGGTGGATTGACCATCCCAGGAATTGCTCAAAACTCATGTGGATGTGGCACTTGGGGACGTGGGCTGGTGGTTGCCGTGTCAACGCTGGGTTAAGGTTGGATTTGACGATCTGGGAGGCTTTTCCAACCTTAATGACTCCATGATTCCAAGGGCAGGTGGGTGGAAGAAATGAGGGCCCTTCACCCAGAGCACCTGGGACACTCTTGGGGACGTTCTGTTCTTCACCCAGAGCACCTGGGACACTCTTGGGGACGTTCTGTTCTTCACCCAGAGCACCTGGGACACTCTTGGGGACGTTCTGTTCTTCACCCAGAGCACCTGGGACACTCTTGGGGACGTTCTGTTCTTCACCCAGAGCACCTGGGACACTCTTGGGGACGTCCTGTCCTTCACCCAGAGCACCTGGGACACTCCTGGGGACATCCCAAAGCTCCAGCCACGGTGCCAGCCCATTATCCAGGGGCAGAGCTGCTCTTCCCACCCTTCCAACCTGCTGCACACGTGTCCCCACACCTGCACAGGTGCCCTCCTGCACACACCGTGCACATGTTCACGTGTGAACACTTCAAGAAGTGTCTGGATGCCACTCCCAGGCAGGATTTTTGGATTTTGTGGGATCCCAACGAAATCCAGGTGGGATTTTTTGTTGTCCCCTGTTCAGGGCCAGGGGTTGGATGGCCTGGTCCATCGTGAGACTGGAGGGTTCCTACAGCACCACAGCGAGCTCACCCCAATCCTTATGGAACATCCAAAGCCTTGGGAAGCTGCCGGACAAGGCAGGGTGAACAGCTGATAAAATAAAATGAAAGAGCTGCCTCGGAGTGGGAACAAGTCACAAAATAGAGTCGCGTTTCAGCTCTGCTGCATCCAGGGTGAGGCTGGGGGGATGTCTCCAGGTGGTAGAACCCCACTGACCAACTCCTGGCCAGGATTTATGGAAGCAGAGCTCTGGCTGGTGGCCCTGGGGTGGCAGAGGACATCCTAGAGGGGATGGAATTGCTGTGTGGGGACAGAGCAAGTCTCCAGCCAAGGAACAAGCCACCACCACCACTCGTGGCAGATACTTCAGGAGAGACAAATGTATCCCAGCAGGCAAATCATGGCTGGGGATTTTGGGAACAGCCTGAGGACACTCACACCTCCACCTCGCAGCAGACAGAGGGGTCTCCTGCCCCAATAAGGCCCCTAAATCCCCAAGGGTGCTCCGTGCTCAGCATGTCAAGCCAAAGGTAATTCCACAGATTAACAGGATTCCTGTTGTGTATCCCATCCTTTGGCGGGTGCCAGAGCCCCTTCTGGGTCCTGCACATCCTCCTGTTCCCATCCTGGGGGAATCCTGCAGGAGGGGCTTGTTGGGGTAGGAACAGGCTCAGTGTCAGGCCCCTGAGAGGGGGATTTTGCCTCTTGACATGTCTGACCTTCGATCCCCCGGGATGCCAGGATGTCCAGGATGTCCCCAGCCTGCCCAGCTGGGATGGGACAGTTCTTGATGCCACAGGAGGGAGTGGTGCCTGCCAGGGGCTCCCACAGCCGTGACTCAGAGCTGGGCTTTTATGGGTCCCACATGTTCCGTGTTGTTGCTTCCCTCCAGCGCCGGGGAGGAAGAGGGAAGCATAAAAATTCCTTACAGCAGCTGCTGCCATGTGTGTGCCCCCCTCACCTCCACCCCAAAACCTTGCCCCCACCCAGCCTCCAGCCTGGTGAAGGTGTGGGCCAGGGATGTGGCTTTAGGGGAGTGATTTGGGGGGTAGCGTGTGCTGGGGGCCAAAGCAAACAACGTGCAGCGAGGGTCTCCCGCCTGCCTGGGGACCACCTATGGAGCCCCCCCACCCCTGCCTGGCCTGTCACGGCTTCCTGAGCAGCTCGGCTGTGGTGGAGGGCTGGGAATCCCTTCTTCCCAGGGAGCCTGCAGCCCCACTCCGTGGGTTATCCCTGCCCTGGATACGCAGACCCGGCTGCCTGCTTTTCCTCCCCCGAAGCACACGTGTGTCAGCGTGTGTTAACACGTCCAGAGACGTGTCAGTGCACGGCCCTGGGTGGGTGTGGGTGCACGTGGGAGAGAGGGGTAGATGGTTTTGTCCCCTGAGATGTGGCACTGGGGTTCTGGGGGACACCTGGAGGGGTGGGTGGGCTGGGGAGGGATCTCTGATCTTCCCTGGGAGCGGTGCGAATGGCAGAGAAGAATTTCGGGATTGGGTGGGGAATGAGGATGTGTGACAGGGCTGGGACAGGGAGGATGGAGTCTGGGATGTCCCAGGTCTGTCCTGGCAGTGATGTGTCTGCTCCTTTCCCTCCACACCAGCACAAACGTCTCCTGTCCCCAGTGTTAAGCTGGTTCTTCCTTGCCTCAGCTTTTCCAGGCCAGGGACCACCTTGGAACGAGCTTGGCAGCCCCCACCAGCACGGGATCATGACCCTGAGTCGTCCCCTTTCAGACCCCCTGAACCTGAAGCGATGTGCTTTGTGGAGCCGCGCTCCTGGGCAGATTAGCTGCCCCATGCGGAGGGGCTGGGGCTGGCCCTAAAGCCCGGCCTAACGTGGGGGGGGGGGGCCGGGGCCGGCGGGCGGGGGTTCCACACGTCGCTTCTGCTGCAGGCAGAGTCCAGAAAGATGTGGGGTCAGGGGAAGCAGTTCCCAGCTCGGGCTGAAGCTCCTGCGGCTCAAAAGGTGTTTGTTCCGTGGGGAATCTCCAGCTCTTTGCTGCGGCTGTGCAGCACGAGGGAGGATGGGAGCGACCCTGCCAGAGCCTGCCCCGGCCGGCAGCTGGGATGTGTCCCCGTGGTCCCGGACTGCTGCTGGCACAAGTGAGCATTGGCTCCTAGCAGATCCCTGCCAGGCAGGAGACTTGCAGCCCAGGTTTAGGGTCGGGGTTAGGGTTGGGTGGGTTGGGGGTGTTGGGGTGCCTGTGGTGGGCTCAGGGCTTTGCCCACCCCAGTGCAGACCCTGGCTGTCCTGATAAAAGGGTGCAGAGGGGTCTTTTGGGGTGTGTCCCCACCGTGGCCCTGTCACACCACCCCACTCTTCCCTCTGCCTGTTCTCTCTGCTCTGTCCCTCCCTCGCTCCTCCCTGAGTGAGGATTTGGGGTGACCGGGCCCCCGTCAGATGTCGCAGCTCCCCACATTGTGCACATCCCACACGTGTGTGGACACGAGCACACGGACACGCATCCCTGTGTCCCTGCATTCCCAGGGCTGCATCTGCCTCCCTCCCTCCTTCCCACCATCCCAGCTCCATCTCCCATCAGGTTTGGGGTGTCTCTTCTCCCACCCCTCCTCGATTTTGGGGTGTCTCTGCTCCCACCACTCCTCGATTTTGGGGTGTCTCTGCTCCCACCACCCATCAGGTTTGGGCTGTCTCTGCTCCCACCCCTCCTCGATTTTGGGGTGTCTCTGCTCCCACCACCCATCAGGTTTGGGCTGTCTCTGCTCCCACCCCTCCTCGATTTTGGGGTGTCTCTGTTCCCACCACCCATCAGTTTTGGGGTGTCTCTGCTCCCACCACCCCTCGATTTCGGGGTTTCTCTGCTCCCAGCATCCACCGGCATCACCATCCTGACATCGACCCCACAAACCACTCCCCCGTAAACCCAAATCCCCTGGCACACACGCAGACACGCAGAAAACACGTGTGTTCACACAGGCGCTGACAGCAGCGCGGCTGCCCCACGCACGCAGCCCCCCCCCCCCCGAGCCCCCCCGGCCCCCCACGCCGGGGGCTGTGCCGGCGGGTGATGGATTGTGCCACACACAGCTCAGCGCGGCCGGGCTGTGGGATCGCGGGGCTAATCCAGCCCTGACATCACATTCCTCCACAGTGGGGCTCCGGGGCGGTTAACCCTGCCGGGGCCGGGGGCGCGGGGACCCCCGGTCACCCCCGGGGGCTGGGAGGGGCGGGAGCCGCCCTGCTGCACCCACTGCGGTCGGGGGGGGGAGTGGGAGCGTTCTCGGTGCCCGTGGGAGCAGGAGGGGGGGTCTGCAGTGTCGCGGGGCGCTCGAGTGGGGGGGGTCTGTCCCGTCCAGGGTGTGGTGGGGAGCTGCGGTGGGGGTCTGCCCCATCGTGGGGTGCTGGAGGGGGGGAATCGCAGCCTTCTCCTCCTCCTCCTCCTCCTCTTCCGGTCTGCCCGGGCTGTCAGTGCCCACGTCTGTCTCCCACCTCCCCACCAGCTCTGCCCCACCACCCCTCGGTGTCACCATCCCATCGTCCCACCCCATAAGCTCCCTCCGTCCCCTTTCTGCCTCTGCCTTCCCCCATCCATCTCCTCCCCTCTCCCCCCGGCCCCGTTCCCCAGTGTCCTCAGGAAACTGGAGCCAGATGACAGATTTTAGATGTGTTTGCAGGAAATAAAAGGCGAGGAGCTGGGGGGGGGAGGGGGGCGGCCAGCCCTGACCCCCTCCCGCTCCGCGTTTCGGCGTCTGGAGCCAGCCCTGCTCCGAGAGCTCCCGCCGCTGGCTGCGCTCCTGGTTTTCTTGGCAGAGAGGAGCAGGAATGTGTTTCAGTTTGAGTTTCTTGGCAGGAGGAGAGCGAGGGAAGATTCCCCTCATCCCGCCTGCGCCTGGCTCTCAAATTTATGCCCAAAGGCTGCGACTTGGGTGGGCCGCGGCGGTGTGCGGCCGGCGGGGGAGGCGAGCGCGGCGGTGGGCGAGACGCCGGATGGTTCCCATTGCTTCCCGTGGCTTCCCATCGCTTCCCATTGGCTCCCAGCGATCCCGGCCCCATCCAGCCCCCTCGGCTCGGGGGGCCACCGTGGTTTGGGGAGCCCCTGTGGACCCCGTGGGTTGGGGGGAGCATCCTGCGGCTCGGACCGGTGGTTTTGGGGTGGTTTTGGTGTTGTGTAGCCGCCCCTTGTCGTGTGCTGGTGCTCTGAGGATGTGGGGGATTGGGGAAATGCCACCTGGCGCCCACCTGGCACCCACCTGGCACCCACCTTGCCAGGCTGGCCCTGCTCATCAAAGCCCTCCCCACTTCACCCAGCGCTGCCTCAGCACGGCGGGACCCTCACGCTCCCGCTGCACCTCGCTGGAGCTGGGGCCCAGAGCCCCCCAGGGCTGGCACGGGGGGTGCTGGAGGAGCAAAAAAAAAAGGGGGGCACAGCCCCGGGCAGGGAGGTGGCGTGAAAATACGGGGGTGCTGAGGTGGGGACAGCGTGAGCTGTGCTATACCTGCGCGTTCCCACGTGCAGTGACACGCTGGGCACGCGGGTGGAAGCCTGGAAACGTCCCAGGCCAGTTTGGACGGGGCTTGGAGCCACCTGGGCTAGCGGAAGGTGTCTCTGCTCGTGGAACAGGATGAGCTCTGAGATCTCTCCCGGCCCGTGCTGTGTCTGTCCCTGTGCCGTGTGTGTTTACCTGTGCACCCGAGCTCCGTGTGTGTTCCCCTGGCCGTACCTGCCCCTGCGGGCGTGCTGCTGTCACACAGGTGCCCCGTGACTGCACGAGGTCGCTCTGCAGGTGTGTGAACCCGTGCTCCGGGACTGCCCAGAGCAGGGGGACAAGGGCTGATGGTCACCAGGGCAACCGGGGGTCTCAGGTGATGGTGGTGGGGAGGGGGAGGTGGGGGTTTGCTGAGCCCCAACCCCCATCACCTCCCAGGTGCACATTTGTCAGATTATGCTCTTCTCTGACCCGGAGATGGGGCAGCTGAGAGGTGTTTGAAAAACTTTTATTCCATTTTCAGTCTCATGTGAAGTGTGAGACAATACAGATGTTATAATTCACATCATCACAATCAGAAGCTGTTTCTTAATTACAATGCATTATAAACGTTTCTTGGCTTATAATGCGCTTTCAAGCATTTGAAACTTGTTTCTAGTTTTATTTCTCTTTTAACAATGTTTGTCTTAATCTATTTCTAAGTATATTTTAAGTATTTCTTAGTATTTTTTAAGTATTAACTAAGTATTTTTAAGTAAGTATTAACTAAGTATTTTTAAGTAAGTATTAACTAAGTATTTTTAAGTAAGTATTTACTAAGTACTCTATTTCTAAGTATACTTTAAGTATTTCTAAGTATATTTTATCTAAAAGTTTATATGTAGATGCACATTACGTGAGGTTTTTGTCTGGTTTTGAGGATTTTTCATCTAAACACGTGCACCTCTCTGGTGAGTTGGATCACACATCCCTGCTTGCATTTGTGTGTGCACGCTCACCTGAGCAGCAGCGTGCACAGAGGCTTGGGGGGCTGGGGTCACCCCGTAACCCCACAAACTTTAGGGGAAGGGCTTGCAAACCTCGTTAGCCCTGGCAGGGTGAGGGCAGGTGGGAGGTTTCCCCGGGGCTAATCCCCAAACTCTCCTGCGAGCCCAGGCCCAGGGGACAGGTGAGAGCCCCCTTCTCTGCCCCCTGTTTCCTCCTCGTCTCTCTTTCCCCTTTTCCCCCCCAGTTCCACCACCTTCCTGGGCAGCCCCCTCCCCTCTGCCTGCCCCGCTGCCCCCCCCCCCTCCATTCTTCCTGCCTGACACTCTCACAAAGCCCCTAGACGAGCTTTCAAAGGGGCAACTCATGCGGAAGAATTGCTGCCCCCCTCGCCCCCCCGGCTCCAAACGCAACCCCGCGCTTTTCCCAGCGGGGTGAGGGGCTCCCACTCCCCCAGACCCCTTGTTTGGGGCGATTCCCCGTGTCTCAAAGGGGGAAGCTGAGGGGGAAGGAGCCCTTGTTCCCAGCGCCACCCAATCTGTGGTGGCTTCTCCTGCTCCTGTCCTTCCCTCGGGGTCCAGGGGCAGGACAGGGACCGGGGGGTGGGAATGGATGGGCGCAGGATGGTGGCCCTGGATGGAGATGGACTTGGGGGGCAAGACAGGGGCCGTGAGTGGGAACGGAGTAGGGGGGCACCATGGTGACCAGGGGGTTGGGGTGCATTGGGGGCGGAATGGTGGCCCCGGCTGGGGGCGGGACCAGGCTCCGGGCAGGACCCCACAGGCAGGGATCGGCGGTGGGCTGGGCTGAGCCCCGTGGCAGGGGCGCGATGCGTGGGTGGGACAGGGCAGGGTGGGGACCCGCGGGCAGGGTGGGGACCCACGGGCAAGGCAGGGCTGGGTGGGACCTGCAAATGCTGGAGAATCCCTGGGAAGGGAGGAGTAGGGAGCCAGTTCTGGTCCTTGGCCCCGGAACGGTTCCGGCTGTGCCTCGCTTTTCCATTTCACAGAATCCCAGAATCCCGGAATGGTTTGGGTTGGAAGGCACCTTAAAACTTTAAAATCACGTTCTGTCCCCTCACCATAGGCAAGGACACCTTCCACTATCCCAGGTTGCTCCAAGCACCGTCCAACCTGGCTTTGGGCACTTCCAGGGTTCCAGAGGCAGCCACAGCTTCTCTGGGCACCCTGTGCCAGGGCCTGCCCACCCTCGCAGGGAGGAATTCCTTCCCAAAATCCCCAAACTTCCCCTATTTCAGCTTCAATCCAGTCCCGGGGAGCGCGGGGTCCCGCGTGCTGCGGCGCCCCCTGGCGGCCAAATCCAACCTCTTCCCCCCCCCCGCCCCCCCCAGGTCCCCGTGCGCCCCCCGGGCCCCGCCGCCCCCCGGGCCCCGCCGCCGCCCCGATGTGCCCCTGAGACACCCCGGTGTGCCCCTGAGACACCCCCGGGCCCCACCGCGACATGTTCGACCCCGCGGGACCCCAGGCCGCCGGCTACAGCGAACACTGCTGCCTGCACCCACCCCACGGGCCAGCTCCCGCCGCCCCGGGACCACCAGGTGGGTCATGGTGGGGGCTCCAGGATCTGGATTCACCCCCCGAGGTCAGGGGTGGTTCGGGGGTCCCTCTCCCACACCCAACTCACCTGTCCTCCTTCCTCCAGGACTTGATTTCCCCGTGTGCCATCAGCCCGGACACCGTGGGTATGGGCTGGCACCAGGAGCTGAACACCCTGGTGATGGTGAGTCTCCGGTTTTGGGGGGCCGTGAGGCAGGGGGGATTCCGTAGAGGGGGTTAAGCATCTCCCTCTTCCAAATCCAAAGTGAACTGGCACACTTGGGGCGCTCCTGCAGCCTCCAAACATGAGGTGTGTGTCCTTGGGCTGTCTCCAGCCCCCCAGGACCTTGCTGAGGGCAGTGCCCCCTGCTCTGCCCCCCCAGGCTCCCGGTTCTCCACGCCCCGTGGCGCAGGAAAGCTGGGGAAGAAGCGGGCACTGTCCATCTCCCCTCTGTCCGACTCCAGCATCGACCTGCAGACCGTGATCCGCACCTCCCCCAACTCCCTCGTCGCCTTCATCAACTCCCGCTGCGCCTCCGCCGGCGGCTCCTACGGCCACCTGTCCATCAGCACCATCAGGTGGGCACCTGCCCTCAGCCCCCTGGCAGCTGGGAGCCTGGCTGGGAGCTGGGCGCCCGTTCCCACCTTGGGGAAGAGCCGGGAGCAGGGTGGGATGGTGGGGAAGGGGATGGTGGGGATCCCTGGCTCGGCAGACCTCACTCTTGTCTCCTGACGGTGTCACCTGCTCGTCCCCCTGCTCTCCACAGCCCGTCCCTGGGGTACCAGAGCCCACCTGGGCAGCAGAAGGGCCAAGGCCACCTGTACACGCCTCCCCCACCTTGCAGCTCCCACGAGCTGCCCGCGCGCCCGGGGCTGCTGCACCAGCCAGCCGCTCGTGGGGCCCTGAAACACTGCCAGGTACGGGGGGATCCCTGTGAGGGGGATCCCTGTGAGGGGGATCTCTGTGAGGGGGATCTCTGTGAGAGGGGATCCCTGTGAGGGGGATCAGTGTGAGAGGGATCAGTGTGAGAGGGGATCGGTGTGAGTGTGATCTGTGTGAGAGGAGATCCCTGTGAGAGGGATCCATTTCTCCCATCCCTGTGAGAGGGATCCCTGTGAGAGGGATCAGTGTGAGAGGGATCTGCGTGAGAGGGGATCGGTGTGAGTGTGATCTGTGTGAGAGGAGATCCCTGTGAGAGGGATCCATTTCTCCCATCCCTGTGAGAGGGATCCCTGTGAGAGGGATCAGTGTGAGAGGGATCTGCGTGAGAGGGGATCGGTGTGAGTATGATCTGTGTGAGAGGAGATCCCTGTGAGAGGGATCCATGTGAGCTGTGGGTCTGTGTGAGAGGGATCCCTGTGAGAGGAGATCTGTGTGAGAGGGGATCTCTGTGAGAGGGATTCTGTGAGAGAGGGATCTGTGTGAGAGGGATCCATGTGAGGGATCTCTGTGAGAGAGGGATCCGTGTGGGAGGGGATCTATATGAGAACAGATCCCTGTGAGAGGGCACCTGTGTGAGAGGGGATCCCTGTGATTGGAGTTCCATGTGAGTGGGGATCTGTGTGAGTGGGGATCTGTGTGAGTGGGGATCTGTGTGAGTGGGGTTCCATGTGATTGGGGTTCCGTGTGAGTGGGGATCTGTGTGAGTGGGGATCTGTGTGAGTGGGGATCTGTGTGAGTGGGGATCTGTGTGAGCCGTGTCCGTGTGAGCTGTGCATCCACGTGAGTCGTGTTCCGGTGCCCGTCTCCCTGCTCACTGCTTCCCACTTCCCTGCCCGGCAGCAGCTGAAGCTGGAGTGGAGCCTGAGCAGCCCCCTGAGTGCCAAATTCCCAGAGGAGCGATCTGAGGGTGACATCTCCAGCCCAGCATCCACAGGCACTCAGGTACATCCCAGGCCATCAGATCCCCCCTCTCATCCCCCCAGTCCCAGCACCACTCCCGGGGGGTCACACCTGGGGGTGCTCAGCTCTCCATGCCCCCCCAGGACCCCTTGCTGGGCATGCTGGACGTTCGGGAAGAGCTGGAGAAGGAGGATGGCAAACCCGAGTGTGAGGCTGTGTATGAGACCAACTGCTACTGGGACGGCTGTGCCAAGGAGTTCGACACACAGGAGCAGCTGGTGCACGTGAGTCAGGGGCTGCCAAGGTGTTCCCACCCCAAAATCTGCCCTCAGGCTGCTGGGCAGCATCCCCCTGGATCAGCTCGTGATTCCTCCTCCCGGGTCCCACCCTGGGAACTCACCATGATGCTGGAAGTTCCCTCCTGGGAAGGGAGGGATGTGCATCCCCCAGTTCTCCTCAGCCACTGGTGCTTCCAGACTCCCTCCTTTGCTCCAGCTTTCCTTCCTCCAACTCTCCTATATCTCCTTGACCATCCTTGGGACCACCTTGACCCCTCTGGCTGCTCTTGGACCTCCCAGAGTATCCCTCGAACATCCCCTGCATTCTCTGCCTCCTCCAAACACCACCTGACCTGTTCTTCCCCAAGCTCTGGTGTCTCCACCTGCCATCCCAGTCCCTCTATGTCCCTTTCTCCCATCCCCATCTGTCCATGTCCCTTCCTCCCATCCCAGTCTGTCCATGTCCCTTTCTGCCATCTCAGTCTGCCCATGTCCTTTTCTCCCATCCCAGTCTCTCCTCTGTCCCTTTCTCCCATTCCAGTCTGTCCATGTCCTTTTCTCCCATCCCAGTCTCTCCTGTATCTCTTTCTCCCATCCCAGTCTCTCCTTTCTCCCATCCCCATCTGTCCATGTCCTTTTCTCCCATTCCAGTCTGTCCATGTCCTTTTCTCCCATCCCAGTCTCTCCTTTCTCCCATCCCCATCTGTCCATGTCCTTTTCTCCCATTCCAGTCTGTCCATGTCCTTTTCTCCCATCCCAGTCTCTCCTGTATCTCTTTCTCCCATCCCAGTCTCTCCTTTCTCCCATCCCCATCTGTCCATGTCCTTTTCTCCCATTCCAGTCTGTCCATGTCCTTTTCTCCCATCCCAGTCTCTCCTTTCTCCCATCCCCATCTGTCCATGTCCTTTTCTCCCATTCCAGTCTGTCCATGTCCTTTTCTCCCATCCCAGTCTCTCCTGTATCTCTTTCTCCCATCCCAGTCTCTCCTCTGTCCCTTTCTCCCGTCCCACTCCTCTCCCAGTCCCTCCATCCCCTTTCTCCCATGACATTCCTGTGTCTCCCTGTCCCTTGTCCCCCTCCCCAGTGCCACCAGTGACGCTCCTCTCCCTCCTCAGCACATTAACAACGAGCACATCCACGGGGAGAAGAAGGAGTTCGTGTGCCACTGGGCAGCGTGCTCGCGGGAGCAGAGGCCCTTCAAGGCTCAGTACATGCTGGTGGTGCACATGCGGCGTCACACGGGAGAGAAACCCCACAAGTGCACGGTGAGATGCCAAAAACTCCTCAAAACTCAAAAAGGGTCAGCTGGGACAATGAGGGGGGACCGGGGAGAGCGTGGGAGGGGGTTCAAGTGTGTTGGATTGTGCTCTTTTTTGACTTGGAGATGGCGAGAGAGGAATTTTAAAAACTTTTATTGTATTTTCAGTCTTATGAGAATTATAACAGATGTTGTAATTCGCACCATCACAATCAGAAGCTAATTATTTCTTAATTACAATACACTATAAGCATTCTTTGGCCTATCAGCTTTTACTACACCATACTACAAATACTTTAATCATCTAAAATTACCCCTCCTAAGTCCTACTACAATGCATCTTTCACAGTTCTATTTCTCCAAAATATCCAGTCTTATTTACAAGACCATCCTTTAAAACTTATTTCTAGTTTAATTTCTCTCTCAACAATGTCTGTCCTATTCCATAACATTTCTAAGTCAACATTTCTTATCTCAAAGTTTGCATACAAATACACACTACGTGAGCCTTCTGTCAAGCTTTAAGAATTTTCTACCAAATCCATTTCCCACGCAAGTGTAGCAGCTGGAGCCCGGGTGGCAGAAGGGGGTGGGCCCAGGTGGGTACAGGTATGGGGCTCCTGGAATGTTTTGGGGTTAGAGGCACCTTAAAGCTCATCCCATCCCACCCCCTGCCATGGACAGGGGCACCTTCCACTCTCCCAGGCTGCTCCAAACTCTGTCCAGCCTGGCCTTGGACACTTCCAGGGATGGGGCAGCCCCAGCTTCTCTGGGCATCTTGTGCCAGGCCTCCCCATGCTCACAGGGAGGGATTTCTTCTCAAAATCCCATCTAAACCCAGAGTCACATGGCCCCAGCGCTGTCCCATGCTTTGGAATATGCTCCTGAATTGAAGTCAGGGTGGGCAGCTGGGTGTTGCTGTCAGTCCCAGTTTGGGCTTTCCCCGTGGGGACGCTCTGAGGGGCTGCCATGGACAGGGACAGAAGGAGGTGGCACAGAACAACCCCAGGGTGAAGGGCTGTGCCACGGTGAGGGTGCACTGAGGAGGGCAGAGGTGTTGGGAGGTGAGATGGGAGTCCCTGGCAGACGTGCCGGGGCTGTGGGATGCGGGATGACGTGGGGTGACGTGGTGCAAGGCTGGTGACGGCGTGTGACGCGTCCCACCCGCTCCGCCGCAGTTCGAGGGCTGTAACAAGGCCTATTCCCGCCTGGAGAACCTCAAGACTCACCTGCGCTCGCACACGGGGGAGAAACCCTACGTGTGTGAGCACGAGGGCTGCAACAAGGCCTTCTCCAACGCCTCCGACCGCGCCAAGCACCAAAACCGCACCCACTCCAACGAGGTACGGCCCCAGCAGGGCTCCCCGTGTGCTCCCGGATCATTCCTGTCCCCTGAGAACTCCTCACATCCCTGCGTTCTGCCCCTGTGTGCCCCAGCTCCCTCTTTTCCTGCTTTAAACATCTCCTTCATCAGCAGCATTCCCCCTGGCATCCCTTTACTCCTTCCTCTGCCTTCCTGAGCTCACCGTGCGCCCACCACGGGGACTCACCCCCGTGGCTTTAATGCCACCCTCAGCTCTCTCCAGAGGGTGGCAAGGGGGGGTTTTACTTTTGGGGAGGGGGCTGTAGTTGGAGCTGACAGCCTCCCTCCTCCGTGCCTGCTGGTTTTCGGGGCAGAAGCCGTACGTGTGCAAGATTCCGGGCTGCACCAAGCGCTACACGGACCCCAGCTCCCTGCGGAAACACGTCAAGACCGTGCACGGCCCCGACGCCCACGTCACCAAAAAGCACCGAGGGGACGTGGGGCCGGGCCGGGCACTGCCCACCCCCAGCGCTCCCCCGGACATGAAGCAGGAGAAGGATGCAAACGGCCCCAGCGAGGCTCGGAAGGACGAGGGGAAACTCCTGGTGCCTGAGCTGGCCTTGGTGAGGACCGCGGGGCTAACGGAGGAAGGAGGGAGGGTTTGGTGGTGGGAGGTCACCCCCAAGTGATAGGACAGGAGAAAACAGCCTCAGGTTGTTCCAGGGTTGGATATTAGGGAAAATTTCTTTGTTGTCAGGCACTGGAATGGGCTGCCCTATGGAATCACCATCCCTGGTGAAGTGTCCAAAAAACTCTGGGATGTGGCACTTGGGGACGTGGTTTAGTGGTGAGCACGGCAGTGTTGGGTTAATAGCTGGACTCGGTGATCTCAGAGGCTTTTCCAACCTTCATGATGATTCCAAGTGTGTCCTGGGTGCTTGACCCCTTTCCCTTGACTCACTCTGGTTCTCCCCAGAAGCCGCAGCCCAGCCCGGGTGGGCAGTCCTCGTGCAGCAGCGACCACTCGCCCCTGGGCAGCACCACCAACAACGACAGCGGCGTGGAGATGGCAGGAAACGCCGGCGGCAGCTACGAGGACCTGTCCACTCTGGAGGACGTGGTGCCCGGGGAGCCCATGGGCACCTCGGGGCTCATGGCCCTCCACAAACTGGAGAACCTTCGCATCGACAAACTGAAGCAGCTGAGGAAACCAGCGGCTTCCAAAGGCCTGAACCTGCCACCCATCCCCGGAGCCGGTGAGATCGGGGTGCCTCTCCCCGTGGGTTGTGGGGCCTGGCCCATGGGAAGTGTGTGCAGAGGTCTGGTTGGCAGCCAAAGGTTTCCACGCCTTGCTGGTGTTGGAAGCGGACCCCAAAATCTGAGGAAACGTTAGAGCCCTAAAGGGGTTTCAGGAGAAGTGGAGAGGGATTTTGGACAAGGGCCTGGAGTGCCAGGACAAGGCAGAATGGCTTCAAGTTGGAAAAGAGGGCAGGGTTCGGTGGGATATTGGAAGGAATTCTTCCCTGGGAGGGTGGGGAGGCCCTGGCACAGGGTGCCCAGAGAAGCTGGGGCTGCCCCATCCCTGGAAGCATCCAAGGCCAGGCTGGAGCACCTGCCCGTGGGACATGGGTGGTCTTTAGGATCCCTCCCAAGGCAAACCATTCCATGATTTTTCCAGCCTAAATAAGCTTCTGCTAGTCTGTTGCCAGCTGCTCCCTGTCCTCACGGGCTCTAACCACGGAACAGCCACATCCCAGCTCTGGAGGCGGCTCCTGTCCCTGCTCCGACATTGCCACGCCGTGTCCCGGGGTAACTCCTCCTTCTCTCCCTCAGGCCTGCCCGGGGAGGTGCCCGGTGTCCCGGTGCCACCCCCGGCCTCGCACCGGCGCATCGCCGAGCTGTCGGCGGCAGAGCTGGGCCTGGTGGCCCTGGGCGAGCGCCGGAGCAGCGGCACCAGCACCGTCAGCTCTGCCTACACCGTCAGCCGCCGCTCGTCCCTGGTGTCCCCGTACCTGGCCGGGCCGTGCCCGGGCGGCGAGGCCGGAGCCATGCCCGGCGGGCCGTGCCCGGCGGACGGCTACGATCCCACCTCTCCGGACGAGTCGCGGCGCTCCGGCGACGCCGGCGCGTGCGGGGGGCTGCCGGGGGTGGGCAGCCTCACCCCGGCGCAGCGGTACCGCCTCAAGGCCAAATACGCCGCGGCCACGGGCGGCCCCCCGCCAACCCCGCTGCCCGGCGTGGAGCAGGTGGCCGCAGGTGGCCACGGTGGCGTGCCCGGGGGCTACCCCACGCCCGCCGGACCTCGCTGCATCGCCAACGGCTTGTTGAGGAGGCACAGCTCCAACGACCACCCCGGCTACCCGGGCGGCGTCCCTGCTCACCTGGTGCCCCGGCACGGCGTGAGACGGGCGAGCGACCCTGCCCGGGCGGTGGCCAAGCCTCCGGCCGTGCCCAGGGTGCAGCGGTTTAAGAGCGTGGGGAACGTGAGCGTGCCAGGCGCGGGCAGGACAGCACTGCAGCCCCTGGGCGGCTCCGAGGCCAACCTGCAGCGCCACGGCTTCTCCCCACGCCCCCCCAGCATCACCGAGAACGTCTTCCTGGAGAGCATGGGGGGCCCCGGCCCCGAATCCGGCCTGCTGGACATGGATCAGTACCTGAGCTATCCCGAGGAAAGCTTCCCATGCCAGGGCGCTGGCGTGGAGCTCCAGGGTGGCATCTACGGCGCTCAGCGGACTATGGTGGGGACACACGGGGACGTGGAGGAGGGGCTGCTGCAGCCCGAGTTCTCCCTCCCGCAGTGCCAGATGAACCAGCGCTTCCCCAGTTTGCCTGCTGGGAACGGGGCCGTGCCGGAGCCCTGGGCTGGACCCCCCCAGGGCACGCTGGGGATGAGCTCCAGGCAAAGTGTGGGTGCTGCAGCTCCCGCCATGTCCGGGCCACACTGTCCCCACCAAAGCGTCGAGTACCCCCACCCCAGCGCCTGTGGGCAGCATCCCAAACTGGTGAGCTCGTGCCAGGACCAGGAGTTCTCCGGGGGGCATCGGTTTAACCGGCTCCAGATCAAATCCGAGCAGCGATACCCAGCGCCCAGCCCAGCACTTGCTCCCTGCCCCGGCGCCAAGCTGGCCGGGCCCCCGGCGTCCCCCGCTGCCTTCGGCCACGCCGTGGAGGTGGGGCCGGGCGGGTACCCCCCCGCGGGACCCGCGCCGGGCGGGTACATGGGCATGGCCAGCCCGGGCGCCCGCAGAGCCCCGACCCCCACCCTGCAGACCAAAGAGGTGATGGTCCGGAACTACGTGGAGGCGCAGCAGGCGCTGATGTGGGGGGAGCAGCCCCCCTCCAAGGGGAGCGTGGCAGGCGTGGGGCTGGGCAACGAGCCCGGGCAGTGCCAGGCCATGCCAGCCCCGCCGTACCTCAGCCCCAGGTACTGCAGTTACCAACCCAAAGCGGATCATCTGCAGAGCCTGGCGGAGCCCCAGCACCTCCTGAGCCCTCCCTGCTTCAACCCCGAGATGATCCCGCACCCTCCAGGTGGCCCGAAACCACCCGGTCACCAACCCAGCCTGAGCTACCCGAGCGGCCTGGCACAGCCGGGGCATGGCTACGAGGGGGTGGACTCCGGTGCCCGGCGCCTGCCACGCTTGCCCCCCGCCCGCCACGTGCCCGAGGGGCCCGGGAACCTCCCCCTGTACTACCCAGGCCAGAGCCCCCATGGGCAGGGGGGCAAAGGTGGGCACAAGCTGCTGGGCCAGGGGGCAGCGAGCTGCGGGGGGCTCGGGCACTACGGCGCAGAGGGACTCAAGGGCACCTCCTGTTACTACCTGGACTCGGGGGAGCAGGTGGCCAACAGCCTGGACTCACTGGACCTGGAGAACACGCACCTTGACTTCGCTGCCATTGTGGAGGACGTGGAGACCCCCGCAGCACTGCCCGGACCCCCCAGCCCGGCCGGGGGGCTCCTGCTGCCCTCGTCTGGGGGTGCCAACATGGCAGTGGGGGACATGAGCTCCATGCTGAGCACGCTGGCAGGGGAGAGCCACTTCCTCAACTCGCTGTCCTAACGGGGGGGGTACCTGCCCTCAGGTGGGCACCTCTGCAGCTGGGGGGGCCCAGCATGTTGGGCAGAGGTGGGAATCCTTCTCACACCCACGTTTGTGCCTGGGGGGGAAGCGGGGAACACCCCTGGAGCCCCCCCTTCTCCAGTCTCTGAGTGCTACCCTCGTTCAGGAGGGGTCCCAGATACAGCCCCACCCCTCCAGGTGACCTCTGGCGTGGGGAACTGGTTTTACTGGGCCCTTATCGCGGTGCCTGAACGCCGAAACCAAAGAGCCCCCGCCCTGTGGGCCGGCCCCATCCCAGTGCTCCCAGTGCCCCCCACCCCAAATCCCAGTCTGTCAGGACTGCAAGCGCCCCCAGCCCTGCTCCAGGGGGGCAATTCCCCACAGGTGGGGCGGGGGTGCCTGTACATAGTGTTCATACCTGTCTGTCTGTCTGTCCCCCCGAACCTCCTGCCTGTGAGAGCAGCAGCAGTGCCGCCCCCTCCCCTCATTAAACCCTTTCTCAGGGGACTGTGACCGTGTGTTTGTCACCCCTGCCAGGGGCTCCCGGCCTGATCTCGTCCTGGCGAGGGGCATTCCTGGGTCCTCTGTGACCAAAACCTCCTGGCAGCAGCTTCCCCTCCCTCGCTCAGGGATCCGGAGCTGTTCCTGGGGTGCTGCCGTGACCCAGAGTCAGCAGTACTTCAATTAATGCTTCAGATAATACAAACGGCTTAAAATAATGCTGTTAATTATGCAAAAATGGGTCAAAATAATTGCATTTTCATGCAAAAAAAAAAAATAGCTAAGATAACGTAATTAATAATGAAAAACCCCAGGTTAAAATAATGCAATTTTATATTATTTTGTTCGTGTGATTAATGGTGCAAAAATTGCATAAAATAATGCAATTAATTATGGCAAAAATCCATGAAATTATGCAATTTTGTATAATTTGCTATAACACAATAATGCAAAAAAATACTTAACACAATTGATGATGAAAAAAATACTTAAAATGCAGTAACGCAGCATTTGCTTAAAATAAGGCAATTATGTGTGCAAGATTTGTTTAAATAACGCAATTGTGCATAAAACAATTCAATTTTTTCAGCAAAAAAAATGCTGAAAACAATGAAATCATGCGAAAATTTGCTTAAAATAGCAAAACTAATAAGCAAATCTTGCTTTGACGCAATTTTGAACGATTTGGTTGAACGCAATTCAGCATGCAAAAAAAAAAGCTTAAAGCTACGCAATTATAGAAATCAGGGTGTTTCCCCGCACACCCAGAGGCTGGTCACGCTGTGATTAACCCGTAATTAACAGGTAATTAACACGGAATTCATCCGCGGCAGCGATCGGGCCGGGCGGGTGGCGCCCTCTGGCGGTGCCGGTGAGGAACGAGCGCGGAGCTGCCGCCCCGGTCCTGCGGTGCCCCCGGGAGCGCCGATCCCTCTCCGGACGGAGACTCCGTGGGCCTGGAGCCCTCCGGGATACCGGGCGTGCCCCTCGGTCCTCTGGAAGTCGCAGGGTCCCGGGAGGGAGCGGGACCCCCGGGGATTCAGAGGGTTCAGGGCATTGAGGCTCCTTTCCACGAGGCGGTGACAGCACAGGGGACAGCGCTTGGGTGGCACCGGAGCCGCCAGCCCCGGTGTAGCCGGTGCTTGTTGCAGTGATGGGAGGGGAGGTGAGACCCCCAGAGTGGGAGTCGTGGCGATGGAGAGGGGCCCTGGGACAGAACGAGACCCCGGAGACGCAGATTTCCTCCTCAGCTGAGCGCTGCTTCCCTTTCTGCCCCACTCCCCATGGCCGTGACACCACAGGGGACAGCGCTTGGATGTCACCGGACCCGCCAGTCCTGAGGACAGCCGGTGCCCGCTCTGGTGGCCGGAGGGAAGCCGGGACCCCCTCGGCCCCAGGGCAGCGTGGGGAACACTCGATATTAAATACAGCTGGGGTTGTGGTTGGGAGAATAATAAATAGACAATAAATAGCGATAAATAGTCGGGGGACAAGGCACAGGGACACACTGCAAAGGCACAGGGACACACCACAGCGTTGTCCCGTGGTGCTGACAGCAGGAATAGGAATTGGGGCACTCCCAGGCGCCCTGCTCTGCTCCGTGCCCCGCCCAGGACGCAGCAGGGTCTGGCAAAACCCCCACCATGGGGTCGGGGCCATCGCAGCGGCTCCTCCCTGTCACTTCCCCGCTCGCTCCTTGTGCGACTCCGTCACCACTTGCTGCAAGAGGAGAATTTGGGGATCGGTCTCATGGCAAGGTTGGGCCTCCCAGACAGGGCACCCCCAATTCTCACCTGCCCATCCCGTGTCTCGATGGTTTTGATGAGCACCATCCTCCGTGCCGGGCTCTCCGCAGGCTGGGGCTCCAGCACTGGGCACAGAGGGGCCATCAGCACCCCGTGCCCTCCCAGACACCCTGGGCAGGAGCACAGGGACCTGCCCACACCCACACAGGGTCTTTACCCCCAAGGAAAGACTCCCAGACATAGTGGGGGACCCCCAGCTTGTCACTCACCTGAGCTCCTCATGCTGAAGGAGGTGGTGGGGTGCAGTGGGATGGTGATCCTGGGGGGAGAGAGGAATGAGGAGGGGCTGGGACACCTGGACATTGCCCGTGAGCCTGGCCCTTCCACCCCCTCGAGTCTGTGACCCATATCCCAGCTCAGCTGTGGGCTGTGCCCGTGGGCTGCCAGGCTGGCACCGGAGCAGAGCTGGAGGCAGCTCCCCCACCATCCCCTGGCCTTGCCTTTATCTCAGCAGCAAGAAGCTCCCACGGGAACCTCTTGTTTTCCTGTGGGATCAAGGCCTGGAGCTGCCTCCTCCCGGGAAAATCCCACAATAACCGGGGTGCCTCAAGGCGGGGGAACTTCCCCCCCCTGGCAGTGGGGACACGCCGCGTGCCAGGCTCCCCTCACCGGCTCTCCTCGCCCTCCAGCAGCTTGCGGTACGTGGCAATCTCGATGTCCAGGGCCATCTTGACGTTCAGCAGGTCCTGGTACTCGCGCAGGTGCCGCGCCATCTCCTCCTTCATCTGCTGGATCTCCTGCTCCAGCCTCCCCACCACATCCTGGTAGTTCCCGATCTCCTCCCCGAACTCATCCTCCATCTCCCGCATCTGCCGCTGCAGCGCCTCGTTCTGCAGGGGGAGAAGGGGCTGCAAAGGGCCGGGGTGGGGTCCGGTCCTTGCACCCCCCCGCGAACACCCCCCGGCTCTCACCACGCCCTTCAGCCCGTCCACCTCGCAGGTCAGGCTCTGGATCTGCCGGCGGGACTCGTTCATCTCCTGCTTGGCCAGCCGCAGCGCCTCGTGGTTACGGTTTGCTGCATCCGAGAGGTCGGCAAACTGCGCGGGCAGGGCGAGTCAGGGCTCTGGCAGGGCTCAGCCGCCCCAAAATCCCTCCCAGCCCCGGCTACCTTTGACTTGTACCACTCCTCGGCTTCCTGCAGGTTCTTGACAGCGATGCTCTCGTACTGGGTGCGGATCTCCCGCAGCGCAGCCGTCAGCTCCGGCTTGCACACCTCCACCTCGGCCAGCCCCGCCGGGCTGGGGCCACTCACCTCCAGGTCCCGCAGCTCCTGCGTGGGCGCGTGGGCATCGCGTCGCGGCACAAAAACCTGACCTGTTCCCCCTCCCCGCCCCATCCCACCCCGGCCCCCACCTCCTCGTGCAGCTTCTTGAGGAAGCCGATCTCGTCCATCAGCAGCTCGACCTTGCGCTCCAGCTCCAGGCGAGACAGCGTGGCGTGGTCCACGTCCTGTGGGAGAGGCCGGGATGAGCTGCAGGGCAGCGTGGAGGGGATGAGATGATCCTGGAGCCCCTCCCCGGGGTGGTGGTGGTGGGCACAGGTTCAGCCCCCCAAACACCAGTTGTGCCCTGCCTTGCACAGGGCTGACCCAGCATCACCCCAAACTCCAGCTGGAGACACCCAGGAGCTGAGGAGGGAGGGAGGTGTGGAGGGACCCCCACGTTTGGGGCCAGACTGGGGCTACCAGCGTGCCCAGCCCTAGGGGTACCAGGGACACAGCGGGTGCTCAGCTCTGGGGGTCCCAGCCTGGCCCCCCAGGGAGGTGGGACCCTCCCTGCTCCGATTGGTGCCGTTCATGCCACCGGCACCTCCCGCGAGCCGAGAATTGGGGTTCCCCGGGGTTATTCCCGGTCCCCACCATTCCCAGTCCCCTCCACCCACGGATCACCCACGGATCACGGGTACTGCATGGGGGGACGGGCCCGCGAGTCCCCTCACCTTGCGGAACAGGACCAGACTCTTCTCGGCATCCTCACGCTTCTGTGTCTCGTCCTCCAGCCTGGGGACAGGCAGGGATGAGGGGGAGGTGGGGGCGGGGGTGCAGACCACCTCCTCCTGTTGCACACACGGCGGAGGCGATGGATGCAGCGTCCCCCAGCGCTCGCAGAAATCCCCTCCCGGTGTCCCCACCCTTGCCCTGCCCCTCCCAGTGCCCCGCCCTTCCGCAGAGCCCACATCTCCCAGTGCCTCCCAGTGCCCTCCGTGCATCCCGGGTGACTTTCCCAGTGTCCCTTCCCAGGGGTCCTCTTCCCCGGACATTCACCGGTCCGTACCCCGACTTCCCCGGGGCTCCCCCATTCCCACCCCGCTGCATCCTCCTGTCCCCATCCTGGTGCAAGTTTCATCCCATCACATTCCTCATGCCAGTAGATCCCCCAGTCCCTCTCTGGCACGTTCCCCAGTCTCCATCCCATGCATAACTCATCCCGACACATCCCCGGTTCCCACTGCAGTTCATCCCTCATCCCGGTGCATTCCCTGGTCCCCGGCACATCCTCCAGTCCCCACCCCTGCATCCCTCGTCCCGACGCATCCCTGGTCCCCATCCCGCTGCCTCCCCCGGCCCCACCGCCGGCCCACCGCTGCCGCAGGGCCGCCAGGTCGGTGGCGAGCCCGTCCCGCTCAGCCTGGAGCCGGTCCCGGTCGCGGCCGAGACGCTGCAGCCGCTCCCGCAGCCCCCGCAGCTCCCCCTGCACCAGCCCGGTGCGGGGCCCGGTGGCGGCGGTGGCGCGGCCCAGGGCGGCGCGGAGGGTCCCGTTCTGCCGTTCCAGCGCCCGCACCCGCTCCAGGAAAGCGGCGAAACGATCGTTCAGCGCCGCCAGTTCCTCCCGCTCCGCGCCCCGCGCCGCCGCCGCCGCCGCCAGCCGCCCCGGGGCCACGGTGAGGGGCGGCGGCATCCCGGGGTCGCGGTCACGGCGGCTCATGGCTGCACCGGGAGGGCGGTGGCTGCCGGTAGCGGCTGTTTATAGCGGACAGCGGCTCCGCCCCGCCGGGGGGACCCGGGGGTACGGGACAGAGAGAGGGGAGGGGTCTCCCGGCCGGAGGGAGGATCAGGGACCGCAGATGTCCCCTCGGAGGGGCGGGGAAAGGGGCTGGGGGTGGTCGGGGACACCCCTCAGGGTGAGGGGCAGGCGCTGCAGGATGTAGAGCTGCAGGCATTCCCCTTCAGGGGGGGCTCGGAGACCCCCTGGGGCTGCAAGGCGAGTGAGGGGCTGGTGGGGTGCAGGCAGAGGAAGCCAGCAGCACCAGGGGCAAGGGGGAGAGGATCCGAGGGTGCCCGGGAGACACAGGATCCCCCCCCCAAGTTGGGTCAGAAGGAGAGAGACCCTTATGGGGTCCCCCCCAGGCAGCATGGGGGTACAGACCCCCCCAGTTGGGATGCAGAGAGGGACTGGGGGCTGCCGGGCTCAGGCAGAGCACCCCTCTGAGCTGGGTCCCATTCTGCCCGGGGTGCTCAGCATCCAGGGATGGGGGGGGCCCTCTCATCCGCCCCCTCCCTTTCTGTCGGGGCCGCCGTGACTCGGCTCTGCGGGAGCTGCCATGCACGGGGCAGCGCTGGACAGCGGGCACTGCAACCCCCCCTGAGCCCCCCCCTTCCGGGCAGCTAGGGCGGCACTTACGGGAAGGAGTCGGTGCCCTGCCCAGAGGCTGTGGGGAGGGTCCCCCCCGCCCAGGACCCCCCCCCCCCCCAGCTCTGCAGAGAACCGCACCGAGAGTGGCTCCGTGCCAGTAGCAGCATGACACCACGTCCAGCCCGTCTGCACCAGGCTCTGGGCAGGACACTGGGGACTTTCAGGGGTCCCCCCTAACCTGGTGACCCCCAGTGCCAGCAGAAAGCTGAGGAGGACATGAGCCCCCCCCCCGCCCCCCCCACTGCAGGCAGCCCAGCAGGGCCCTGCCAGCTCATAGCCCAGGACCCCAACCCCACACAACCCCCCAGCCTCTCCCAGCACAGCCCCTGTGCCAGCTGGCAGCAGGGCCGGGCAGCCAGCCCAGCTGAGGCCCCCCCCTCCCCTGGGACGTCCCCCCAGGTCACCACAAGGCGGATTGTCCCAGCACAATGAACGAGGCAGCGTTGCAAAGAGGCATTTTAATGAGCAGCACCACAGTGGAAGACCAGAGACAAGGCACTAGTATTCCTCCCCTTCCTCATCGCCTTCCATGCTGTCAGCCCCCACCTCCTCATAATCCTTCTCCAGGGCAGCCATATCCTCACGGGCCTCCGAGAACTCGCCCTCCTCCATGCCCTCCCCCACGTACCAGTGCACGAACGCCCTCTTGGCGTACATCAGGTCAAACTTGTGGTCCAGGCGGGCCCAGGCCTCGGCGATGGCCGTGGTGTTGCTCAGCATGCACACGGCGCGCTGCACCTTGGCCAGGTCGCCCCCGGGCACCACCGTGGGCGGCTGGTAGTTGATGCCCACCTTGAAACCCGTGGGGCACCAGTCCACAAACTGGATGGTGCGTTTGGTCTTGATGGTGGCGATGGCGGCGTTGACATCCTTGGGCACCACGTCCCCGCGGTACAGCAGGCAGCACGCCATGTACTTGCCGTGCCGCGGGTCACACTTGACCATCTGGTTGGCCGGCTCGAAGCAGGCGTTGGTGATCTCGGCCACCGTCAGCTGCTCGTGATAAGCCTTCTCAGCAGAGATGACCGGGGCGTAGGTGGCCAGCGGGAAGTGGATGCGGGGGTAGGGCACCAGGTTGGTCTGGAATTCTGTCAGGTCGACGTTCAGGGCTCCGTCAAAGCGCAGCGAGGCCGTGATGGAGGACACGATCTGGCTGATGAGGCGGTTCAGGTTGGTGTAGGTGGGGCGCTCGATGTCCAGGTTGCGGCGGCAGATGTCGTAGATGGCCTCGTTGTCCACCATGAAGGCGCAGTCGGAGTGCTCCAGGGTGGTGTGGGTGGTGAGGATGGAGTTGTAGGGCTCCACCACGGCCGTGGACACCTGCGGGGCCGGGTAGATGGAGAACTCCAGCTTGGACTTCTTGCCGTAGTCGACAGAGAGCCGCTCCATAAGCAGGGAGGTGAAGCCAGAGCCGGTGCCACCGCCAAAGCTGTGGAACACCAGGAAGCCCTGCAGCCCTGTGCACTGGTCAGCCTGCCAGGAGGGAAGAGAAAAACAGGACCAAACTGTCAGTAATTCTGAACTTCAGCTGCTACTGACTTGCCCAGGAAGGCAAATATTCCTCCCAGATCTCAGGCCCTTCCCTCCAGGCCCAGGGAAAGGGACCCCTTCCTGCCGGGATTTGGGGACACTCAGAAGAGACAAGGAGGGGCATGTTTATGCCAAGCAGCAGAAGTTTCTCCTCACTGTGGCCACACAAGGACATTATTAGGGTGTTCCAGCACCATGGCAGGAACCACCAGGGTGGGGGACAAGGTGGCCCTGACCGTACATGTTGGACACTGAGCCATGGTGGATACCCCAGCTCTTGGGAGACACCCCAGCAGGCTCTGGAAGCCAACCATGGCTTCACCCCCTCTTTTTCCAAGAGGGTGCAGCAGGAACAGGTTCTTATCCCACAGGAGCCCACGGGCAGCCAGCTCAGCCTTTGATGTGCCAGGAGCTCCCGGAGCGGAGCCGCTGGCGCGGCTGGTCCGGCCACCCCGGCGCCAGACCCAGCGTGGGAACCAGAGGTTCAAAGAGCTCGGGCAGCCACACCAGTCAAACCAGTGCTGCACCAGCACCCCAACCATCTGTCCTGCCCCCCCTGCCCTGGCCATAGGGCTTCCCACCCTCCTCCCCTTGGCAAGGCTTAGCACTGGGCTAGGATAGGGCCAGCAGGTCCCTAGTGGGACAGCCCCACCCTCTGCCTCAAAGTGCGAATGGGCTGAGAAGGACCGGCCCAGGGACACCTGGAGCTTCCCTTTGTCCCCACATCCCCCCCGCAGGGATGAACCCACCCCATGAGACCCCACAGGACGCTCACCAGCTTGCGGATGCGGTCAAGCACCAGGTCGATGATCTCCTTGCCGATGGTGTAGTGCCCGCGGGCGTAGTTGTTGGCCGCATCCTCCTTGCCCGTGATCAGCTGCTCGGGGTGGAAGAGCTGCCGGTACGTCCCGGTGCGCACCTCGTCTGCGGGGACAGCCCCGGGCCCCGTTAGCACCCAGCGCCCGCCGCCAGCGCCCGCCCCGCCCCGCCGGCCGCCCCCCCGCGCGCTCACCGATCACCGTGGGCTCCAGGTCCACGAACACGGCCCGGGGCACGTGCTTGCCGGCGCCCGTCTCGCTGAAGAAGGTGTTGAAGGAGTCGTCCCCGCCGCCGATGGTCTTGTCGCTGGGCATCTGCCCGTCGGGCTGGATGCCGTGCTCCAGGCAGTACAGCTCCCAGCACGCATTGCCGATCTGCACGCCCGCTTGGCCCACGTGGATGGAGATGCACTCGCGCTGCGGGGGCACACGGCACCGGCTCACCCCTTTTGTCCCCTCTCTGTCCCACCCCAGCACCCAGCGGGCTGGCACTGAGTTGGGAAGGGTCCCTCCCCGAGGCGGGCTGGGGCCAGATCCTCCGTTACCGGGAGTGCTCAGTTCTGGGGGTCTCATCCCACCCCGCCCCACTGAGGGACTGAGCAATAACGCGGTGGGCACAGGCTCAGCCCCCCGAAACCCCAGTTGTGCCCTGGTTTTGCACAGGGCTGACCCAGCATCACCCCAAACTCCAGCTGGAGACACCCAGGAGCTGAGGAGGGAGGGAGGTGTGGAGGGACCCCCACGTTTGGGGCCAGACTGGGGCTACCAGCGTGCCCAGCCCTAGGGGTACCAGGGACACAGCGGGTGCTCAGCTCTGGGGGTCCCAGCCTGGCCCCCCAGGGAGGTGGGACCCTCCCTGCTCCGATTGGTGCCGTTCATGCCACCGGCACCTCCCGCGAGCCGAGAATTGGGGTTCCCCGGGGTTTTTCCCGGTCCCCACCATCCACGGATCACACAGCGGCAGGGACATTTCAGCCCCTTCCCCAGGGGGCTGCTCATCACTTCGGGTGCAGTCCTGGACCTCGTGGAACGTTCCTCACCCTTGGAACGTGGAGCCACTCTCTTCTCCACCAGCCCTGCACTACCCCGCACTGTCCCGGTCCCGCCGCAGCCCTGGACCGCGGTTATGGGCACCTGGCAGCCAGCTCCACCCGGGCCAGAGCAAACTCTGGTGACCGGGAGGACTTTCCCTGTGGCAGCCGCTCGTGGTTGTGCCCGGGCCACGCTGGAATCTGCCCCCCCACACACACCGCCGTGACTCATGCCCACGCGTGTCCCGGGAACAGAGCCAGGAGAGGGTGGCACGGGGGGTGCCCCCAAACCCCCTGGCGGCCTGTTCCTCTCCCGAGGGGCGCTGCGGGGTCGTGTTGAGTACCCAGGACTCGCAGCGCCACTCGGCACGTCCCCACGCATTTGGCAGGGAGCCCGGGGGGGGTCGGCACAGCCCGGCAGCGACCCCCGGCTGGGGGAAGTCCCCGGCCCCCACCTCACGTCCTGCCCAGGACAGAGCAAGAACCCGGCAGCCCCACGGGGCGTCCTGAACACGCGAGGAGCTTCCCAACCCCTCCAGAGCACAGCCCCACGTGCTGCTGGGGACATGGGGGGGGACCCGGCACGCAGCCGGCGCTCAGCCCCCCGCGCTGCTCGGGGGTCCCGCACTCCCAGGGGGTCCCACCCCGCGCGGTGCCCCCTGACGATCCCCGCACGCCCCCAGCCCTCACCATGGCCGCTCGCTGCCCGAACTGTTACGAAGCCGTTGAGGAGGGAGGCGGGTTCGCCCCGTGGAGCCCCCCCAGTTATACCCCAGGGGCGGGGCTTAGGGGCGGGGCGGGGACAGGGGGAGGGGCCAGTGTGCGTTTGCTCCGCCCCCCGGGCCACGCGGCGCTCCGGACACGCCCTCCCCCGCCACGCCTCGATTCTGATTGGCCGGTTCGAAAGTTGGCACGAGTGCGTAGCGGTGACGTCAGGGAAGCGGAATGCGGTAGGAGGGAGGCGGGGAGGGGCGGGGAATGGGCGTGGTATTGCGTATGAAATAGGCGTGGTTGTGGGCGGGGAAAGAGGCGGGGACAGAGGGGCGGAGGGTCGGGGGTCCCGAGGGTTGGGGGGGGGCTGGGCAGGCAGACGGGGGGCCATTGGGGGGGTCAGAAGGCGTTAAGGGCAGCGGGGCCGGGGGAACACTGGGGTGGGGGCGCTTTAGGGGGCTTTACGAGGGGCTTTAGGGGCGGGGGGCTTTGCGGTATTGAGGCGGTGGGCTCAGTCGGCGGCAGGATGGGTCCCTGAAGCCCCCGGCCGCAGCCTTAGGTGCTGCATCTGCCCAGGGAGCGCCCGGGCCCCGCCTGGGCTGGAGGCCTCGGGGGTCCGGTAATCCCTCTCCGCACCCCCGTCCCCATCCCGGTTCCGTTCCCGTGGGAAGCCCCGCGGGCTCCCGTCGCGCCGGCTCCTGTGCCCGCCGCCGCCCTGCTCCCTGCCAGCCCCGGGGCTGCTCCCCGGGGGAAGGGGCAGGTCCTGTGGGGCAGGACGGACGGGCCCGGGGGAGCATCTCACGCCCACCCCCGGGGTGCAGTGCCCTGTCCCACCCTGCCTCCCCAGCTCTGGGCCGGTTTTGAGGGGGTACGAGTCACGTTCCAAAGGCCAGAGAGGGGTTTGGGGCAGCATGGGGACATTGGGGTCGGCCCCGAGACAGAATTACAGACCCCGCGCTCCCCGGTGTCCCGCCAATCCCCGGGCACCCCTCACAGCCTGGGCACCTCAGTGTCCCTCCCCTCCCTGAGCCCCCGGTGTCCCCCCACTCCCTGGGCACATCCTCGGTGCTGGCACACGCCCAGGGCCGGGGTGCCCGTTGTCCCAGCAACACCCACCCTTGAGCCCCCGATGCCACCGGAGCCCTCCGAGACCCCACCACGCCGGTTCCGGGGCCCTGCTGGGGGTCAGGGGATGCTGTAGGGGGGCCGGGCCGAGGGCGGACCCCTCCGACAGCAGGGTCTCTCCCACCTCACCCCCACCCCTCCGCCGCCCCGCTCCTTTATTCCCGGCTTTGCCGCATTGCGGAACCGCCCCGCACGCAGGCGGTGCCGCAGCCCCCTCCCCACGGGCAGCGCGCCCGCAGCCCCCCGCACCCCACGGCTGCTCCCCCGCGCCTTCCCCTGCTCTCCGCAGTGCCCCCCCACCCCTCCCGGGGCCGAGTCTCCCTTTTGTTGTGGCTCCGGGAGGGGGCGGGAAGGGTTGCGGGGTGGCGGGAGGGGGCACCGGGACACCGAGGCTGCGGGAACACCGGTGACACCTCCCGGCTTCCCCCCACAGGGAATGCGGGCACCCGCTGCCCCAAACACCGGGGTTGGAGGGGTTTTCCCTCTGCCCTTCGGGTGGGGCAGGGGCGCGGTCAGGGGTGGGTGCCACCCCCTCCGCGGGTCCAGCCCCCCAGTGCCACCTTGGGCCAGCCGAGGGGCGGCGGGGCCCCTCCACCACACCCCGGAGAGGAGCGGCCCCCCCCCCCCCCCACCCCGAGCTGCCCTGTCTGTCCATCTGAATGAACCTGTCACATCGATGGTGGCAGCGGATGGACAGACAGACAGACAGAGCTGGGTTCTGCGGGAAAACAGGCTAAAAATAGCAGCAGCCTATGTCTGGGTTGTCAGCCCCGAGCCACGACAGCCCCTGATGAGGCTGAGACCCCTCGATCCCTGGGGATGGCATGTCCCAGCCGTGGGGTTCGAGGTCACCAATTTGTGATCCCCAGGAAGGGCCCAAACTGGGGGAGGCTGGGAATCTCGGCTGTGCCACGGGCAGGAGTCCAGCAGCCAGGAAATCAGCCCACGTAGGATGAGATGCCAGCTCTGGGAGCCCACGAGTCACCCAGCCCGAGTGGGGACAGCCATGGGGACTCTGTGCAGACAGGGGGGACCCCGGGAAGGTGCAGGGTCTGTCCCACCCAGTGGCACCGGGTGGGGGGGGGTGGACATGGTGGGGGGAGGACAGCAACCGTCACCAGGAGCCACCACGTTGCTACCAACAGTCAACAGAGCACAGCCGAGTGGGAGTGCAGGAGCTGGGAGCTGTGCCAGCCCCCCCCGCGCCGGCACTCAGCAGGGCTGGATACTGGGGGCTGCTGAGCTCCATGGCAGGATGCAGTAGGGTGGGGACCCCAGGGCCTGCGTACCCCCCCTCTTGGCACAGCAGAGTGCCAGGCATTGGGGGTCCTGTGCCCCATCCTCAGGGTCAGGCACTGGGGGTCCCAAGGATGGTGCCCCATGCTCGGGGTCAGGCACTGGGGGTCCCAAGGATGGTGCCCCATGCTCGGGGTCAGGCACTGGGGGTCCCAAGGATGGTGCCCCATCCTCGGGGTCAGGCACTGGGGGTCCTGCGCCCCATCCTCAGGGTCAGGCACTGGGGGTCCCGTGCCCCATCCTCAGGGTCAGGCACTGGGGGTCCCGTGCCCCATCCTCGGGGTCGGGCACTGGGGGTCCCAAGGATGGTGCCTCACTCACAGCCAAGCAGGGTGAGGCAGTGAGGGTCCTGGGGATGGTGTCCCCACCGTGACAATAAGGCCAGGCAGTGGTGAGAACCCGGCCTTGTCTGCCTGCAACCCCCCGCCCACCAGGCCCCAGGATGGATGTTGGGGAAGGGGGATGTGGGGGAGGGGGGGGGTCCCAGCCTGTCTCCTAGCAACCGGTCTCCTAGCAACCCCACCAAGTTGCCTGGCAGCAGTCGGTGCAGGACTTGTGGTCGTCCATACCCAAGGAGATGGGAGGGGGCTGGGGGGCGCCAGCGGGGCTGCAGCACCCGGTGCCCCTCACCCTACACCCCACATCACCCACCGGGGCTGAGCCACCCCCTGCCCTGTGAGGCACCTCCCGCCCTCAGCTCGGGGCAATTGGGTGGGTGGGGCCTCTCCTTAGCTTGGAGAGTGGTCCCCGAGGCAGGGGGCTGCTGCGAGCCCCCAGAATCCTTGGGGACACAATGGGGACACCCTGAGAGGCTCCACACTGGTGTTGACCACTTGGGACTGTAGGAGAACAAAGGCAGGAGGCGTTTCCCATGCAGGGATGGAGCTACAGTGGGGTCAGGGCTGGGGGCTGAGCTGCTTTGGGGTTGGGGTGCCCCAAAACAGCCATCTGCCATGGGGACCAGCCTAGTGGGAGCCAAATATCCTGATTTTTCTCTACCCAGTGAAGCCAGGGCCACCTGGTCCTTTGTTCTGAGGGGCGATGCCCAAATCCCATCCCCTCTTTGTCTGCAGCTCTGCAGCCCCAGCAGTGCCCCAAAAACAGGGCGGCAGTGGGGACACGGGGCTGGCAGTGGGGACACAGGGCTGGCAGTGGGGACATGGGGCTGGCAGTGGGGACATGGGAACCTTGGATCTGCCCAGAAATCTGCATAATGTGGGAAACACCAGGAAAAAAAACAGGGATTTCTCAGCGGGGGGGGGGGGGGGGGGCATCCTGGCAGCTCCACCTGCAGCAGCCGGGGCCATGCATGTAGGGTGGGGTCACTCCTCCGCAGGGCCTGAGCCCCCCAGCTCTCCTGGCTTGGGGAGACAACCCCCAGCCTCTGTGGGCTTTGCAAGAAGAAAGGGGAACCCCCCCCCCCCCCCAGGAGTGGGAAACCTCAGGGCTGTGGGGCTGGTGGCTCGGGGGGGGCTGTGCAGGGGCTGCAGCAGATGGAGGGGTGGCCAGGGGACGCGTGTCCCAGTGTCCCAGCTGTGTCCCAGCCACCAGCTGCCGCACAGCAGCTGCTGCTGCCCGAGCCTCCAGTCCAAAACTGCCCGGGGGGCTTTTGTCCCCCCCCACACCGTGTCCTCCCGCTGTCCCTCACACCCCAGCCCTGCTCCCTGCTCGTCCCCAGCTGCCCGGGGGGATGACTCTTTGTCCCCCCCCGGCTGGGCCCCCGCAGCGCTGGTTCCCACTGCCCGAGCAGACAAAGAGGCGCTGGAAGGGCTGGGCACGGCAGGGAAAGGGCCGGGACAGGCACAGGGCCATGGCAGGGCCATGGCTGAGAACCAGGGCACTGTGGCACGGCCAGGGATGGGGACAGTGTCCCTGGGGATGGGGACAGGGGCTTGGCCAGGGATGAGAACAGTGTCCCTGAGGATGGGGACCAGGGCGTGGCTGGCTGGAAATGGGGGCCAGAGTGTGACAAGGGATGGGAACAACGGGATGGCCGGGGATTACCGGGAGCTCGGGCAGTGGCCAGACAAGGGGGAGGGCTGCATCATCGGGGATGGGGACCAGGGCGTGGTCCTACCCTGCGTACCGGGAGCCCCGGGACCAAGAGACCCATTCCGGGCAGAGAGAGAACGGCGGGACTTGGGGGGAAGGGGCCGTGGGGGGATGGGGACCGTGGGATGGGGACCCGAGCGTGACCGCTGGCTCAGCCAAGACCGGGGACCGGGGCGTGGCAGGGACGGTGCCAAGGACACATCCGGGGCCCCTCCGGCGGCGGGCGGGAGCCAGCGGCGGGGCCGGGCCGTGGCCGCCGCAGCCCCCGGGCCCCCCCTCCCGCACCGCCCGGCCTTTGTCTGCGGCTGCGGGGGGGCATTACCTCATTCCGGGCGACCAATGGCCGCCGCCGCCACCGGCCCCGCCGCCCCCCCGGCCCCGCCGCCCGCCCCGCTTCGCTCCGCCCCGCCGCCGCTATAAAGCCCCGCAGCGAGCCCCGCGCTCCGCCGCGCCTCTTACATCGACCGCCTCAGCGTCGGGCTGTGAGACCGCCCCGGACCGACCGCCGCCATGGTGAGGGGGTGCGGGGGGGGTCGGGACCTCGTCTCTATTCCCACAATCCCTATTCCCTTGGTCCCCTTCTCCCCCATTCCCGCCGGCCCCATCCCTCCCACCCCCGGATCCCGGTTTTCCCCGGTCCCAATCCCCACTCTCCCATCGTAGTCTCCGGTTTTCACCCTGCCCCCGTCTCGCCGTTGTCTCCGGTCCCCAACCCCCTCCAGATCTCCATTCCCAAGGGCTTGTCGTCCACCCCTCCCGGGATGAGCCCTCGGCGCCGGGACTCCTCCCGCACCGGGCGTGGCTCCCGTTACACCGAGCAAAATGTGTCGCCCGGGACCCAGCCCCGAGTGTGCCTCCGGTTAAATAGGCCTGGAGGGGTCTTTCTGTCTCCCCCGGGACCGATCCCCGAGCCCACAGCGGGCGTGGCTCCCGTTAAACCGGGCAGGATGGGAGCTCCAGGACTTAGCACAAAGCTTCCATAGGGCGTGGCTCCCGTTAAGCCGGGCAGGATGAGACCCCCCGGGACTCAGCACTGAGCTACCATAGGGCGTGGCTCCCGTTAAACCGGCCAGGATGGATCCCTGGCGCTGATCCACGGTACCGCACCGGGAGCGGTTCCCATTAAACCGGGCAAGATGGGACCTCCGGGACCGAGCCCCGAGCCTGCACCGGGCGTGGCTCCCGTTGAACCGGGCAGGATGGGACCCCGAGACGCAGTACTGAGCTCCTGTCGGGGGTGCTATGGTTAAACCCGACAGGATGGCTCCCCGGGACCGAACCCCGAGCCTGAACCAGACGTGGCTCCCATTAAACCGGGCAGGATGGGTCCCCGGAGCTAAGCCCGTACTGGGCGTGGCACCGGTTGAAAGGGGCAGAATCGGGACCCCATCATTCAGTACCGAGCCACTGTCCGTCCCTGGGCGTGGCTCCCGTTAAACCGGGCAGGAGAGACCCTTTTTCCCCAACCGCCCCGGTGCTGAGCCCTCAGCCTGCGCTGGGCGTGGCCCCGGTATAATGCGGGATAAAGTGTCCCCGGTGCGGGGTGGGCAGGGCGCAATGTCTCCCCCCCGAGTGCTGAGCACCCCATCCCGCACCAGAGGTCGAAGCACGGCGGGATGAGACCCCCCCCCCCCCCCAGTCCCGCACTGGGCGTGGCCTTGCTTCCACTGGGGCTCGAGTGGGCAGGAGGAGTCCACGGTGCTGAGCCACGCTGGGGCTTTGCTGGGTCTCATCAGGGCAGGGTGGGGCAAGATGGGAACCCCGGGGCTCCCTGTCTCACCTTGGGCGCAGTCCCAGTCCCTCAGGGCAGGATGAGCCACAAGTCCTGAGCTCCCCATCCCCCACAGGCAGGGTGCCAGCAGTGATGGGCACATGACAGGATGGGACCCTCTGCACTGGGTGCACCTCCAGACCCCGAACAATGGGTGTGTCCGGGCAGGATCTGGCCCCAGCCCGCCTCGGGGAGGGACCCTTCCCAACTCAGTGCCAGCCCGCTGGGTGCTGGGGTGGGACAGAGAGGGGACAAAAGGGGTGAGCCGGTGCCGTGTGCCCCCGCAGCGCGAGTGCATCTCCATCCACGTGGGCCAAGCGGGCGTGCAGATCGGCAATGCGTGCTGGGAGCTGTACTGCCTGGAGCACGGCATCCAGCCCGACGGGCAGATGCCCAGCGACAAGACCATCGGCGGCGGGGACGACTCCTTCAACACCTTCTTCAGCGAGACGGGCGCCGGCAAGCACGTGCCCCGGGCCGTGTTCGTGGACCTGGAGCCCACGGTGATCGGTGAGCGCGCGGGGGGGCGGCCGGCGGGGCGGGGCGGGCGCTGGCGGCGGGCGCTGGGTGCTAACGGGGCCCGGGGCTGTCCCCGCAGACGAGGTGCGCACCGGGACGTACCGGCAGCTCTTCCACCCCGAGCAGCTGATCACGGGCAAGGAGGATGCGGCCAACAACTACGCCCGCGGGCACTACACCATCGGCAAGGAGATCATCGACCTGGTGCTTGACCGCATCCGCAAGCTGGTAGGGGCACTGGGGGTGCAGGTGGCGGGCGAGGACAAAGCCTCCATTCTGTCTCGCTCTCCCTTCCAGACTCGCTGGGTTGGGTTTAGATTTAATTTATTAATTAATGTTAATCCTGTTGTGCAGTGGCTGCCATTGGCCGGCAGCGGGACCCGGCGCAGCTGGAGCTGGAGCGGCTCCACAGCGCCGCAGCCCCCGGGCGCTGCCGGTGCTGAGCTCGGCAATTCCCTCTTTGTTCCCGCTTGGCTCCTGACGTGGCCGAGTCCAGCTGCGTGTGCTGGGGATGGGCAGCCCCGAGCCGGTCCTTTCCAGAGTCATGGGGCCGTGACAGTTTATGGTCAAACTTGTCCCCTCTCTGCTTCTGAGCCAGGGGCAATTCTGTACTTTGAGGTGCCCCTGAGCACTGTCTCACCCCAGAGGCCAAGCAGCTTCCCTGGGTGATTCACCGTGAGTCAGTGGGTAACAGATGGAGTCAGTGCCACCCCGTCCCCATCCTGCTGACTCTGGCTCTGCTGCTGGAAAGCCCCCAGATATCCTTGTGAGGCCACGGAGAGGAAGGAGTAACTTCTGCTGCCTGGAGTAAACATGCCTCCCCACCTCGTCTCTCCTTGCAGGCTGACCAGTGCACAGGGCTGCAGGGCTTCCTGGTGTTCCACAGCTTTGGCGGTGGCACCGGCTCTGGCTTCACCTCCCTGCTTATGGAGCGGCTCTCTGTCGACTACGGCAAGAAGTCCAAGCTGGAGTTCTCCATCTACCCGGCCCCGCAGGTGTCCACGGCCGTGGTGGAGCCCTACAACTCCATCCTCACCACCCACACCACCCTGGAGCACTCCGACTGCGCCTTCATGGTGGACAACGAGGCCATCTACGACATCTGCCGCCGCAACCTGGACATCGAGCGCCCCACCTACACCAACCTCAACAGGTTGATAGGCCAGATCGTGTCCTCCATCACGGCCTCGCTGCGCTTTGACGGAGCCCTGAACGTCGACCTGACAGAATTCCAGACCAACCTGGTGCCCTACCCCCGCATCCACTTCCCGCTGGCCACCTACGCCCCGGTCATCTCTGCTGAGAAGGCTTATCACGAGCAGCTCTCAGTGGCCGAGATCACCAACGCCTGCTTCGAGCCGGCCAACCAGATGGTCAAGTGTGACCCGCGGCATGGCAAGTACATGGCGTGCTGCCTGCTGTACCGCGGGGACGTGGTGCCCAAGGATGTCAACGCCGCCATCGCCACCATCAAGACCAAGCGCACCATCCAGTTTGTGGACTGGTGCCCCACGGGTTTCAAGGTGGGCATCAACTACCAGCCGCCCACGGTGGTGCCCGGGGGCGACCTGGCCAAGGTGCAGCGCGCCGTGTGCATGCTGAGCAACACCACGGCCATCGCCGAGGCCTGGGCCCGCCTGGACCACAAGTTTGACCTGATGTACGCCAAGAGGGCGTTCGTGCACTGGTACGTGGGGGAGGGCATGGAGGAGGGCGAGTTCTCGGAGGCCCGTGAGGATATGGCTGCCCTGGAGAAGGATTATGAGGAGGTGGGGGTGGATTCTGTGGAAGGGGAGGGAGAGGAGGAAGGGGAGGAATACTAAACTCACAAGGGTGCTGCTCGAACAGGGAACATAAACTAGTTGAAGGCCCCACGGGGTCTGTAGCAGTGTGTGCGCCGCGGTCTGTCCTGTCAGTGGTCTGTGCTTCAATGGAAAAGTCTGTGACGGACTCACCCGTCCTCTCCTGTGGGTCTGAATAAAAAGCATTCCCTGTCTTACCCTGGCTCTGGTGTCTTCTCTCCCTGTGGCAATGTCCCCGCCTGGCTTTGACACTGTCCCCACCAGCACACGACACGGCCCTGCAGTCCCTGTCTGCACCCAGGGTCTCCACCCTGTCCCCGAGTGTGTGCCGGGGGTTGTGGTGATCTCAGCACCCTGCAGACCCCACAAACTGCTCCTCCCAAACCCGTGCTCCTTCCTCCTGGTGGGCTCAGTGGTGTGCCCCCACCCCTAGGGCTGTGGGAAGTGGAGAGGGTTGGGTTTTCTTAATACCAGGAGTCAAGTGAGCCCCACGTGAGCACATTAGGGGCCTTAACTCCTCTGCATGGGCTGGAGATGCCTGAGGCCCCCTTGTTTGGCAGAAGTCTTTGGTATCTTTGCTACCTCCTCTTCCTCGGCAGGGGAGGGGCTGCATTGCCCTGGGGCTGGGGAGGGGGTGCTCTGCCCACCACAGGTGGGAGTGCTGGGGATGAGAGCTCCCTTCTTCCAGCTCGGTGTCTGGGGACACACGAGGTTCCCTCAACACCAACCACAATAAGTCCTTAAGTTCCTCTGGCTCTCTCAGGGATGAGGAATTGGCCCCGATGGTCCCAGCCACTGGAGGGGGGAGGGGGAAATGTCATAGTAGCCCCCTTGAAGTGGGGCAGCCTCTTTACCCTCCCTTTCCTAACCTTTTACCCTGTCCCTCACGGCTCCATGCAGGGATAAATAATGAAGGGGAAGTTGAACACGGAGTGAAACTCGAGAGGGTGATGCAGCTGGGGGCGGGGGACAACCCCGGGACCCTCATTAGTGTGGTGCACCCCTCCCTCTTCTGCACGATGAGCTCAGGCTAAGCCTTGATGAGCAGCACCTGGGTCAAGCTCCTCGAGTCCATCGGCAGCACGGTCAGCTCCCAGGAATTTGTGCTGTCAAACCAACTCCTTCATTTTAAGGAACAGCCTTGGGAAGTATTTTTTTCTGAAGGACAACCCAAGAGCGACAATATGTTTGTTATCAAACTTTCAAAGGAAGATCCAAATTGTAGCCAGGATAGAAAATCAGGATGATTAAAAAGGCATCACTTGCAATGTTATAACCAGCAGGTCCTGAGTGAGACCCCTGAGTTCACCTGGACCACAGCAGGCAGGACAACTCCCAGGGATGGTGAACTCACAAGTTTGGGATTCTCGGAGGATGAACAGAGCTTGGGCTGATCCCCCAGAACCTGGGGCTCAACCCTTGGCCTGTTTAGAAGACACAAAGGCACTGATGTCAACACTGAACTCAAGGTGGGTTTTTCACAGGTATTTACACCTGTACATGCTCTTCAGGTATGGGTGTGTGCAAGGGTGAATATTCTATAGCAAATGTGCTGGAATGTTGATCTCAGATTCCTGAGAACTTTAGATTCATAAATCAGATATACCTCTAAGTGTGTTACTCTGTTGTGCCTATAGTAAATTCTGTATGAATCTGTTGGTAAATTATTTAAATTAGGCCCTGGATTAAATGCTCTTAAACTTTTAGGCTTAAACTGTTGGTCAAGCCCAGGGCTCAGTTTGACAATGGAGCAGGGGGTCCACTCTGCCCCTTCTGACTCAGTGGGAAAATCTCAATTATTATTCATCTTATCATTCTTCCCCCCCCCCCCCCCCAGCCTCCCTTTAGGTCATTTTTGGCCAAATCTAGTTTTACAGTGATCGATTTTAAATTTTAGCCCCATTTTCCTCTGTCGGCTTTCACTACTGAGTCATAGAGGGAAGTCACCAGCGGATTTTGTCGCACTTTCACTTTAACATTAAACCTGCTTCTGGTCGTTTTTTGAGCAGCACAAAACACTTCGTAACACCATTCCGGAGCTGATGTGATGCGTGGGGAATCTGGGGAGGGGGGGGGTGTAACGACCCCCCCGCCCCGGAACACCCATAAACACCAATTTACAGAACCGGCAGCACCTCTGCCCCCCAGGTTCCACCCGAGACCCCCGCACTGAGAGCGGGGTGGGAGCCTGGAGCGGGCAGTTTTGGGGGGGGGGGGGGGGGGTGGGGAGCAGCCCGTTCCTCCCCGGTGGGAACGGCGGGGCCGGAGCGGCCACGCGGCCAGCGAGGCAAATGGCGGGGAAGCCACGTCAGCGCTGCAGTGCAGCTGCGGCGGATGCTGCCGCGCCAGCCCCCGGTTGGGCTCAGCTGCCCGGTGACCCCGGCCTGGGGTGGCTCCGGTGCGGCGGGAGGGGATGCGGGTGTCCACCCCCCCCCCCCCCACCCCGTGTGCTGCCGAAGTGGCCGCTGGGTTTTCCGCAAAGCTCTTGGCAAAACAGGAAGGCGGATTATTGGGTGCAAATAGCTCCGGGGATTAGGTGGGGGGCTGGGGATGACCCCCCCCCCCCCCCCGCCTGGGGCTCTCCGTGGCCTCGCAGCCGGGCAAGGAACTGCCCCACGTTGGGGGGCACAGTGGGACCCCAGCACGCCCCCCCCCCCGTTTAATGGCACTCACGGTGGTCCCACCGTGCTGCGGAAATGGCTGAGGCAAACCCCACCCTGAAAAGCGGGGTCCACCCCCCCCCCCCCCCCAATGTGCGAACCCCTCAGGGGGAGCCCGGACCCCCCCATCGCAGTGGGATCCAGGGGTACAGATGGGCTGGGAGGGGCCGGGGGGTGCAGATGGACTTGGGGGGTGCTGGGGGGGGGGGGGCTGCGCAGGCTGCAGATGGTCTGGGAGGGACCCCCGGGGTGCAAATAAGCCAGGGCGGGGGGGGGGGGGGGGCGAGCGGTGCAGATGGGGCGGGGGGGGGGAGGGGGGTCCGTCCGCAGAAGCCGATTAACAACCCGGGGACGGCGGGGGACGACACCGGGCGCGGCAGCACGTGCCGCCCCCCCCCCCCCCCCCCCCCATGTCGCAGTTTTCCTCCGCAGCGGAGCCGCACCGGGCGGGAGGGGCGGCGGAAAAGGGGGGGGGGGGGGCGGGCGGGAACGGCTGTGCCCCCCCCCCCCTCCAATCCTACGCGACAAACGCATTACCGGGGGGGGGGGGGCAGAGGAGCACAGGAAGGTCAGACCCCCCCCCATACCCCGCACTCCCCGCACGGGGGGCCCTTCGCAAACCGCTGGGGGGGGGGGCAGAGGGGGCTGCACCCCGCGGAGGAGGGAGGGTCCCCGTCTGCCCCCCCCCCCCACCAAGCCCCGCAGCACGGAGGGCGGAGGAGGAGGAGCGCGCCACGCGCCTCAGCCAATCCGCGGTGCGAGCGCGCTGATGGACGGGCGCCGCGGCCAATAGGAGCGCGGGGCGGGGGCGCTCGGTCCGCCCCCCGGGCCGGTATATAGGGGGGCGCCCGGGGGCGGCGGTAGCTGGTACTTGCGTCGATTCCTTGCTTGTCGGGACGAGTAACCGAGCCGCAGCCATGGTGAGGGGAGGGGGCCGGAGAAAGGCCGGGGACGGCCCCGGGACATGGCGGAGAAAAGGAGGAGCGGGGCTGGATCTGGGGGTGCGGGGGACTGGGGGGAGTGGGTGCGGAGGAGAGGAGGGGGAAGGAGTGGCGGGAGGGGGCGACTTCGGGGGGCAGGAAATAGGGCGGAGGGGTATCAGCGTAGGGGGGCGGGGGGGGGACCAAGGCGGAAAGTTTGGAGGGGATGGGGGGGGGGTACGGTAGGAGCCGTGGGTGGGTAGAGCAGGGGCTGGGGGTGTTGAACAGGGATAGAGGATGAGGTCCTTGATGGAGGGAGCAGCCCTTTGGGGGGCTCACGGCACGCCTGGGGTGGTCGCACGTGGTCTCCGGTAGCCCACCGGTGGGGGCGGGGTCACCCCGACCGTTACCGTTCCCGCGCGCGGGAAGGCGCGCGGCCGGGGGCACAGCCCCGCCCCTCGCCAGGGGCACAGCCCCCCCCCCCCCCCCCCCCCAATACTCACCCTTCCCCCCTAAATCCATCCCTGGACACCCCCAATCCAGCCCTGAGCCCCCCTACACCTCACCCCTCCCTGGAGCACGAGATTCCCCGTTTCCTCCTCAGCCCAGCCCATGAGGCTGGTCCCGCTCCGTGGCTCCTGGAGGGGCTCATGGGGGCCACCCTCCGCTCCAGATCCCCACCCCACCCACCCCCCCAAAACCCCGGGCTCCCCCCCGCCCCGGGTGAGAGGAACGCTCGGAGCAGGTGGCAGGGAGCGGCCGGGAATGTGCGCGACCCCCCGAGGGTGACGCCACCGGCCCATCCCCGCGGTTTCGGGTCAGCTGGTGCAGTCCCGGCCCCGCTGCTGCGCTGAGCTTCCTCTTCCTCCTCCTCCTCCCGACTTCGCCCTGCCCAGGCTGCCTGGCTGGAAAATGTCCTCCCTGGGCGCCATTTGGGAGCAGATGGCGGCAGCTGCGGGGTGGTGGGACCCCCCCAGAGGCCGCCCGCGGGTGGCTGCGGTCTGTTCCCAAACACGGATGTCAGCCCACGGCTCCCTCCTCGGATCCTGGCTGGCCCTGGCTAAGCTCAGCTGCTAGTTGGGGTGGCACTAGGGCACAGCTGGGGTTTGGGGGTGCTGAGCTTGAGCCCCTGTGAGATCTCCTCATCCCCCAGGAGGCAGGGTGGCAGCTCCCGGGAGGGGCAGGATGGGACCCTCGGAGCTGAGCATGCTCTGCACTGGAGAAGAGATGTTCCCTGGGATATAAGCGTGTCTCTGTCCTCATGGGAGCCAGGGATGGAGGGAACTGGGAATAATGGGGACCAGCGATAACCCTGGGGAACCCCAGTTCCTGGCTCTGTGTGGTGTGCAGGGTAAAGGGCACCAATTGGTGCAGGATCTCAGCCCCTGGGGAGGGGGGAGCAGGATGGGACCACCAAATCTGAGCACAGTGGGTCCATCTGGGCAGGATCTGGCCCCAGCCAGCCTCGGGGAGGGACGCTTCCCAACTCGGTGCCAGCCCGGTGGGTGCTGGGGTGGGACAGAGAGGGGACAAAAGGGGTGAGCCGGTGCCGTGTGCCCCCGCAGCGCGAGTGCATCTCCATCCACGTGGGCCAAGCGGGCGTGCAGATCGGCAATGCGTGCTGGGAGCTGTACTGCCTGGAGCACGGCATCCAGCCCGACGGGCAGATGCCCAGCGACAAGACCATCGGCGGCGGGGACGACTCCTTCAACACCTTCTTCAGCGAGACGGGCGCCGGCAAGCACGTGCCCCGGGCCGTGTTCGTGGACCTGGAGCCCACGGTGATCGGTGAGCGCGCGGGGGGGCGGCCGGCGGGGCGGGGCGGGCGCTGGCGGCGGGCGCTGGGTGCTAACGGGGCCCGGGGCTGTCCCCGCAGACGAGGTGCGCACCGGGACGTACCGGCAGCTCTTCCACCCCGAGCAGCTGATCACGGGCAAGGAGGATGCGGCCAACAACTACGCCCGCGGGCACTACACCATCGGCAAGGAGATCATCGACCTGGTGCTTGACCGCATCCGCAAGCTGGTGAGCGTCCTGTGGGGTCTCATGGGGTGGGTTCATCCCTGCGGGGGGGATGTGGGGACAAAGGGAAGCTCCAGGTGTCCCTGGGCCGGTCCTTCTCAGCCCATTCGCACTTTGAGGCAGAGGGTGGGGTTGTGCCGGGAGAGCCCTCCTACCTTCCTGGTGGGACCTGCATGACCCCTGTTGTGCCTCCTGGCTCTGGGTGGATTTGTTGTGAGTCATGTGCCTGCAGCACATCCTGGCTCCCTATGGGGTCTGGATCCTCTAAGTGATCAGGATGAGCCCCTTCCCTTCCCCTTGGCCTGAATCCCTTTACTCAGGGCTCTGCAACTGCACCAGGCCAGGATGTGCACCCTGAGCAGGGCATGTTCCAGGGGTGTGATGGGAACTGGGGGATTCTGTGTCATTTCTGTCCCTGGGAAAACCTTATTTCATCCCTTTTCTAAGGTCATGTGAGGTTTCTCCTTGATCTGGATGCTGATCCTGCTTGCCCAACTGCTTATGAGCAGCTGTGCCGAGTATTTAACTCTTGCTGGAACAGCTCTAGTGGATTGCCCCTTCCCTGAAGCAGATTGCGGGGTCATAGGAGGAAGCAGCTGTAGGGGAGGGGGCAGGAAGGGGTCCCTTTTCCTGAGGGCAGGTCATGCTGAGTCACAGGGTCCTGTGGCTGGAAGTGGAATGGGCAGAGGTGCCCCAAGTCTGAGATCCCTGGGGGAAATGTGTCTTCCTGGGCAAGTCAGCAACTGCAGTAGCAGCTGAAGTTCAGAATTACTGACAGTTTGGTCCTGTTTCTCGCTTCCCACCTGGCAGGCTGACCAGTGCACAGGGCTGCAGGGCTTCCTGGTGTTCCACAGCTTTGGCGGTGGCACCGGCTCTGGCTTCACCTCCCTGCTTATGGAGCGGCTCTCTGTCGACTACGGCAAGAAGTCCAAGCTGGAGTTCTCCATCTACCCGGCCCCGCAGGTGTCCACGGCCGTGGTGGAGCCCTACAACTCCATCCTCACCACCCACACCACCCTGGAGCACTCCGACTGCGCCTTCATGGTGGACAACGAGGCCATCTACGACATCTGCCGCCGCAACCTGGACATCGAGCGCCCCACCTACACCAACCTGAACCGCCTCATCAGCCAGATCGTGTCCTCCATCACGGCCTCGCTGCGCTTTGACGGAGCCCTGAACGTCGACTTGACAGAATTCCAGACCAACCTGGTGCCCTACCCCCGCATCCACTTCCCGCTGGCCACCTACGCCCCGGTCATCTCTGCTGAGAAGGCTTATCACGAGCAGCTCTCAGTGGCCGAGATCACCAACGCCTGCTTCGAGCCGGCCAACCAGATGGTCAAGTGTGACCCGCGGCACGGCAAGTACATGGCGTGCTGCCTGCTGTACCGCGGGGACGTGGTGCCCAAGGATGTCAACGCCGCCATCGCCACCATCAAGACCAAACGCAGCATCCAGTTTGTGGACTGGTGCCCCACGGGTTTCAAGGTGGGCATCAACTACCAGCCGCCCACGGTGGTGCCCGGGGGCGACCTGGCCAAGGTGCAGCGCGCCGTGTGCATGCTGAGCAACACCACGGCCATCGCCGAGGCCTGGGCCCGCCTGGACCACAAGTTTGACCTGATGTACGCCAAGAGGGCGTTCGTGCACTGGTACGTGGGGGAGGGCATGGAGGAGGGCGAGTTCTCGGAGGCCCGTGAGGATATGGCTGCCCTGGAGAAGGATTATGAGGAGGTGGGGGTGGATTCTGTGGAAGGGGAGGGAGAGGAAGAAGGGGAGGAATACTAAACGCTGGGTTCCTTCTGTCACTGTCGCATGTCCACGAAATGTCTGCTTCAAACACTTGAGCTTCCTTGTGCACTGCATGGGGTTTGGCCTCGTGGGCCTGGCCAGGGATGTGCTGCCCTCTCGGATGTGATCATGCAGATTTTCCATGTGTCTGTACCGTGTCTGTGAATAAAAGGCTTTAAGAGAAGCTACACTGTGTCGGATACAAACCCTCTGTGTCAGTGCCCGCTCTCGCCAGGGCCGGCTGGCCCCATCCCATGGGAACAGACTGTGCCTATTGTCTGTGCCCAGTGAGGCAGCTGGCATGGTACTGCTGTTACCGAGCTGCCCAGCCCTTCCCTCCTCTGCTAGCTGCGGGGGGTGAAGCCCCCACATCCCTGGCTTCCACAGGGTGGGGCATCACCCTGGGTCCCGCTGTCCTCCTTCATGAGCTGTGTGTAATCCCCCCCAGGGGGGCCATGCCCTGCCAGGTGACCCCGGGGCTCGGGAGCCCAGCCCTGCCCCCCGCGGCTCTCCGGGATTAGCCGTGTCCCGGGCTGAGCCGCGTCCCGGGATTAGCTCCATCCCTGCTCCCAATTCCGGGGGGCCGCGCCGGGGCCGTGGGAGCGCCGGGCGGGCTCAGCCTATCAGCGCGCGGCGCGCCGCGCTTCGGCCAATGAGCTTCGCCTCATTCAATTCCCGGAGCCAATGGGGGGGCAGGGGGCGGGGCCTTTCGGGCCGCGGGGGAGCGGATACTTTGTAACGGGGAGCGGGGGCGGGGCCGCGGGAGGGGCGGGGCCTGGGCTGGGCCCGGCGGGCGCAGAGCGGCGATTCCCGGCGGTACCGGAGGGGCTGGACCGGCGTGGCGGCACCGGCCTTGGCGTCCTGCCCCTGCCCGCAGCAGCCCTGCCCGGCCCTGCCATGCTGGCCGCAGAATGGCCCCTGTGGAGCAGGACGCGCTGGCCGTGCGGGAGCAGCTCTTCCACGAGAGGGTCCGCGAGTGCATCGTGAGTGCCCCGGGGCGGCGGGTGGGGGAAGGGGCCCGGTGTGGCGGGGAGAGGCGGGAGCGGGGCTGGGAGCTCGCAGCCCTCCATGGGGACCGTCGGGATCCCCGGTGGCGGCTCCACGGCCCGGCTGTGGCAGGGCTCCGCCGCCCCGTGCTTATCGGGGCCAGAGCCGCGGCGGCTGCGTGTGCCCAGCAGATAGCGGGGGGCTCCGGGGGCCGGACCCTGCCGAGCCCCTGCCGCCACCCCTCTGCCGGCTCGAGCAGTCCCCTGGCGCTGGGAGGGCTGGGAGTGCTGGGCTGTGGTGGGCCAGCCCCATGCCAGCCTCCTGGCTCTGTCCTTGTCCCCAGGCCAGCAGCTCGGTGTCAGCAGGAAGGGACCCCACAGAGCCCCTGAACCTCGGGTACCGCAGAGGGACACAGCTGGGTTTGCTCCTCTGCTGCTGCTGCCACGGGCTGAGGGATGAGGATAACCTGAATGTCCTGGTCCTGGTCCTGGCATCTCCTAAGGATTTTGGGGATGCTGCGTGCACGGCAGCCAAGTGGGCTGTGACCGGCAGTGCCGAGGCTACCTTGCCACAGCCACATTTGGGAGGAGCTGGTGGCCGGAGCAGCTCTGCCCTGGAGCCCCCCAGACCTCCATTCCAGGGAGCTGCATCTCAACCAGGAGCCCCTGGCTTGGCACAGGCAGTACAAAACTTACTTGGCCCAACTTCCCTGAGTACAGGAGGTGTCCTCCCAACAGGCAGAGGATTGGTCTGTGGGGTAGAGCCCATGGCAGGAGGGAACCTGTGGCCCAAGACCCTTCACAGGGTGGGAGCAGGAGCAGAAGGACCTGCTGGGTACTGCCCTCATGGGAGCTGGGCCAGCTCTGGGGGCTCCCTGCCACCCCACTGGCAGATCCTGGGCACCCTCAGCCAGGGTCAGAGCACCCCCAGTCAGGCAGAAGGGAGGTGCCACAGCTGCTCCCCACTGCACCCGTGCCAAGGTGGAGGATTCAGGCGACCTTTCCTCATCCTGACGCGTACCCGGTGGGATGAAAGGTCGCCGTGTTCCCTGAACATCGCCTGCTCTGGCCTGACCTCGGCGTTCCAGCGGGGGTGGGAGGGACACCGCAGATGTCCTTGGCGCCTGATTCAAGGCTGTTCTCGTGGCTCTGCCAGCCAGGCGAGGGCTGTGGGATCGGGCAGTGCAGGGATGTCCCACAGGGTCACAGATTTGCAGGCACAGGGTGATCCAGCCCCTGCAGCCTCCCCCAGGTCTGGGTGCTGTGCCAGCTTGTGGGCACCCATGTGTGAACGCTGGGTGCAGTCCCCATTGAACAGATAGGTCTGAGCACACCAGTGGGGTGTAACCAGGGCCAGGAGTGGAAAAACAAATAGGGTGGAGCTGACAAGCCCCAGGGCTGGCAGAATCACCTGGGGTAGGAGCCGGGGTAGGAGCGCTGCCCTCAGGGCATGCCCGCACTGCCCACACTCCTCTGCCCACAGATCTGTGCCCTGCTCTTCGCCAGCCTCTACATCCTCTGCCACTTCATCATAACCCACTTTAAGAAGCACACGGATTTCACAGCAGGTAAGAGAGTGGGAGCTGCCAGAGGCAGGCAGCCCTCGACAGCCACATTCAGCCTCCCGAGGGTTCCTCTGCTGCTTTTGGCCTCCCCCAGCAGCCCCAGTTCCACCACAGCCCGGTTCCCCTGACACCAGTTGCTGCCCTAGGTGGGGGCAAAGCCCAAATTCCCTGGGAGTATTTCTGCAGCGTTTGGAGTGGGGAGAACTTGGGCAGGGGGAGGCAGCGATGCTCTGGGCAGCCCCACCTCCCCCAGTCCTTTGGTTTGGGATTTTGTCCCCGCAGTTCACGATGACGAGGATGCTGCTGTCAACAGGATTGCGTAAGTTCCTGCTTGTCCCCTTCCCTGATGCTCAGCCTCTTCCTCAGCCAGGACACCGTGTCCTGTGGGTGCTGGTGAGGCTGGGGGGCAGAGCCAGGCTGTGACACCCAGAGGAAGCCTGACCCAGAGGTGATGCTTGTCCCCCTGGCAGGTTGGGGCTCTGTACCTTCACCCTGGCTGTGGCACTGGGTGCCGTCCTCCTCCTGCCCTTCTCCATCATCAGCAACGAGGTGCTGCTCTCCTTCCCCCAGAACTACTACATCCAGTGGCTGAACGGGTCCCTCATTCATGGTGGGTGCACGGGGTGACCCTGGGGTGTCCCCAAAATCTGTGGGTCAGGGTTGCCCTGCCTCGGAGCTCACCCCATGCTGTTCCCCCTCTTCCAGGCCTCTGGAATTTGGTTTTCCTCTTCTCCAATATGTCCCTGGTCTTCCTCATGCCCTTTGCCTACTTCTTCACCGAGTCAGAGGGGTTTGCAGGATCCAAGAAGGTGGGTGATCCTGCACTTGTCCCCCCTGTCCCCCTCTCTGTGACTCCCTGCTAACCCAGCTCCTGCAGGGCATCATGGCCAGGGTGTATGAGACATCTGTGGTGCTGCTGCTGCTGACACTGCTGGTGCTGGGCATGGTCTGGGTGGCCTCTGCCATCGTGGGCAACGACGCTGCCAGTCGCCAGTCACTCTACGGTGGGTGAGCTGGGCCCTCCCTGCTCCAGGATCAGACCTTGGCACTGAATGGAACAAGGGATCTCTGGTGCCACTGGCCTGACACCGCTGTCTCCGCAGATCTCTGGGAATATTATCTGCCCTACCTCTACTCCTGCATCTCGCTTTTCGGCGTCCTGCTTCTGCTGTGTAAGTTGTGCCCCCACGAGGCCCTGCTGGTGCTCCATCCAAATGGGGTCTGGAGGGGTCATGGCTCATGGCTGAAGCCTCCAGGATCCTTCTGAGGGTGTGGGGATGGCAGGACACCTCCTATTCAGCCTCTCCTCCCACCACAGTGTGCACCCCCTTTGGCCTCTCCACCATGTTCACTGTCACTGGGAAGCTGCTGGTGAAACCCCGGGTAAGGCGTCCCCCCGCAATCCCTCTGCCCCAGCTTTGGGGCTGACTGCCCCCAGGGCTGCCTGGTCTCCCAGCTCGGGCATGGGGAGCCATTCACACAGCCCCAGCAGCCACTCACAGGCTCCTCACCCACCCCCAGCTCCTGGAAGACCTGGATGAGCAGCTGAGCTGCACAAGGTTTGAGGAAGCCGCTGTGTCCCACAGGATCCGCTCTGGTGGGTGCTGCTGCTTGGCAAAGGGGAGCATGGGGTGGATTGGGGGCCCCTCTACCCCACCACATAGGAGCCCTCATCCCCCCTGAGCCCCTTGGGTCTCTGCCCAGCAGGCAAAGCTTCCTGCTGGCTGAATCTGGACATGGAGATGCTGCGGGAGCAATTCTTTGCCATCCGGAGCAAGAGGCGGAAGCTGGGTGAGGAGCCTGGCCGGGGGAAGGGGACACTGGGTTCCCTCCAGCCTGGCACTGGGAGCACTGGTCCCTGGCAGTCCGTGCCCTGTGGAGGGAGGGTGGCTGGCAGGTGGGCTGGGGGCTGTTACGCCCCACCCTGGCACTTTGGGGCCCCCTCAATCTCCTGCCCTGGGGTGGGAGCTGTGCTCCCCTCTCACCTGGGCACATCCTCCCCACAGAGCTGCGGCATCGAGCATCGCCCTGGCAGAGGAACCTGGGCTACCCCCTGGCCATGCTGGGCCTCCTGGCACTGACGGTGAGTGGCCCTGGGCTCCCAGGGGAGCTGGGGGTTGTCCCCATCCTCACCACTGCCCTCACTCCCTCCCTGCTCCTCCCAGGGCATTTCTGTGCTCATTGTCTGCTTCCATGTCCTGGAGCTGCTGCTGGACGATGCCGCGATGCCACGGGGCATCCAGGTACCCGCCTGGGGGGATGGGACAGCTCAGGGCCGTGCCCCTGGCTGCTCTGGGGACCATTCCTCCCCAACCTGCTCCCTCCTCCTCCTGCAGGACGCATCCCTGGGCCAGGTTTCCTTCTCCATCTTTGGTTCCTTTGGAGCTGCACTGCAGGTTGTCCTCATTTTGTATCCTTCAGGAGGGCACTTGTGTCCCCAGCGATGTCCCCTGTGTCCCCAACACTGTTCCCAGCACCAGCCCATCCTGTTTTCCTCCTTAACACTCCTTGCAGCTACCTAATGCTCTCCTCTGTCGTGGGCTTCTACAGCTCCCCCCTGTTCACTCGCCTGCTGCCGGAGCGGCAGGACACCCCCCTCACCAAGGTGGGAGCAGCGGGACGGGGCTGGGGGGCTCCTGTGGGGGTGCAAGACCCTGTTCCTCACAGTGTGTCCCTGTGCAGTCCCCACGTGGGAGGACAGCGTCCCACTGTGGTTCCCTGGCATTTGGAAAGTCTCTCCCCCAGCCTGGGGGTTCCCTGCAGCAGCACTGCCCCCCCCAAAACCTCCTCCTTCTCCCCAGATCATCGGGAACTGTGTCTCCTTGCTGGTGCTCAGCTCAGCGCTGCCCGTCTTCTCCAGGACACTGGGTGAGCCTCCCAGAGGGATCGGGGTGATGCCTGCATGGGGGCGTCCCCAGAATTGGGGTGCCCTGACCAGTGTGCCCCACCCTGTGCAGGGATCACCCGTTTTGACCTCCTGGGGGATTTTGGCCGCTTCAACTGGTTGGGGAACTTCTACATTGTCTTCCTCTACAACATGGGCTTTGCGGGGCTCACCACGCTGTGCCTGGTGAAAAGGGTCTCCTGGGCGGTGCAGGCCGAGCTCATCCGTGCCTTTGGTGAGGACAGGGACACAGGGGTGGTTGCTGGGGTGTCCCGTGTCCCCCACCCTGGCTCTCACACTCTCCCTCTATCCAGGTCTGCACAAGCTGCCGCTGCCCGTGACGCGCTGCCGGACCCGCAGCAAGCCCTGCTAGGGCTGGGGGACAGGAATGTGTCCCCCCCACCCCCAACTCTGGTGGTCCCCGGGGTGGCTGCCAGCCACAGAGCTGGCCCGGATAGCACCTGGTGCCTCAGGGACATCAGAGCCCCTCAGGGAAAGCTGAGACACCTTTGGGGGTTGCGCCCCCCTGCTCTGTCTCAGCTGTTGTGCTACTGAGCCTTGGCCTTGAGCCACATCCCCAAGGGGAGTGGGGTCCCCTCGAGGCTGCGCTGGCTGCAGCCCCCCCACCCCCTGTTACATACCTCGTGCAACAACAGCCGGGCCCCCCCGACCTCCCCTGGCTGCTCCCTGGGGTCTGGTTGAATTTTAAATGTTGCCCCACCTGGGGACTCTCCCGACATTGTAGAAGGGGGTCCTGTGCTCCCTGCCCAGAGTCACTCCACACTCCATCCCTGTGTCACTCTGGGGCTGCAGGGGGACACTGGTTGTCCCCTGCCCACCCCGAGGCCTTTGGGGTCCCTAATAGGGAGGCCTGGGGTGCAGGGGACAAGCCCCCCCCCCCCCCCCAGCAGCTTGATATGATGAGTATGTCGGGTCTCTGTTACAACAGAACTTGTTTGGAGAAATAAATAGTGACTGTTTTTTATATAAAAATACTTGAACCTGGAGGTTTTATTCCTCCCGAGGGCAGGGCTGAATAGGAAGGGGGCAGGGGTGGGGTGTCCCTGCCTTGGGGGGGTCACAGTCCTGCCCCTCCTTATGGCCCCTATGGGGCCATAATTAACTCTCTTCCTGGTTGGGGTTAACGAGCTTCTTCCAGGCAGGGCCACAGGCGAGGGCAGCTCCCTGCCTGCTGCCCGGGCTGGGCTGAGGGACCCCGGGGGTCTTGGGGGGCTCCGGGAGGCTTTGGGGTATGGGCAGAGCTACCCCAAGTGAGAGGCAAAGCAGAGGCTTCACCTCCCGGTATGGAGGGTCGTGCAGCCGGAGCGGAAACTGCCCCGGGAACCGGCCTCCCACCCATCCTGCCCCGGCTGGGGCCGAGCCAGGCCGCCCCCCGCCCCTCCATGGCGGGGGTGGGGGGCCCAGACCCCCCCTCTCGCCCCCCCCCCCCCCCCCCCGGCTGGGGCCGAGCAGGAAGCACAGGAAACCTGGTTTATATTGCAGGAAATGAGGCCATCGGTGCCCGCGATTTCCCCGCGACCTGCTCCCCTCCCAGTCACTCCGGGCTGGCACCGGGGCTGCGGGGAAGCTGGGGGGGGGGCCGGGACCCCCCCGACCCACTCCCAAATTTCCACTGCTCCGCTGCTGCCTCCCGCCCTCGCCGGGGCCCGCAGAGCCCGCGGGTGCTTTGCCGGGAGCTCTGGGGTGCTGTGGCGGGGACACGGTCCCGGTCCCGGGGGTGCCCCGCTCCTGGAGGCGCCCATGTCACTGTTGGAGCCCGGTGCCAGTCCCGGAGCAGCCCGGCCCCATCCTCGGCGGTCCCTGGGCCCCTGGCGGAGCCCGGTCCCGGTCCGGGGGTGCCCCGGTCCCGGGGCGCGGAGGGGCCGGCCGGGGCAGGGCAGCCCGGCGGGGGCGGCCCCGGGGGATGTGGCCGCCGCTGCCGCCGCTCCCGGGGGCCGGGTCCGAGGCGGGGCCCGACGGGGCTGCCCAGCGCCGAAGCCGAGCGACCACGGCGGGGGCAGCCCGGCCGGGGCGGCTGAGGGCGGCGCACGGTGCCGACCAGCACCCAAGGCAGCCGGTACCGGGGGCTGGGCCAGGAACGGGGACAGGGACCGTGGGTCGGACGGAACAGCGGGGACCGGGGTAGTGCCAGGCAGCGGGTCCCGGGAGCGGGGCTGTGCCAAGGGGACGGAGCAGGTGCGGACACGGGCGGCACAGCCTTAGAATAACGAGGGTCCTCGGTGCAAGGGAGAGCGGGAGGAGAAGAAGGACCGGGACTGGGAGAGAGGGGTCCCCGGGCCCAACAGGCGGTGACAGGAGAGGTCCCGGTACCAGAATCGCGGCGTTCGGATGGGATAAGGGGGGGTTCCGGTAGCGGAGCGCAGCGCGGGGACCGTGGAGAGGAGGCGGCACCAGAGCGCGGGATTTAGACGGGAAGGGGGAGCAGGACTGGGACGCGGGGTCAGATCCCGGTGCCGGTCCCGGGGCAGCCTTAGGAACCGGGTGCCCGGTTCCAGTGCCAGGGCAGTGCCCGTTGCTGGGTGCCGGTGGCCGGTGCTGGGACGCCGTTCTGCGAGGGCTTTCCCTAAGGCTGGGGCTGTGTCGGGGACTTCCCCGGACCGGGGTGCAGGCGAGGGGGTGCTGATACCGCAACCGGCGGCGCTCCGAGTGGGTGGCGGCACCGGCGGGGGGGGGGGGGGGGGGGGGTGGTCAGTCGTCCCGAGTGGCCACGGATCCCGCAGCAGCGACGGGACCGTGGGTGTGAGAAGGAAACGGCGCCGACCCGCCCCTGGCACCGCGACCATCTAAAAGCCCCGGGGCCACCACACCGGGACCATGCCCGCCGCAGCCGCCCGTGCCCCCGGCGACTGAGCGGGACCCGCGGAGGCAGCGGGGCCCGGCGGACGGGATGCCCCGGTGGACGCCGCTCGCCCTCGTCCTGCTCGGGCTCGCCGCCTGCCTGCTGGCCGCGCCGGTGCTGGGCTGCGGCCCGGGTCGGGGCCCGGTGGGGCGGCGGCGGCTGGGGCGGCGGCAGCTTTCGCCTCTGCTCTACAAGCAGTTCGTGCCCAACGTGCCCGAGCAGACGCTGGGGGCGAGCGGGAAGGCGGAGGGCAAAGTGCTGCGGGGCTCGGAGCGCTTCAGGGACCTGGTGCCCAACTACAACCCCGACATCATCTTCAAGGACGAGGAGAACACGGGGGCGGACCGGCTCATGACCGAGGTGGGGGCTGCGCCCGGCCCGGCCCGGTCCGGCCTCGCTCCCGGGGGCGCGGGGGCGGCGGGGGGATGGGCGGGATCACAGCGACCCTCGACAGGGCTCATGGACCTTTCTCGGTCGGCACCGACGCGCTCAGCGGCTCACGGAGCTTTTCCGGTCGCCACCGATCCTCTCCAGGGCGCACCGATCATCCCGGGGCTCACGGATCCTCCCGAGTGGCACCGACCCTCCCGGGGAGCACGGAGCCTCCCGGGGCGCCGGGTCCCTGCCGGGACCTCACCCCGGTGCCCCGCTCCCTTCCACGGCCTTTGGCAGCGGCGCGGCGGCACCGGAGCCCCGGGACCAGGCGGTCCCATTCGGAACCGTCGGGGATTAACGGGACGGGATGGCACCGGGGGCGGGAGGTACCGGCGGCTCCTCTCCCCCAGCGCCGCCGCGCCCCCGCCCCAAGGACAGCACGGAGGGGGAGGTCCCGGTACCCCTCTGCTCGGGGGGCATCCGGGGCGGCGGGAGCCCGGGACGCGCCGCGCGCCCGTCGGGATGCTCACGGTTGCCATGGCGAGGGGCGGCCCCGCGGTCGCCATGGCGACGGGGGATGCTGCGAGTGGTCCAGGCGGCGCCGGCAGCTCCCGCGAGCCGGGACGGCGGAGGCGGCGGGGCCCGGCGGAGCCGCGGGCGCGGAGCCGGCCCGGGGTGCGGGTGGCTGAAAGGGCCCTTTGTGGCCGCGGCGGCATTCCCGGGGCCTGAGGTCAGCTCCGGGCTGGAAGGCGCCTATTGTGGCCGGGCCGGGCCGGGCCGGGCCGAGCGCATTCCTGCCCCCCCGCCGCTGCCGCCCCCCCCGGCACGGCCGCCCCGGGCCCGCGCCCCGCACTCCCGCCCCCGCGGCCCCGCGCTCCCGGGAGCCGCTTTGTTGAACGGGGGACGGGGGAAAGGCACTGGGGCACTGAGGGACGCTGTGAGCTCAGCGGCTCCGGGGGGGGGGGACGGGGGCAGCTCCGACGCCTGCACCCCACGGCGATGGGGAGAGGGACCCCAGAATGGCTCGGGACGCCCTGCTCTCCCTGTCAGCCCAGACTCGGGGCTGGTTCAGGGTCAGCTGCCCCCAGCTCCGCTTCACAGCCCCCCCACCAGGTTAATCAGTCACGGCCGTGGCCGCGGGGAAGGTGACACCGGCCCGGTGCCCGTCCCGCTCCCTTGCCTGTTCTGCCCCGCTGCCCATGGAGCAGCTTCACCACGGGACCCCGGGGCACGTTAACCTTCAACCTGCATCCAGGCAGGGGGGCCGTGACCCCCTCTGCACCCTGGCAGGGGGGGGGGCACCCCTTTGGGCTCCCTCCAAGGCCTTTGCAGACCTGGTGTCTGTCTGTCCCTGCGCGTTGTGGGGAGGGTGACACCGGTGTCCCCACAGCGCTGCAAGGAGCGTGTGAACTCGCTGGCCATCGCGGTGATGAACATGTGGCCGGGGGTGAAGCTGCGGGTGACGGAGGGCTGGGATGAGGACGGGCACCACCTCCCCGACTCTCTGCACTACGAGGGCCGGGCGCTGGACATCACCACGTCCGACCGCGACCGCCACAAGTACGGCATGCTGGCACGCCTGGCCGTGGAGGCCGGCTTCGACTGGGTCTACTACGAGTCCAAGGCGCACATCCATGTCTCCGTCAGAGCAGGTACCACACGGAAGGGGCTGCCACCAGGGCGGGGGGCTGCCATCCCCATAAACATCCCAGCCCACAGCCCCCACTGCTCCCCTTGACATCCTGGATCCACGTGGGATTACTGCTCCGCTTGGTGTCTGGCCCCAGCCCAGCTCCCCCTGGTCTACCTGGCCCCCTGATAGGCAAAAAACTCACTTTCCCCTCCAAATTTTGGCCAGATGGAGGCAACATTGTGGCTCAGCTCCTGGTGAGGGGAATAGCAATGCAGCCCCAGCCCTGCGGCCTCCAGCCCCGCAGGCCCCAGCCCCACAGCCCTGTGTTCCAGCCAGCAGTTCCCATCCAGTCCAGAAGCAACAATTGACAGAAAGTGAAAATGGCCGTAAATGTCACCGTTGGAGCCCGGAACAAAGGGCGTCAGTGCAGGGTGGACAAAGGGGCCCTGCAGCATTCAGGAGCTGCACGCAGGAACTGGGGGAGCTTTGCAAAATACCCGCTTTGTTCCGGGGGTGGTTTGGGGGTCCGGGGGTGGCCGTTTCCCCTCTGGAGGTGGTGGCCCGGTGGAGGTGGCCGGTGGGGACACCCATAACCTTCTCCTTCCTCCCAGAGAACTCGCTGGCCGTCCGCACCGGCGGCTGCTTTCCCGGCCACGCCACCGTGACGCTGGAGAGCGGTGAGCACCGGGGCCTGGCTGACCTGCGCCAGGGTGACTGGGTGCTGGGCGCCGAGCCAGGCGGGCGCCTGGTGCCCACCGAGGTGCTGCTCTTCCTCGACCGGGACCTGGGCCAACGCGCCTCCTTCGTGGCCATCGAGACGGCCAGCCCGGCGCGCCGGCTGCTCCTCACCCCGTCCCACCTGGTGTTCGCGGCCCGCGGGGCGGCCAACGGCTCGGCCGCCTTCCTGCCCATCTTCGCCCGCCGCGTGCGCCCGGGCGACGCCGTGCTGGCCCACGGGGCCGGCGGGCAGGGCCTGCGCCCCACGCGGGTGCTGAGGGTCTCTCGGGAGGACGGCGTGGGGGTCTTTGCCCCGCTCACCTCGCACGGCACCTTGCTGGTTAACGGGGTGCTGGCGTCCTGCTACGCCGTCCTGGAGAGCCACCGCTGGGCCCACCGGGCTTTCGCCCCCCTCCGCCTCTTCCACGGGCTCCTCTCGCTGCTGCCGGCCCACCCCGAGGCGGGCAACGGGACCGTGCCAGACGTGGGCATGCACTGGTACTCCCGCCTGCTCTACCGGCTGGCCGGGGGCGTGCTGGGCCGCGAGGCCCTGCAGGTGTAGGGGTCCCGGCCCCCCCCCCCCGGTTACCACGCGGCAGGTGATGCCAACACACTGGATGCCACACAGGGGGCTCCAGCCCTGGGCGCCCCCTGGACCCAGGGAGGAGGGACAGGGGCACCCCCGGTGCTGTGGGGAGGTTGGGGCTCGGCACTGCCCCGGGGCACGGGGTGGTGGGCATGGGATGGAGTGGCACAGGGTGGCCCAGGGGTCTGGCTCAGCCCTGTCCTGTGTCCTCGAGCCCCCCGTGGCCGGAGCCCCACGCCCAGACCCCCCCCTGGTATTTATTGCTTTATTAACCACCGCACCGGGGCTGGGCTTGGTGCCTGTCAAGGCGCAGCCAGGCAGCACCAGACCCTGCCCCGGGGCCGAATCCGGCGGTGGGGATGCCAAAAACACCCCAACGCTGAGCACTTGGCAGCAGTTCCTGCCCGTCCCCCTGCTCTGGCTCTGTCCCTGTCACCCACAGTGTCCCTGTCCCTGCACCACAGGGTGGCTGGACGGGTGTCTGCTGTGGGCACCGGGTGTCTGCCACGGGCACGGGCACCCCGTGCCAGGTCCAACTCTAACCATGCTAACCGCTAACCCGCCCTGCTTGAGAGTTTTATTTTTCTATTTCTAAATGGTAATATAAATGTCAGCCATGCCTGCCTGCCTGCCCTGGCAGCGGGGCTCACCCCATGGGGCAGGGGGGCAGCCTGCTTTTAACCACTTCAGTTTAAAAAACAAAAGAAATACTACTATTTAATTGTTTGGGAAAATAAAGGAAGTCTATGGCCCTATTGCAGCTGTGGCTGGGGAGTCTGGAGTGGCTGGAATTGGCCATCCCAGGGGGCTGGGGGATCCCTGGGGGTTTGACATCCTGGGGGTTTTGGGGTGCCTGGTGCTGGAGTAGAGAGCCCAGTTCCCCCTGGTTTTTCCGGCCCCCAGATGGGCAAAAAACTTATTTTTTCCTCTCCAAATTTTGGCCAGATGGAGGCAACCTCGTGACTCAGCTTCTGGTGAGGGGAATTGCAACGCAGCCCCCAGGGACTGGGGTACCCTCAGGGGAGTGTGGGTCCCTGGGCTGGGGTTGGGCACTGCAGGAAACAGGCTGGGGGTCCCTGAGGCTTGTGTCGGGCATCACGAGAGGCTGGGGATCGCTGGGGCAGGGGGCAAACATCCTAAAATATCCCCGGGGGCCTGAGGGTCCCGGTGCTGGGGAGGCAGCGATGGGGATCTCGGCGAGCAGGAGCGGTTTGGTAGCTGTGGGTGCTCCCGGGTGTCTCCGGGCCGGGACAGGTTGGGTGGGGGGAGGGGATGGGGGGGGGGCAGCACCAGGACCCTCCCCCAAAAAAAAATTCCCGCTCAGACGCGCGCCCACCACGTGGCCACGGCCCTTCCCTCCGTTTTCATGAATGGAGAGCCCCTCCGGCCAACGCGCCTGCGCCGGCCTCTGAGCCCCGCCCCCTCCGCCCGGCGCAGCCAATGGGAGCGGACGGGGCGGTGTTGTGGTCACGTGCGGGCGCCGGTGTAGTGGCGGTGGCCCCGCCCCCGGCACGGCGGGCGGTTTATTGCGCTGTTTGCCGCGCCCGCCCGCGCCGCTGCGTTCTCGTCCTCGCCTACCGAAACCGCGGGGCCGTGCGGGGGGACTCGGCCTGGGGGGGGGTCCTGCGCTCCAGAGAGGGTGGCCCTGCCCTCCGGGGGTCCCTGTCCGGAGCGTGCGTGAGAGCGGCGGTGCTCCACTGGGGATTACCGGGCACCGGAGGGGCTCAGCACGGTGGGTCCCCACCCCACGTGGGGGTTTGGGGCCGTGTTCAGCCTGGGCTGCCTCCCCGGGACCCCCTGGGGCCGTGTCCCGTGGAGCGCCCCCCCCCCCGCCCCGGGAGGGGTTCCCGTCTCTCCCTCCCCTGCCCCGGGGTGATGCCGGGACCACCCGGCCTTGTTTCCCCCCCACCCAGGAAAAACCTCCCTGGCCCACCGATCCGTGGAGGGCTATGAGCCCACGGTGGAGAGCAATAAGTCCCGGGTGGGTGGGTGGGTGGGGGGCTGCCTGCCCGGGGTGTCTTCCTGATCCCCCTGTGGGACCCCGGGTGATGAGGACAGACGTGTCCCCACTTCTGTGGGGAGTGGCTTGCACCCCAAAACCTTGTGCTGAGGGCTGAGGTGCCCCTGGGATGAGGTGGAAGTAGGTCTGAGCCTTGAGGGGAGGATTGGGGGGGTCCCAGGCAGCCCCCCAGACCTGGTGCCACCCTTGCAGCCTACAAGATGGTGGTGGTGGGCAAGGAGGAGCTCCATCTGCATCTGGGCAGGTAATGCTGGGGCAGTTTGGGGTGTCTGGGGGTGTTGTGGGGCTGCTGTCCTCCCAGCCACCCCTGCCACCGGTTTTGTCCCCCCTCTCCCCCAGCACGAGCCCTGCCACCCTCCATCACTGCCATCCGTGGCTCCATCGTGGTCCGCTGGGTGACGTTCCCTGAGGAACCCTCGAGGCTCGGGAATGAGTGACCTGGGACAGGCAGGACCCCTCGCTGGGATGAAGTGCCCAGATGTCCCCTTGTCCCCACAGCTTCCAGGTGGACAAACCCCCCACAATGCTGGGGGGAGGCACGGTAGGGGCTGTCCCTCCCGGGGAAGGGGTGCCAGGGTGCTCTGGGCCCGCAGCGTGCCCGAGGTGCTGGTGGGGAGCAAGGCAGAGCAGGCCCTGCAGAGGTCAGGGGGGTTCTGGGGTCCCACGTGTGTGTGTGTGTGTGTGTGTGTCCCAGTGACACGTCCTGGCTGTCCCCTGCGGGGAAGTGAGGACAGATGGAGGGAAGAAGCTGGCAGAGTCATGAGGGGCCGTTTTCCTCGAGTCCTCAGCCAAGGAGAGTCTGGGGCACGGAGCCCTGCCGTGCTGGCACTGATGTCCCCTCACCCTCGGGTGACCATGGGGATCTTCACGGAGCTCACCGAGGAGAGATCGACCCGGCTGGACAATTCCCATGGCAGACCCACCAGCCTGAGGTGATCCCTGGCGTGGGGCAGACCCTTCCCCGGGGCCCTCGCCCAGAGCACGGCAGCAGCTTTGGGGGATCCACGCGGGTGGGAACCCCTCGCTTCGCACAGGCTGGGGGTCCTGGCCCAGCCGGGAAGCCCCCCAGCTCATCGCTGCTGCCCCCCACACGCACAAGGACAGGTCGGGGCCGTCCCTGCTCCGGCAGGCAGGGCTGAATGCGGGTGTTGTTCCCGGCGTGGGGCCGGACCCGTGGGAGTCGCGGTTGAAACAATTCAACGTTGTTTTGTCTGTAAACCCCTGGACTGGGGGGGGGAGGCAGCGTGTGAGGCTCCCTTCCAACACCCCTGGATGTGCTCCAGCACGGGGCTCCCTCCAAGCCTGGATGTGCTCCCATGTGCCCCCTCCTCGTGGGACTGAGCACCCCAAGAGCCTCGCTGGGACCCTTGGGGGGGGGGGGTCCTTCAACCCTGTCCCCCCCTCCCCATTTCTCTCCCTGAGAACTTCAGCTCCAGCTTCGTGAGCCTGGGGGGGGCTCTGGCTGCGGTTCCCCTTGTGGCTTATCTCCACCCAGTCGGGCTAATTGTTGCTAATTACCCAATTATGGTGGTAAAAGAGGAGCAGGAGCTGCTGGGGGGCGTGAAGTGTTATTGGGGTGCTGGGGCCAGGGTAAAGCAGCCCGGGGGCTCAGGGGGGCTGCACCCCCTCAATAGCCCTCCCAAATCTCTGGGTCTGGGGGTTTGGGCTCCCGGGGGCCCTGGGTCTGACCCCCCCCTACCCCTCCCCGGGGCTGGGGGGTCCCGGGGGGGTTCAGGGTCCGACGGGGCTGATGTGGCCCCACACGGGGGGTACCGGGCCGGTGTATCCCTTCGGGTCTGGGGTGTGCGTGGCGCTGGCGGTGTCCGTGCAATGGGGAGCAGGACCGGCTGCTCCGGGGATACCGGGACCGGGCGTGCGTGGTGCAGGGCCGTGGCTCAGCAGCAGCACGCGGTGGCCGTGAGCGGGGACTAGGACCGGGCTCGGCGGCTGCTACCGGGGACCCCAGGACCGGGCATGGCGGCTGCTACCGGGGATTCCAGGACCGGGTTCGGCGGCTGCTACCGGGGACCCCAGGACCGCTACAGCCGCTACTCCGGGGACACCGGCACCGGACACAGCAGCTGTTCCGGATACACCGGGACCTGTCCCGGCGGCCGCTACGGGGAACCCCGGGACTGGACACAGCGGCTGATAACGGAGACACCGGCCCGGGGCACGGTGGGCGATCTCGCTGCCGCCGGCTGCTCGGGGGACCCCATCCCGGAGCCCACCCTCCCTTCCTCTCTAACCCCGCGGCCATCGCGGTCCGGCAGGCCTCCCTCGCTCCATCCTCGGGGCTGCCCCCGGTGCCGGTGCCGGTGGTGGGGGGGCGGAGCCTGGCGCCGCCGGCCCCGCCCCCTCCGTGCCCACGTGCGCTCCCGCCCCGGCGCCGCCGGGGTTAAGCGCGGCGGAGGGATCTTCCCCCCCCCCCCCGCCCCGCCCGGCAGCGTGCGCTGCGGCCGCGCGCGCGCCGTCACACCCCCCGCACCCCCCCCCCCCCCCGCGGCCGCAGCGCCCGCCCGCCGCGCACCGTCTCCCTCCGCCCGCAGCCCCCGCCGCCCAAAGTAGTGCGGGAGCGGCGGCGCCCCCCCCCCCGGTCCGCGGCTCCCCACTAGGACCCAGCGCGGCGGCGGCGGCGGCCCCGGCGGGGCGGGCGGGGCGGGGCGGGGGCGGGCGGCGGGACCTACTTTCCTCTGGAAATGGCCGCGCCGGGGAGCACCGAACGCCCCGCGCCCCGAGGCCCGTCGGCGTAGGGCGGCCGCGGGGGTGAGCACCGGGCGGGGGGCGCGGGGGTGCAAACGGCCCCGCCGGGGGGCCCGGGCGGGCGGGACGGGCCCCGGCGGCCCCGGAAGGAGCGGCCCCGCGGTCGTGCGGGCTCGGGCCGCGCCGCCTCCGCCGTGCCGCCGCTCCCGGTAAGGCCTGACCGGGGCCGGGCCCAGAGCGCGGCTCCCACGCCTTTGTGTCCGGTACCGGTGGGGCCCGGGCGGCTGCGGCGCAGGTACGGCCGGGCCCGGCGCTCGGGGCCCGGTGCCGGTGCCAGCGTAGGCCGCGGTGGGCCGGGGATCGGGGCCTGGCCGGCTCGAGCCCCCGGTTGCACCGGGGAGCGGGGGAAGCGTGGCCCGGGCGCACCGGGGAGGATGTGGGGGGGGTCGTGTCCCCTCGTGGTGGTTCGGCCCACCCGGGGGCGCGGGCCGGGCCTCCCCCCGGGGCCCGGAGCCTTTCCGGGGAGGGCCCGAATCCCCCCCGGGCCCACCGGGAACCGGGGCGAGGGAGGTGCTGGGTGGGACTCGACGCTCCTACCCCGCGGCCGGGACCCCGCCGGGGGGCTCCCTCCGTTCTCCCCGCGCCGTTTCGGGTTTTTTTTGGGGGGGGGGGGGTTGGCGCTGCCCCAGCGCGTCCCCCCCTCCCCGGTGCCCTGCACTCTGCCTTGGGGCTCCCCCCGTGCCCGCGGGTCCCCTCCAGATCTCCCCGCTCACCCCGTGTGTGCCTCGGGGTCCGGTTTGGGGTCCCGTTCGCTGCCCCCCCCCACCCCCCCCCCGGTGCTGGAGCCTTCTCGGGTTTTTGGGGTGCACTTGAGGCAGCAGTGGGAGGGGGCGGCTGCAGATCAGAGCATGGTCCCCCCCCCCCGGTTTGTGTTTTGTCGTGTTTTGGGGTGACTCTTCCCCCCTGTACCTATCCTGGGACCCCCTGTGCTGTGCAGGATTGGTGCTGGGTCTGAGGAAATAGGGGCACAGGCAGCTGCTGGTGGTGGGGACCCCATTTTTTGCTGCTTCCCAAATTCCCCGAGAAGATCCCCCATGTGGGAGGCACTGGGGGGGGTCCCAGCTTCGCTGTGAGCACTGGGTGTGCTCCCAGGAGGGTCCTGAGGGTTTCTCAGGGGTCTTGGTGACTCCCTGGGGTGCTGGTGTGTGGTAGAGCCGGGGTCACTGGTCCCCCTTCCCCACGGTTTAATCGAGGTCACCTGGGGGTTTGGTTGCCCCAGATGTTTTAGGGTGTCACTGGCTGGACTTGGGGAGGGCCTGGTGGGCAGAGGGTGATGGGGGAGGCCAGGGGGTCTCCTGGACCCCTGTGGAGCAGGGAGCCACCCCTTGCTCCTGGGGGACATTCCCAGTCCCAGAGCCCCTAAATTGCCTTGGGGAGAGTGATGGGGAGATACTGCCCTGTCCCTTGGGTTCCGGGGGAGGTGTCACCATCCCTGGTGCTGACGGGTGTCCCCCCCACAGCTGTGGCCCCCCAGGAACGCCGGAGGCAGGATGGACGAACAGAAGGTGCCCAGCGAGGAGAAGGACGCAGCCGCGCCAGGTGAGCCAGGGCAGGATTTTGGGGACCTGTCCCTGTTTCCCCTGTGGTGGTGACACCCCCTGTCCCCACAGCCGATGGGGTCATGGCCTCGGAGGAGATGGGCAGCGCCGAGGGGGACCCCCTGAAACCCCCCGAAGGAGCCTCTGCGGGGCCGGAGCCGGACAGCACGGGCATGGAGGGACCTCCCGAGGCTGGCAGGTGAGGGTGGGAGGACTCGGGGGTGGCGTGGAGCTATCGAAGGGGTCCTGAATATCCCTGACACCCGCCCCCGTTGTCCCCTCACAGCCCGCTGGGCCGCCGCTGTGCCCTCTGCAACTGTGGGGACTGGAGCCTACACGGGCAGCGGGAGCTGCAGCGCTTCGAGCCGGTGCCCGACTGGCCCGAGCGGCTGGTGGGCCACGAGCCCCCTGATGGGCCCGGCCAGCCTCCCCCAGGGCCCAGCCAGCTCCCCCCAGAGCCAGAGCTGGCGGGCGATGGCCTGGCACAAATTGGCTTCTCCGAGGGGGTGACCCCAGCGCAGCTCTTCGAGCCGACGGGTGAGTGTGATCACAGCACGGGGGTCCCCATCCTGCCACCTGAGTGTCCCCAAGCTGTCCCTGACACCCCCTCCCCGCAGGGCACTGCTGGGTGCACCACTGGTGTGCGGCCTGGGCGGCTGGCGCGGGACCGGACGCGGCCGGCGTGGCCAGAGCTGTTTTCTCAGGGATCTCACAGGTGAGCGGATCCCGAGGGGTCCGGGGGTGATGGCAGGGACTTGGTTTGCCCTGCAGGGACTTGCTGCCCTGCAGCAGTGCTCACCCCCTGGACTCCTCTGCCCTCAGAAATGTGAACGCTGCGGGCGGGCGGGGGCCACCATCCCGTGCCGGGCGGCCACCGGCTGCTCCCGCCTCTACCACTTCCCCTGCGCCGCCGCCAGCGGCTGCTTCCAGTCCATGAAGACCCTGCGGCTGCTCTGCCCCGAGCACGTGGCTGAGGCCGTGGACATGGGTGCGTGGGGCTGGGGACACCACCCCTGGGTGCTGGGGACACCACCCCTGGGTGCTGGGACCCTCCTGCCCTGGCGATGGGTCCCGGCAGGGTAGAATCCCACGGGCAGGTGGTCCTGACCCCCTTTTTTTGTGGCTGACAGAGGACGCGCGGTGCTCGGCGTGCAACGGGCCGGGCGACCTGCGGGACCTGGTGTTCTGCACCAGCTGCGGGCAGCACTTCCACGGGGCCTGCCTGGACATCTCCCTGACGCCTCGCAAGCGCTCGGGCTGGCAGTGCCCCCAGTGCAAAGTGTGCCAAACCTGCAGGTGAGCCCCCAGACCCGCGGTGGGGAGGGGGGGGGGGTATGCCCCCAAGGTGGGGTCCCAGCCCTCACTTGCCCCTGTGCCCTACAGGCAGCCCGGCCAGGACTCTGCCATGCTGGTGTGCGAGGCATGTGACAAGGGCTACCACACCTCCTGCACGGAGCCAGCCACCCAGGGCCTCCCCACCAGCTCCTGGAAGTGCAAGGTATGTCCTGCTCTCGCTCAGGGGTGCAGGGTGCCTGTCCCCCACTGCATCCCCTGACACATCTCTGCTTCCCCCCCAGAACTGCTGGGTCTGCTCAGACTGTGGCCAGCACCCCGCAGGGCCTGACTCCAGCTGCCAGTGGTCCCCGGGGTCCGAGGTGTGCGGGGACTGCCAGCAGCGCCGTGCCACGGCCGATGTCCCCACGGCGCCAGAACGCTCACCAGGGCCTGACCCGCCCGCCCAGATGTGAGTGGGGATGGGGGTAGTGGTTTGGAGGGGGCTCCGGCCCTTTGTGGGTGGGGGGATGTGTCCCACAGCCCTGGGGACAGGGTGGCCCGAGCGCTGCCCCCTCACGCAGGTTCCCCCATCCCAGGTCAGAGTCCCCTGTCCCCAGCAAGCCGACGGATGTGCCCGTGCCCCCGCCTGAGCTGGAGCCTGTGGGGCGCGATGAGGAGACGCAGCCCCTCGCGGACCCCAACGAGACACCCCCAGACGCCAAAGAGGCACCCCCAGATCCCAAGGAGGCTCCCCCAGGCAATGCCGAGTCTCCTCCTGGCGAGCTGGCCTCTGTGGAGGTGCTCCCCAGTGAGGAACCCCTGGAAGAAGTTCCCTCTGATGAACTGCCCCTCGATCAGCCGCCCCCTGACACGCAGCCCTCTGACATTCAGCCTCCTGATGTGCAGCCCCCTGAGGAGCCCCTTCCTCTCATGCTGCCCCCCGAGGAGCCTCCCTCTGACGAGCTGCCCCTCGAGACACCATCCCTTGCTGAGCTGCCCCCTGACAGACCCTCCCTCGAGGAGTTGCCCCCCAGTGAACCACCCCACAATGAGCTGCCCCTCGATGTCCCTCCCCTTGCTGAGCTGCCCCCTGAGAAACCAGCGTTTGAAAAGTCACCCCCCCATGAGCTGCCCCCTGAAGTACTGCCCGTTGACAAATCACCCCCTGACGAGCTGCCCCGCAATGGGTCACCCCCCAAACCTCCCCTGGAGGAGCCACCCCTGGAGGAGCTGCCCCCCAATGAGCTGCCCCCCACTGAACCACCCCCTGTCGAGCTGCTCCCCAAGGAGCCTCCTCCCGAAGCGCTGCCCCCCGAGAAGCTGAGCCCTGAAGAGCCCCCCCTTGTTGAGTTGCCCCCTGAAGAGCCAGTCCCCAGCGAGCTGCCCCCCGAGGAGGACCTGAAACCACCAGGTAATCTGGGGACTTTTCACTGTCCTCCTTTCCCCTCCTGTTGTCTCCAGTGGGTGTGGGGGTCCTGCACCAGGGGCTTCTCCCAGCACTGGCATTGCCCGATCCCCGTATTCCTTCTCTTTTCATATGTTGGTGCCCTTTTTGGGGTACTGTGGAGCTGTGGTGGGGGGAGTTTTGCCTCTCAGTCACAGAGGGGATGGAGGGGACCCCCACACTCCCTCACTCCATCCCCCAGGTCTCCTCCCCGAGGTGACGGTGGCAGAGGAAGCGCCAGCCCTGGCTCCAGAGGTGCTCCCTGAGGAGGAGATGGAGCTGGAGCCAGAGCCCTCGCTGCCCCCGGAGATGACACCCCCACCCTCAGCTCCCCCAGGTGGGTCTGGGGAAACACCAGGGTTGGGACTGGGGGGGTGGGTGTCTCTGGGAGGCTGTGATATCACTCTTCCCCCCCTCTCTGCCCCCAGCTCTCCGTGCCATCTCACCTGCACGGACCCCAGCTCCCTCCCCTGATGCCAAGGAGGACGAGGTGCTCGAGCCCCCCACCCCAGCCCTGCCTGAGCCCCCTGGCAGCCCTGGTATCGCCATGGACACCGACCCCCCTGGCTCCCCGCCGCCACCCCTGGGCTCCCCTGCTGTCACCCTGGCCCCTGCTGAGCCACCTGAGGATGAGGAGATGGAGATGGCTGGTGGCGAGGGGGAGTCCCCAACCAGCCCTCCTGGAGATGCCCCCCACGGCAGCCCAGCCCCTGAGCTGGGGCCCTTCCCAGGCCTGCCTGAGGAGGAGGAAGAGGAGGAAGAAGAGGCACCAAGGCTGGAGAGGGAGGGCACCAGTGGAAGCTCCCCGCCACTCAGTGAGGAGGATGCCCTGGAAGAAAGTCGGGCTGCGGGGGACCCTGAAGTCAAGGGGTCCCCTTCAGGGTCCCCCCTGCTCCTGGAACCGGAGGAGCTGGGCCCTGAGACCCCCATGGAGGTGTGCACTACCGGCGAGAAGCTGCTGGGGCACGGGGACGAGGGGTGCCCCGAGCCCCCCGCGCTGCGCCCACGGCCCGACATCCTCAACGAGATCTCCAACCTGAGCCAGGGGGACACAAGCAGCAGCTTCCCCGGCTCGGAGCCGCTGCTGGGGTCCCCAGACCCTGAGGGTGGGGGGTCTCTGTCCCCTGAGCTGGGCCCGGCCTCGGCTGATGCCAGCCTGCAGAAGGAGGATGCTGGGTCACTGCCGCTGGGTGCTGAGACTGACGACTCGCTGCTCTTCGAGCCAGCAGCCAAGGGTGACGGGGACAAGAGCCGGCGCCGCAGCTCCCCAGGGCGCTCCCGTGTCAAGCAGGTATCGGGGGACCCCTGCTCACCACAATTCTGGGGACCCCTCACCCTGAGCGCCCTGCTGGGGCCACGTCCCCTCCCTGGGCTGCCCCTGCAGCACGTAGGCGAGGGCTGAGCGCGTGGTGGGATGGGATGGGGGCTGTGCCCCTCTGCTGCCCTGGCATGAGGGTCCCACTGGGCCTCCTGGTGCTGTAACTCCCCTTCTCCCCTTGGCCACAGGGTCGCAGCAGCAGCTTCCCTGGGCGGAGACGCCCCCGAGGTGGGTCCCACGGGGGCCGAGGCCGAGGCCGTGCACGCCTGAAGTCGACCACCTCGTCTGTTGACACCTTAGCAGTAAGGCTGGGCTGGGGCAGAGGTGGGGTCCAGGGAATCCTTGAGCTGTTAGGCTGAGAGCTGAGAGTCTCCTCCATCCCCTTCCCTATCATCCCTTCCTTGGAAAGACTTAAGAACCCTTAGTGTGGGGGGGTTGGGGTCTCACGGGACGTGGAACTGCCTGCGCCTTTGCTGAGTCTGGGGGCTTCAGCACAAAAACATAGGGCAGGTACAGAACTTCCCCCTGGGGAGGGGTTTTGCTGCCCCTGCATCTTCCTGGTGCCCCCAGACTGCACAGAGAGGGTGTCCTCAGTGCTGAGCCTCCTGCTCTGTCCTCAGCTCGCTGATGTGGAGAGCTCGCCCAGCAAGGAGGAGGACGAGGACGATGATGACACAATGCAGAACACAGTCGTCCTCTTCTCCAACACAGACAAGTTTGTGCTCATGCAGGTAACGAGGGCATGGCAGGATGGACAGATGGACAGGGTGGGACAGACTCTGTCTCTCCTCTGCCAGCCGTTGTCTCCTCACTCACAACCTCTCCCTCCAGGACATGTGCGTGGTGTGTGGCAGCTTCGGGCGTGGGGCCGAGGGGCACCTGCTCGCCTGCTCCCAGTGCTCCCAGTGCTACCACCCCTACTGTGTCAACAGCAAGGTGAGGAGGGGGCCCAGGACCCCCAACCCCATCACAGAACTGTGCCGTGCCCCCCAAGGACACACGAGGTCGTGCCTGGCACGTCTTGTGTGTTGAGTTGTGCTCTGGCATGTCCGTGCCAAGCCCTGGGGTGTCCCCCACAGCCACACTGAGCCTGGGGACCCCTGTGGCCATGCCCGGGGCTCACCTGGCTGCCCTCCCATGAACCCAGATCACCAAGGTGATGCTGCTGAAGGGCTGGCGCTGCGTGGAGTGCATCGTGTGCGAGGTGTGCGGCAAAGCCTCGGACCCCTCGCGCCTGCTGCTCTGCGACGACTGCGACATCAGCTACCACACCTACTGCCTGGACCCGCCGCTGCAGACCGTGCCCAAGGGCGGCTGGAAGTGCAAGTGGTGCGTGGGGGACACGAGGGGAGCCGCGGGGGGAGCTCGGTGCTGGCGCTGACCCCTCGGGCCCCTCTCTCTCTCTCTCTCTCTCTCTGCAGGTGCGTGTGCTGTGTGCAGTGTGGGGCTGTGTCCCCTGGCTTCCACTGCGAGTGGCAGAACAACTACACCCACTGCGCGCCCTGCGCCAGCCTCGTCGTCTGCCCCTTCTGCCGCGAGAAGTACGTGGAGGACGACCTGCTCATCCAGTGCCGGCACTGCGATCGGTGAGCACGGTGCCCTGGGCTTGAGGGGCTCAAATCTGGGGTCCTCCAGGGGAGGCCGTGGTGTGTGATGGGTCCCCCACGCTGCCCGCAGGTGGCTGCACGCCGCGTGCGACAGCCTCTTCACTGAGGAGGAGGTGGAGCAGGCTGCGGATGAAGGTTTCGACTGCAGCGCCTGCCAGCCCTACGTGGTCAAGCCTGGTGAGCTCACGGGGCAGGGGGGAGCTCTGGGGGACCTGGGGGGGCGTTTGAGTGTTGTGGGGACTCACCTGCTCCTCTGCTTTCCTGCCACAGTGCCCGCGCCTTCTGCAGAGATGATCAAAGCCAAGGATCCAGGTGCGTGCAGTGCCCTCCCCGGGGCCATGGGGGTTCCTAGGGCTGTGCCCTCTTCTGGCCACGCACCCAGCGCTGGTGTTTGTCCCCTCAGAGCCGCAGTATTTCCGCTTCGAGGGCGTGTGGCTGACAGAGACGGGGATGGCCGTGCTGCGCAACCTGACCCTGTCACCCCTGCACAAGCGGCGGCAGCGCAAGGGCCGCCCGGGCACCCTCAACGGGGATGGGGGGCTGGAGGGGGGTGACCCCCTGGGCCCTGAGGACAAGAAGGACGGTGACCTGGACACCGATGAGCTGCTCAAAGCTGACGGTGGGTGTTCCCGCTGGGGGAGCTTGGGGGGTTGCAGGTGGGGGTGTCAGGGGATCCCGCTAACGTGCACCACCCCAGCAGTGGGTGTGGAGCACATGGAGTGTGAGATCAAGCTCGAGGCTCCAGCCAGCCCTGACCGCGACGCTGGAGCTGATGGGGACTCAGGGAAGGGGCTTGAGGACCCTGAGGAGTGCAAGAAGAGGAAGCGCAAACCCTACCGGCCTGGTGAGTGTCCCACAGACCCTGAACCCTTCCAGGCTGTTCTGTGACCCCGCTGTGATCCCCACTCCTCCTCTGCTCCCCCCCAGGCATCGGTGGATTCATGGTGCGGCAGCGCAAGTCCCACACGCGGCTCAAGAAGGTCTCGGCGGTGCTGCCAGACGTGGGGCGAGAGGGGCTGAGCACCGAGGGACACCCTGAGGAAGGTAGGGCCCAGTGGCACCCCTTCCCCCTCTTTTCCCCCCCCATTTCCCCCTCTTTTTTCCCCCTCTTTTTTCCCCCCCCTTTTCCCCTTTCATTTCTCAGCACCATTCTTTTTCTCCATTTCCCGTTCCCTTCTCACCCCCAGGGATGTGGGGGGGCCCTCAGGGTGCGCCTCACAGCGCTGTGCCAGTGGCACAGGAACAGCCCCAGACCCTTTTTGGGGGGGTGGGTGTTCATTGCTGGGGGGTTTTGCAGGGGCTCCCGCTGATGTCCCCGCCGAGGCTGGCCTGGATCCAGGCTCAGGAGAGGGGGACGAGAAGAAGAAGCGCCGGGGACGGAAGAAGAGCAAGTTGGAGGACATGTTCCCCCCGTACCTGCAGGTGGGGATGGATGGGGGGGCTGGGGGTGGGTGGGGGGGGAACACGCCCCCCCCCTCCGATGCTGACGCAACCCTCCCATTCCAGGAGGCGTTTTTTGGGAAGGCACTGATGGACCTGAGCCGGAAGGCGCTGCTGGCAGCAGGCGGGGTTGGGGACGGGGCCGCCCGCCCCGCCTTGGGCCAGGGTGCCCCAAGGCCCAAGGGGGACCCCAGCCTCACTGGGGCACTGCAGGGGGGCGCCCCGGACAGGAGGGAGACCCCCACCCACCCCCGAGGTGAGTGTGGCCAGGAGTGGGTCTGCAAGCCAAACCACGGCTGCTGTCCAGGAGGGGGCTTACAGGGGTTAGTGGGGGAGTTATTGAGGGTCCCTAGTGTGGTTGGAGGTCCATGGGGTTATTGCAGGTCCCTGGGTTTGTTGGAAGTTGTTGGGGTCCACAGGATGGCTGAGGGGTTGTTGGGGGTCTTGGGGGGATACTGGAGGTCACTGGCGTTGTTGGGGGACCCCCACTGTGAGCAGCTGCTGCGGGCTCTGAGGCTCGAGGGCTGTGAGGGGCGGCCATCGCCACTGAGGGGTGTGGGAGGACGCTGGGGCTCGGGGGGGCGGTTCCTGACCCTGCTCGCTGAATCCTGGGCTACCCTGCAGGCGACGACAGCACTGACGGCAGCGCCGCCGCTCCCGACGACGATGGCAAGGACGAGGCGAAGGCCGAGGACCTGGGTGAGACCCCTGTGGGACCCCCGGCAGCCGAGTCCTCCACGGGGCGTAGGGCGCCCTCAGCCATCGAGACGAAACTCGATGGTTGAAGGGTCCGCTCTAGGCAGGGCTGAGCTCTATGGTTCCCTAGCACGTCAGTTCCCATGATGCCGGTGACCATAGAGTGGCGGCTAGAGCGCCCCCGCGTGGCGCGGCGGCGCTGGAGGACCGAAGGCCTCCTGTCGCTTGTTGGGTGCCGGGGGCTGCCCCGTGGGGGTCCCCAGCCCTGAGCTGGGGGTCCCCAGAGCCTGAGGGCACTTCTGATTCTTCCTCACAGGGGCCGACGAGCCGAAGGATTCCCCAGACCGCGGGGACAGCGAAAAACCAGCCACCCCGGGCGAGGGAGCACTGAGCTCCGACCTCGACAAGATCCCCACGGAAGGTGAGAGCGTCCTGCAGCCCTCTTCTGCTGAAGCGGCGTTGGTCCCAGGAGCGTGACCCCCGAGGGTTCTCCACTTCCCATCGGTGTGGTATTTGCACCCAGCTCCTTCGTTTGCCTCCGCAGAGCTGCCCAAGATGGAGAGCAAAGACGTGCAGCAGCTCTTCAAGGACGTGCTGGGCTCGGCGGAGCGCGGGGAGCAGCCCCTCAACTGCGTGGCCGCGGGGATGGAGGCCGGGCAGGACCCCAGCCGAGCACAGCGGTCGTTCCTGCAAGGAGACCTCCAGCTCTCGGGGCAGGGTGGGTGGAATTGGCAGAGCCCCCATCATCCAGGAGGTCCCTGGAGAGTGTGGTGAAGGGCAGGGCTTGTTTCCAGCCTCAGGAAAGCCAAACTCACAGGGTTGGCCTGCTTGGAGAGCGCTGGTGCCTGTTGTCTCTGAGAGCCCAGGCTCCTGGGGGTGAACATGGAAAGCATTTTGGGGATTGTGTTGTCTGGGGGTTATTTGGGCCCCCAGGGCAGATGCAGGTGTGTGCCCCAACTTTGTTTTCCCTGCAACCCATCTCCTTTCCCTCACAGGGAGCGTTTCCTTGGGCTCGCTCTCCGGATCCGTGTCCTTGGACTCGTACTCGGGGGTCTGCCAGTCCCCGTTCCTCGACAGCAGGTACTTAGAGGAGCTGGGAATGCCCTCCTGGGAGGAACTGAGCTGCAGGGTGTCCTGGGACCCACACTTCCCTCACAACCTGACCCTCTGTGACTCTCCTCTCCACTCAGGGAGCGGAGTGGCTTCTTCAGCCCAGACCACTGCGAGCCCGAGAGCCCCTGGGCCAGCAGCTCGGCCGCCACCACCCCCTCGACCCCCACGACGCCCACGACGGAGGGCGAGGGTGACGGGCTGTCCTACAACCAGCGCAGTTTGCAGCGCTGGGAGAAGGACGAGGAGCTGGGTGAGCTCTCCACCATCTCCCCTGTCCTCTACGCCAACATGAACTTCCCCAACCTCAAGCAGGATTATCCAGGTAGGGCTCTGGGGGGGCTGCAGCCGCCCCGTTGGGGTGAGGGTTGGGGGTATGGGTGGAGCATGACTCCCCTGGTCCCTTTCTCGAGGGGAGATCCCGGCTTTTCTGCCACTGAAGTGTTCTCTACAGTGGGCAGGGGGTCTTAGCTCCATTTCCTGGGCTGTCCTTTCACATGAGGGAGGAACGGTGACCCACCAAGGATATGAGTGGGCTCATCAGGTCCGGGCTAATGTTGCTTTCCTCCCCTGTATCTGCTCGTACTGGACTCCCAGACTGGTCGAGCCGCTGCAAACAGATCATGAAGCTCTGGAGGAAAGTCCCTGCCACGGACAAAGCCCCGTATTTGGTGAGTGCCAGGAGGTCAGCGGGGTGGGGGGCCGGGGCACCGGGGGCTGCAAGTCAGCTGGCTTCGTGTCTTTGTTAGCAAAAGGCCAAAGATAACCGGGCGGCTCATCGCATCAACAAGGTGCAGAAGGTACGTGAGGCGCGGGGAGGTGCCCGGCGGCCCCGGCCCAGCCCTTGGGGACATTGGTGTGCCCACCCCCAGCCCGTGCCCAACCCGTGGGGAGGGCTCCCACAGCGCTGACGGCCTGGCTCTCTCTGCAGCAGGCCGAGAGCCAGATCAACAAGCAGACCAAAGGGGAGGGACTGCGCAAGCCTGAGAGGCCCTCGCTGCACCTGCGGATCCCGGTGCCGCCAGGGGCACAGCCCGTCTACATCAGCAGCCCCCCCGCCACCGGCGAGGGCTTCCTGAAGCCCCCGGCGGGTGCCGGAGGGGGACCGGAGTCTCCCAGCGAGCTCTTCCTCAAGCTCCCGCCCCAGTCCCCTGCCCAAGTGCCTTCGCACGACCCCTACGGCGCGGCCCCCGCCTACGCGCTGGAGCCCCGCTTCCCCTCGCCCCTGGGCCAGAGCCCCACGTCGGGGGCTGCCTTCCAGCCCTTCCCTAGCCAGCCCCAGCCCCTCGCAGCCCCCCGTGCTCCCCCCGACTTCCACCCCACCCCGCCTGGCACCCCCCGGCACCAACCTGGCACCCCTGACCCCTTCCTGAAGCCCCGGTGCCCCTCTTTGGACAACCTCTCGGTGCCAGGGAGTCCTGGGGCGCGGCCGCCCGAGGCTCTGCTCTCTCCCCTGCCTTTCGGGGAGCAGAAGAAGGCTCTGGAGGTGAAGAAGGAGGATGGGGGAAGCCTGGGGGTCTGCTCGCCCGGCTACACTTCTGCCATGGGCTACGGGGACTCCCCAGGTGGCCCCCACCTCTCGGCTGCGGAGCTGAAGGCGGCCGACGTCTTCAAAGCCCCCATGACCCCACGGGTCTCTCAGGTAGAGCCGCAGAGCCCGGGGCTGGGGCACCGGCCCCCCGACCCCCATCCCCTGGCCCCCTCACCCCCTGGCCACCCTGATTTGTACCGTCAGTCGCCCTACCTGGACCCCTACTCGCAGCCCCCGCTGACGCCCCGGCTGCAGCCCCCCGAGGCCTGCTGCGCCCTCCCGCCCCGCTCCCTGCCCTCTGAGCCCTTCTCCCGCATCCCTGCCAGCCCCCAGTCCCAGTCCAGCTCCCAGTCCCCCCTAACCCCCCGCCCTCTCTCCAACGAAGCCTTCTGCCAGTCCCCTGTCACCCCTCGCTTCCAGTCCCCTGATCCCTACTCCCAGCCACCCTCCCGGCCGCAGTCCCGGGATCCCTTCACCCCACTGCACAAGCCCCCCCGTCCACAGATGCCGGAGCCGGGGTTCAAGTCAGTGGGGGCGGCTGGCGGAGGTTTCGGGGGCACCCCGGCAGGTGACCCCCACGCCAAGGCAGCGGCCGGGCCACAGCCGCCCTTTGCCCGCTCGCCTGGCGCCAGCGTTTTCCCGGGGAGCCAGCCCCCCATGCGCTTCACCTTCCCCCCGGCCGTCTCGGAGCCGCTCAAGGGCTCCCCGTCCCACCAGCCCCACGGGATCAACAGCCATTACGGCTCTGGGAAGCCCCAGAGCTCGGCCTACGCCTCGTCCCCCAGCTTCCACCAGGCCAGCAGCCCGCTGGGCCCTGGCACTGCCGCCCCCGACTCGTACAGCCTCTCGCCCCTGCGGCCCCCATCAGTGCTGCCGCCGCAGCCCCCGGCCCCCCCGCAGCAGCAGGACCCTTCTGGAGCCTTCCTGCCCCGTGCTGCGCTGGGACTGACGGCTGACAAGAGGGAGGAGGTGGCTGCAGGGCTCTCGGCACCCCCAAACCGGGACCTGGCGGAGCTGCCTGGTGCCCAGGACGGGGCTCTGGGCACCATGAGCCAGTCGGAGCTGGAGAAGCAGCGCCAGGTGAGGTCTCTCCTGGGATCCAGTTGCGTCCATTCGGGTTTGGGAGGGAATGAAAGGGAAAAACTGGGACTGTGGAGGCATTGGTGGCCACTCTGTATGTCGTTTGTTTTGCTGGGTTTGGTCCTGTTGCCACTCTGGACTCTAACACTGAATTCTTCTCAGCGCCAGAGGCTCCGGGAGCTGCTCATCCGCCAGCAGATCCAGCGGAACAGCCTCCGGCAGGAGAAGGAGAGCGCGGCTGCTGCTGCCTCCTCCTCGCCAGCTGGCTGGGCACCTGAGGCCGGCGGGCAGAGCTTCGAGCTGAGCCGGGCCGTGGCCCCGTACCAGCCGGCACAGGTGGGAGAGCCGGGGCACGGTGTGCACGGGGGGGATGCGGCTGATGGAGGGGCACGGGGAGCGATGTGGCTGATGGAGAGGCACAGGGAGGATGTTGTTGATGGAGGGGCACGGGGAGGGATGTGGCTGATGGAGGGGCAAGGGGAGGGATGTGGCTGATGGTGGGATGACTCTCTTTTTTTCCTTCCTTCTTCCAGGACAAGGCTCTCCTCGGGACTCTGGCCACGGCAGCTGGCGCTGGGAAGCTGCCCGGCTCTGTCATGGTGCAGGCAGCGTTCACGCAGGACGAGCGGCTCTCCCGGCCCCCGCCGGCGGCCACGCCAGCCATGCTGGACATCAGCGGGCGGTGGGTGCCCCCTGGCAGGGCGATGGGCTCAGCATGCACGGGTGGGAGCCAGCACATATCACACGTGTACCCCCAGCGTGTGGGGATCGCTCTGGTGGGAGGGGATGGCTGTGGGAGTTTGGGTGCTTGGCGCAGTCTGAGGGGAATGGGACGTAGTGTTTCGGGGCTGTGCCAAGCTGGTGCCAACATCACGGTGTCTTGCAGGGCGTCGGTGGGGCCCCCCCAGGCCTTCTACCCCCGTGGCATCTTCCCGTCGCCATCCCCGCAGCAGCAGCAGCACCTCTGGCAGCAGCAGCAGCAGCAAGCGGCCGTGGCGGCCCTGCGGCTCCCTGTCACCTCCCGCTTCGCCCCCCCGGCCGCTGGGACCCCCATGGGCAGCCTGGGCACCCGCCTGCCCACCCCTGCCGAGGCCGTGCCCCCCTCACCAGCTGCCCTGGGCGCTCCCTTCATCGAGCTACGACACAACGTGCAGAAAGGACCTGGGGGTGTCGTGGGATCTCCCTTTGCCCCCCAGGCACCCCGGCCTCGATTCTTCCTGCCCGGGGAGGAGGGCACCCCCCAGGCCCTGTGCACCCCCGTCATGCCCCTGCAGGCGCTGCCATCCCAGAAGGTTCCAGCACCGCTGCCACCCACGTCCCCGCAGGGAGCAGAGATGGGCAACAGCCACCAGCAGCCCCACGCCAAGGCGGCACCCCCGCTGCCAGCACCCACCCTGGAGCTGCAGCAGCACATCCCCCCGCGCCCGCTGTCCTCCGGTGCCGCCCTCCGCCCCGAGGGTCCCAAGGATGGCCCCGCTCCAGACCCTGCGCCGGCCCCAGGGAAGAGCCACCTGAGCCTGGAGGGGGGGCGGCTGCCCTGCGAGGTGCCCGTGGAGCCTGATTTGGATGACGACTTTGGCTCCCACAAGGACTTGGAAGATGATGATGATTTGGCCAACCTTAGCCTGGATCCAGATGTGGCCAAAGGGGATGATGACTTGGACAACTTGGACAGCCTGGAGACAGCAGACCCCCACCTTGATGACCTGCTGAATGGCGACGAGTTCGACCTGCTGGCCTACACTGACCCCGAGCTGGACACTGGTGACAAGAAGGACATCTTCAATGAGCACCTGCGCCTGGTGGAGTCGGCCAATGAGAAGGCTGAGCGTGAGGCCCAGCTCAAGACAGAGCCACCAGCGCCCACCTTGAAGCTCCCCGACCCTGGGGACAGCAAAGATGTGACCCCATCTGCGGAGGATCAGGAGGTGCCCAAGGAAGGACTGGTGTCTGGGATGGGCCTGGGACTCTCTGCCTGCCCCACGGGCGCTGTGCTGGCCAGTGACCCAGCTTTCAAGGCACAGGGTGCAGAGGCAAAGGCCGGCTCGCTGCCCACTGACGTCAAGCCCAAGCTGGAGGACGGCTGCCTGAAGACCTCACCCTGCCAGTTCACCACCACCGGCCCCGAGCGCCTCCCGGTGCCCGTCAAGTCAGAAGCACTGCAGGGCACAGATAAAATCTCTGCCTCCCTGGGGCTGAGCGTCAAACCTGGCCAGACCCTGCTGAGCTCCAGCACCGGCCCCACTCGCCTCAGCCTGACTCAGTTCTCCAACAGTGGCCACACTGGTGTCCCCGTGCTGGAGAAGGACCCCTACACCGGCCCTGGCCGTGGGCTGGCAACTGCCCAGCTGGGTGGCCAGAGCAACCCCTTGCTGGAGAAGTTTGAGCTGGACAGCGGAGCCTTGGGGCTGGGCAGTGCCCGGCACTCGCCGGCGGATGACTTGGACAAGATGGAGAGCTCGTTGGTGGCCAGCGAGCTGCCGCTGCTCATCGAGGACCTCCTGGAGCATGAGAAGAAGGAGCTGCAGAAGAAGCAGCAGATGTCAGCCCACCTGCCCCGTGGCACTCCCCACCTCCAAGCCCCAGGGCACCCCATGCTGCACACAGGAGCATCTGGGCAGCCTCCCGAGGGGCAGCCACCCCGTCTGGGCACCCCGCAGACACCCCTCCAGCTGGGGCTGGTGGCCCGGCCACCGCTGCTGCCACCGCAGCCCCCCCGGCTCAACGCACCCCAGCAGGGCCCAGCTCTGGCCCCCCACATGGGCATGGGCTCTGGGCAGCCCCATGTGCTGTCATCCCCCCACGGGGTGCAGGTAGCCCTGGGGCAGCCGCAGCAGAGCCAGCAGCAGGTGCTGGTGCAGAAGCCGATGGCCGGGGTGCAGCCCCCCACCCTGGGCCTGAAGCCCCCCCAGCTCGTCATGCAGCAGCAGTTGGCCAACAGCTTCTTCCCAGACACAGGTAGGGGCTGTGGGTGACTGTTTTGGGGGAGCACGGGGTCCTTTCGGGTGGGGGGCATAGGGCTGAGCGTGCTGTGGTCTCTGTCCCAGCAGACCTGGACAAGTTTGCGGCCGAGGACATCATGGACCCCATTGCCAAGGCCAAGATGGTGGCACTGAAGGGCATCAAGAAAGTGATGGCTCAGGGCAGCATTGGGGTGGCCCCAGGCATGAACAGGTAACAGACATGGGGATCTGGGGGGCACAGGGTGGGGCAGGTAGGTTGCTTTGGCTCTGGCTCACAGCCCATTTGTGTGTGTGTGTCTTCCAAAGGCAACAGGTTTCCCTGCTGGCGCAGCGGCTCTCAGGGGGCCCGGCTGTCTCTGAGATGCAGAACCACTTACTGGCGGGGAGCGGGCAGGTGAGTGGGGTGTCCAGGTGGCCTACAGGGGTCTCTTGGGGCTGGCAGGCCAGAACTGGTGGTTTTATGGCTCTCTGAGGGGGTTGGGTTAATGAGGAGAGGACAAATCCACAGCACGTGTCTCAAACACTCCGTTTTCTGCCAGGAGCGGAGTGGCACAGACCCCACCCAGGCTCGTCCCAACCCACCCACCTTTGCACAGGGCGTCATCAGTGAGTACTGACATGGCAAGGCCGGCGTGGTGCGGGACAGGGTTCACCCTGGTCCTGGGGCCGGGGTCCCCACTGACCCAGGGTCTCTGCTTACCCGGGGGTCCTCACTGATCTGAGCCCTCTCCCCGTCCCACAGACGAGGCCGACCAGCGCCAGTACGAGGAGTGGCTGTTCCACACGCAGCAGCTGCTGCAGATGCAGCTGAAGGTGCTGGAGGAGCAGATCGGGGCGCACCGCAAGTCCCGCAAGGCGCTGTGTGCCAAGCAGCGCACGGCCAAGAAAGCCGGGCGGGAGTTCCCCGAGGCCGACGCCGAGAAGCTGAAGCTGGTAACGGAGCAGCAGAGCAAGATCCAGAAGCAGCTGGACCAGGTAGGACCCTGCATGTGGGTGGGCACCTTGTCCTTGGTGCAAATGTGATGTCCTGAGCGCTAACGCTTCGCTGTTCCCAGTGCCAGCCTCGCTATTCCCGACTTTAACACTGTGCTGTCCCCAGTGCAAACGTGGTGTCCTCAGAGTCAATGTGCCATTTCTGGCTCTGCTGCCCTGCTGTCCCCAGCAGTAATGCTGAGCCAGTCCTGGTATTAATTCCCTGCTGTTCCTGGCACTAACCCTCTGCCATTCCTGGCACTGATGTCCCACTATTCCTGGGGCTAATGCCTTGCTGTTCTGGCACTAATGCACTGCCATTCGCAGCACTAATGCCCTGCTGTCCACAGCACTGGTGCCCCACTGTCCCCAGCATTTATCCTGTGCCATTCCTAGTGCTGATGCCTTACTGTCCCCAGCAGTAAAGCCGTGCCATTTCCGGTGGTGGTGGTGTGCCATTTCTAGCACTGTTATTGTGCCATTCCTGATGCTAATGCTTCTCTGTCCTGGGCACTAAAGCTGTACCATTGCTGCTGCTGATGCCCCACCATCCCCAGTGCTAAGGCTGTATTGTCTCCCTGTCCCTGGCACTAAAACCCTGCCATTCCTGCCACTAAAACCCTGCCATTCCTGGCACTGACACCTCGCCGTCCCCGCCAGGTGCGGAAGCAGCAGAAGGAACACACCAACCTCATGGCTGAGTACCGCAACAAGCAGCAGCAGCACCAGCACCAGGCCTCAGCCGTGATGGCCCTGAGCCCCTCGCAGAGCCCCCGCCTCATGTCCAAGCTCCCGGGACAGCTCCTCTCAGCACACGGCGTGCAGCAGCCCGGGGCAGCCCTGGTGGGAGCGCAGGGCCTCGGGCAGCAGCCGGGGCAGCCTGGGGGGCTGCGCCTGCCCCAGGGCGGTGTGTCCATGGCCGTGCAGCAGGGCCTGTCCTTCATGGGGCAGCAGCCCGTAGGGAACGCCCCGGGACCCGGCTCCTCTGGCGCCTTCTTCAGCGGGAACCCTGCGCTGCGCGGGCTGGCCGCTGACAGCCGCCTGATGCAGGAGCGGCAGCTCCAGAGGATGCAGCTGGCACAGAAACTGCAGCAGCAGAACATGCTGGGACAGGTGTCGCTGCAGCAGCAGCCAGGTGTGATGGGACAGACGTCAATGCAACAGCCGGGTGTGATGGGACAGGTGTCGCTGCAGCAGCCAGGCGTGATGGGACAGGCGGCCATGCAGCAGCAGGGCGTGATGGGACAAACATCAATGCAGCAGCCGGGTGTGATGGGACAGGCAGCCATGCAGCAATCAGGTGTGATGGGACAGGCATCCATGCAGCAATCAGGTGTGATGGGACAGGCGTCACTGCAGCCATCAGGTGTCATGGCACAAGCATCGATGCAGCAACAGGGCGTGATGGGTCAAACCTCCATGCAGCAGCCAGGTGTGATGGGACAGGCATCGCTGCAGCAGCCGGGTGTGATGGCACAGGCGTCCATGCAGCAGCCAGGTGTGATGGGACAGACATCGATGCAGCAACAGGGTGTGATGGGTCAGGCGTCCATGCAACAGCCAGGTTTGATAGGACAGAGCTCGATGCAGCCACAGAGCATCATGGCACAGACGTCCATGCAGCAATCAGGTGTGATGGGACAAGCTTCAATGCAACAGGCAGGTGTGCTGGCCCAAACATCACTGCAGCAGCCAGGCATGATGGGCCAGGCATCCATGCAGCAGCCAGGTGTGCTGGGCCAGGCCCCAGTGCAGCCAACAGCCGTGCTGGGGCAGCAGCAGCAGCCCCCAGCCCCGCAGCCCGGCGCAGGGGCTCAGCCTATGGTGCCGAAGCAGCCGGGGCTGTTGGGCAGCCAGCAGAGCCTCCTCGTGCAGCAGCTCTCACCCCAGCAGCAGCCAGGCGTGCTGGGCCACGGGCCAGGGCTGCAGCACCAGCCTGTGCTGGGCCACCCCCAACCCCAGCGCCAGGTCGTCCTGGCCCCCCACCAGCAGCGGGTGCTGGGCTCGCCCCAGCTGACGCCGCAGACTCCGGGGATGCTGAGCCACCGGCTCGTGCTATCCCAGCAGCTGGGGCAGTCTCGGGCACTGTTGGCTCCGCAGCAGCAGCAGAACTCGGCGGCTGCCCAGCCAGGTCTCCTGGGGCTGGGCCAGGGGCAGCCCTCCATCCAGCACTTTCCGCAGCACGGGGCGGGGGGCCAGGCCCCCTCTGTGCTGCACCTGAGTCAGGGAATGCAGCCGGCCCCGGCGGTCCTGGCTGCCAAGGACCAGCCCGTGGGGATGGACGGCAGCGCCCTGCACGCTGAGGGCGGCGAGAGCGGGGGGCAGCAGCTGCACGGGGAGCAGCAGGGAGCCCTAAACCCCCCGGGGCTGGGGGGCCCGGAGGCCACGGCCCCCAAGCACCAGGCTGAGCTAGGGCAGGGCCAGCAGCTCCTCTTGACCTCCCCACAGCCAGGTGTCTTGCGGGCAGCCCCCGGGCAGCCAGGTGCCCTACTCGCCCCGCCGCTGCAGAGCCCTGGGGCTGTCCACCCCGAGCTGTCCCAGCAGCACGGGGACACGGCCGGGGTGGCGGAGCAACAGCTGGGCTGTGGGACAGGCCCAGCACAGGCCATGGTGCCGGCACCGCGGCCCCCAGAGCAGCCGGGCAAGGGGTTGGCAGGGGCACTGCCAGGGCAGCCGCAGCCCCCGCGGCTCCAGAGCCCCGTTCAGCACAAAGTAGGGCCAGCGTCGGGCACGGCCACTCTCCCCCCAGGTCTCCTGGGGCAGGTGCCAGGGCCGGTGATGGGCCAGATCCGGGCGCAGCTCCAGGGTGTCCTGGCCAAGAACCCGCAGCTGCGGCATCTGACACCACAGCAGCAGCAGCAGCTCCAGGCCCTCCTGGTGCAGCGGCACCAGCAGAGCCTGCTGCAGCAGAACCAGGCACTACGGACCCCTGGCCCCTTCCCCGGGCAGGCCCCGGACTACAGCTTGTCAGCTACCCGCCAGCCCCCTCGTCCCATGGGGCCCCTTTTCCAGCCCCGGGCAGATGCCCCAGCAGAGGCACAGACCATCTCTGCCACTGAGCCGGGGCGGGTGCTGCCAGGGCAGCCTCCCCAGCAGCCCCTGGCTGAGCTGGTTCAGGCAGCTCTGGCTGCCCGTGGCCCCCAGCCCGGCCTCATCCGCCTCCCCACGCCACCAGCCCCCTCGCCCCTGGGCTGTGCCCCCCAGCACCTGGGCAGCCCTGAGCAGAGCCCCCAAGAGCCAAAGAAGACGTCACCGGGAGTCCCGGCCTTGGCCCCCAGCCCTGCGGCACCCGCGGAGCCGGGGCTGACTCCCACACCAGGCGGGGCCCTCCCTGACCCAGCACAGGGCCCCTGGGACCCCGAGGCACCTGGGGTGGACCCAGCTGACCCTGGTGAGACCCACGTCAATGGGGCTGTGCCAGAGGGGGCCCCCATGGCAGGTGAAGCCCCCCAGGTGTTGGTGAAGCAGGAGCCGAAGGAAGAGGCGGCAGCAGTGGTACAGTGTGAGGTGGATGGAGATGAGACAGCGAAACCAGAGGCCAATGGGGACCCTGGGGACAGCCATGCCAACAGCCTGCTGGCCCCGGGTGGGCGCTCTGAGGCAGGGCACCTGCTGCTGCAGAAACTACTGCGGGCCAAGAACGTGCAGCTCTCAGCTCAGAGCCCTGGAGAGCTCAATGGGCACGTGGAGAACCGGAGCGCTGGGACAGAGCCACGGCCACAGTCACTGCTGCTGGGCCGGGAGGTGAGCAGCAGAGGCTGGGCTGGGGGTGCGATGGGTGAGGGGCTGCGCTGGCACTGCTCACGCCCCCTTTTTCCTCCTCAGGACCCCTCCATTGCCAGGAAGCCAGCACCCACCAAGCCTAAGCGGGTACAGAAAGGCAACGAGCGGATCCCAGCGTCCCGCAAGAAGCTGCGGAAGGATGAGGGGCTGCGTCCTGGTGAGGCCCTCATGAAGCAGCTGAAGCAGGTATGGCCGCGGGCCGGGGCGTGGCAGGGGGCTTCCTTTGTCCCTGTCTCCCCCTCACCGCTCTGTCCCCAGGAGCTGTCGCTGCTGCCGCTGACGGAGCCGACCATCATGGCCAACTTCAGCCTCTTCGCGCCCTTCGGCAGCAGCCCTATCAACGGGAAGAGCCAGCTGCGGGGCGCCTTCGGCAGCGCTGTGCTCGACAGCGTCCCCGACTACTACTCCCAGCTGCTCACCAAGGTGAGAGGGGGGTTGTTCCCTGGTGTCCCCCTCGTCCGGGGGTCCTGGACTATCCTGCTGTTCTCACCCCACCGTCTCCCCCCAGAACAACCTCAGCAACCCTCCCACGCCGCCCTCCTCGCTGCCCCCCACACCCCCTCCCTCCGTGCAGCAGAAGATGGTGAATGGTGTCACAGCCCCTGAAGAGCTGGGGGAGCAGCCCAAGGACGCCGACCCAGCCCGTGAGCCCCATGGCCAGAAAGGTGAGCCTGGCTGGCACAGGGGTGGCACAGAATCCGTGCTGCCGCCTGTCATTCCCCCCTGTAACACCCATCGCTTCTCTGCAGACGCACCAGCTGTGGAGGTGAAGAGCCTGGACCTGCTGGCAGCACTGCCCACCCCTCCGCACAACCAGACCGAGGACGTCAGGTGAGACCCACTTTGTGGTGACCCCACACAAGTGACATCAGCCCCTCCATGGGTGACACCAGGCCCTGTGGCCCCTGACACCTCCATCCCCACAGGATGGAGAGTGACGACGAGAGCGACTCCCCCGACAGCATCGTCCCTGCTTCATCCCCCGAGAGCGTCCTGGGCGAGGAGCTGCTCCGCTTCCCACTTCTCAGCGAGGCCAAGCCAGAGCTGGAGGAGCGTGTGCTGTCCCCCATCATCCCCATCATCCCCCGGGCCAGCATCCCAGGTGGGATGGGCTGGAGGGCTGTGTGGATCAGGGCAGGAGTGGTCTGTGGTCCATATGGGCTGGGCAGGAGGGAATCTGTGGGATGTGCAGCACAGGGAGGGGGTTTGGAGCACGCGTGTCAGGTAAGAAGGGATATGGATGGGGCAGGATGGAGTTCCTGATCCAGGAGGGGTTTAAGAGAGCCAGGGGAAGGGTCCTTGGGAAGTGTGGGATGTGAGGGAAAGGGATTTGCAGGGTGGTGGATTCCCTGCAGGGATCTGGGGCAGTTGGGTGGGCTCATGGGTGGCTGTTGGTGGGGCTGGGTCTGCCCCACTGCTCCCCATGGCTCTGACCCCCCTCTCCCCACACCAGTGTTCCCTGACACAAAACCCTACGAGGTCGCAGAGCCCTTTGGGGCTCCGCCAGGGAAGGTGGGGGCAGCAGGCCCTGGAGCCCCTTGGGAGAAGGGCAAGAGCAGCGAGGTCTCCGTCATGCTGACGGTGTCTGCAGCAGCTGCCAAGGTGAGTGAGGGGATTGGGAGATTCAAGACCCTTGAGGTCCCAGCAGTGACCCAGCACAGTGACACCTGTGGCACCCTGGAGCCATCCTGCCTTCCTCTCACCTAGAACCTCAATGGGGTGATGGTGGCCATGGCCGAGCTGCTGAGCATGAAGATCCCCAGCTCCTACGAGGTGCTGTTCCCTGACGGCCCTGTGCGAGCAGCTGTGGTTGAGGCCAAGAAGGTGGAGACTGATATGGCCGGTGAGTGTTCACCTTGTCCCTGTTGGCCCCCCATGTCCCCAGACTGGGACCCCCGTGATGGATGGTCCATCCCTCTCCCAGGAATGCTCGGAGGGAAGGAGAAGGCGCTGGCTGGGAAGGTGCCGGACAGCAGCTCTGAATGGCTGAAGCAGTTCGATGCAGTGCTGCCAGGGTACAGCCTCAAGGGCGAGCTGGACCTCCTGACGCTGCTCAGACAGGTCAGTGGTGGGCAGGGGTCCCTGTGGTGCTGGCAGACTGGGAGGGGGGTTTTGGGGTACCCATAGAGCTGTGGCTGTTGGGGGTACAGGAGCAGGGACTCTCTGGTAGAGGTGCGTGGTGGTCCCTGTAGGTCCCCCCATGATTATACAGAGTTCCCTGTGGGTCCGGGTCTCCCCATGGGCTGGTGCTGGGTCTCCCAGGAAAGGAGTCCAGGAGGTCCTTGCAGGGTTTGGGGGCATGTGGGATGCTGATGCCCGTGCAGGACCAAGGACCCCTCCCTGCGATGTTCAAGGAGGTTGGGGGTCTCCATTCCTGCAACGCTCTGACCCATGCCCCCCTCCCCACACCACAGGAGAGCCCTGCTCCTGAGAAGACCCTTCACCACTGCTACGTCAACAACGTCTCCAACCTGGACGTGCGGCAGCTCTCTGTCCTGCCCCAGGAGCCCTCGCCCCCGCTGTCCCCCTCCGTTCCCTCCCCATCCAGCCCCGCTGAGCCCACCAGGGTCCCCGACCCTGAGGCGTCCCACGAGGCAGCCCCAGCCCCATTGTCACCACTGCCACCGGCCCCCTCGCCAGCCCCCCAGGAGGAAGGGGCCGCAGCCGTCCACTCGCCGCCCCGTTTCAAGCCGCGCTCGCGGCCTCTGGAGGACGGGGACGAGGCGAGGCCACGGCTGAAGAAGTGGAAGGGGGTGCGCTGGAAACGGCTGCGCTTCCTCGTCACCATCCAGAAAGGGGGAGCCAAGCGTGACGGCGACAAGGAGATCGCCGAGTTCATCGACAAGCTGGGAACCACGCTGCGCCCCGAAAAGGTGCCGCAGGACATGCGCAAGTGCTGCTTCTGTCACGAGGAGGGCGACGGGGCCACGGACGGGCCGGCCCGCCTGCTCAACCTTGACCTCGACCTCTGGGTCCACCTGAACTGCGCCCTGTGGTCCACGGAGGTGTATGAGACTCAGGGAGGGGCCCTGATCAACGTGGAGGTGGCCCTGCACCGTGGGCTGCTCACCAAGTGCTCCCTGTGCCAGAAAACCGGTGCCACCAACAGCTGCAACCGCATCCGCTGCCCCAGCGTGTACCACTTCGCCTGCGCCATCCGCGCCAAGTGCATGTTCTTCAAGGACAAGACCATGCTGTGCCCCCTGCACAAGCTGAAGGGGCCCTGCGAGCAGGAGCTCAGCAGCTTCACCGTGTTCCGCCGCGTCTACATCGAGCGGGACGAGGTGAAGCAGATCGCCAGCATCATCCAGCGTGGGGAGCGGCTCCACATGTTCCGCGTGGGCGGGTTGGTCTTCCACGCCATCGGGCAGCTGCTGCCACACCAGATGGCCGATTTCCACAGCGTCACGGCCCTCTACCCCGTGGGCTACGAGGCCACGCGCATCTACTGGAGCCTGCGGACCAACAACCGCCGCTGCTGCTACCGCTGCACCATCTGCGAGAACAACGGGCGCCCCGAGTTCGTCGTGCAGGTCATCGAGCAGGGCCTGGAGGATCTTGTCTTCTCTGACTCCTCGCCACAAGGTGAGGAGTTGGGATATGCCAGTGTCCAACCTCTGTCCCAGTGGCTGAGCCGCACCAGAACACACCAGAGGGTGGGGTGGTGGAAGGTGGCTTGAGGTCCCCACTGGGTCCCCATCTTCAACTCACGGCACTCAGAGCTCTGCTCTGGTGAAAAAGGTAGTGATTGGTCACTTGGATTCAATGATCTTGGAGGTCTTTTCCGGCCTAATTAATTCTGTGGTTCTCCCTTCCCTTGGCAGCTGTCTGGAACCGGATCATCGAGCCAGTGGCGATGATGAGGAAGGAGGCCGACATGCTGCGACTCTTCCCCGAGTACCTGAAGGGCGAGGAGCTCTTCGGCCTCACGGTGCACGCGGTGCTGCGCATCGCTGAGTCGGTAGGTCCCAGGGTGGGCATGGAGGTCTCTCCCCTCATACTGGGGATCCACTCTGCTAGGGAAGGGCCCAGTGGCTCTTCTGCTGCTGCCTCTTGACCCCTGGTCCTTCCACGTCCCCCTCTGCAGCTGCCGGGTGTCGAGAGCTGCCAGAACTACCTGTTCCGCTATGGGCGCCATCCTCTGATGGAGCTGCCCTTGATGATCAATCCCACCGGCTGCGCCCGCTCCGAGCCCAAGATCCTCACCCACTACAAGCGGTAAGCGGGGCTGGGATCCACCAGGAGAGCTGGGATCCCTGGGGATCTCTCAACTCTAACTCTTCTCCCCATCCCCTGAAAGACCCCACACCCTGAACAGCACAAGCATGTCCAAGGCCTACCAGAGCACGTTCACGGGCGAGACCAACACGCCCTACAGCAAGCAGTTTGTGCACTCCAAGTCCTCCCAGTACCGGCGCCTGAAGACGGAGTGGAAGAACAACGTGTACCTGGCACGGTCCCGCATCCAGGGGCTGGGGCTCTACGCAGCCAAGGACATCGAGAAGCACACGATGGTCATCGAGTACATCGGCACCATCATCCGCAACGAGGTGGCCAACCGGCGCGAGAAGATCTACGAGGAGCAGGTGAGGCTCTGCTGGGATGCTGGGAGCTTGTGTGGGGGACTTGGGCAAGGTGTGGAGGGACTTGGGTGGGACATTGTGGGCTCTGGTGGAACGTGGAGGGACTTTGAGAAGGAAATGGGGGAGTCAGATGGGAAGTTGGGGCCTCGAGTGGGATGTGGGGGGCCTTGGGTGAGATGTCGAAGGCTCTGGCAGGACAGGAGGGGACTGAGAATGTGGAGGGATATCAAGGGTTCTGGTGGGACATGGAGGGTCTCAGGTGGGATGTGGAGGGACTCGTATGGGATTTGAGGGTCTCCAGTGGGACATGGGATGGTGGACAACAACTCGGGTGGGATATGGGGACCTCAGTGCACCCCTGAACCCCCTCTTCTCCTCCGTGGCAGAACCGCGGCATTTACATGTTCCGCATCAACAACGAGCACGTCATTGACGCCACGCTGACGGGGGGCCCGGCCAGGTGAGCACGGGGGGCTTTGGGGTGGTGGGATTACCCCCAGAGGGAGCCATGACGTCCGTCTGTCCTGCCCCCGGGTTGGGGCTGACCCCGCTCGTCCCCCAGGTACATCAACCACTCGTGTGCCCCGAACTGCGTGGCCGAAGTCGTGACCTTCGACAAGGAGGACAAGATCATCATCATCTCCAGCCGGCGCATCCCCAAGGGGGAGGAGGTCAGTGAGGGACTGAGGGGGTGCTGAGGGGGTCCTGGGGGTCCCAGGGAGCGGGGCTGGAGGTGGCGGGACTGAGCTCTGTGCTTTGGGTGACTCCCCGCTCCCTCCCAGCTCACCTACGACTACCAGTTCGACTTCGAGGACGATCAGCACAAGATCCCCTGCCACTGTGGAGCTTGGAATTGCAGGAAATGGATGAACTAACTGGGAAAAAGGGGCTGGGGGCTGCCACCCCCGCCTCAGAGACCTCGCCGAGCCCCCCAGGGCTGCAGGAGGTGCCAGGGGCGGCCGGGCACTGAGGGAGAGCAGCGGCCGCGGCGCTGCCGGCCCTGCCCGAGCGGGACGGACGGACAGATGAACTGGCAACTCAGGGTTTTCTTTGCTTCGTCCTGCGAGGAGAAAAAAAAGGAGTGGGGGGGCTCAGAAACGCCCCCTTCACCACCCCCGGCCTGCCTCCCACATGGGAGAGCCACGGGGGAGCAGCACCAGGCCCAGCGCGGCCGGAGCGATTGTGCGGAGCCGGTCTGGATATAACGATTATTTTATTTTATTTTATTGGTTTCTTTTTTTTTTTTTTTTTTCCTTTTTTTTTTTTTTTTTTTTTTTTAGAAACTAATAATATTTGCTCGCTAATTACCAAGGTAACACAGACTCCTTGAGCTCGACAATCCGGGCTCTGCCCCGCCGGCGTGGCGGCCAGAGCTCGCTCGGTTCCTTTGATCTCTTTTTGTTTGTGCGTGTGGACGAGACCCCGGAGCGGCGGCGGGATGCAGCCAAGACCCCGACAGACACAAGGAGCTTCTGCACCCAAACCTACCTCATTTTAAGTGTTAGATTTGTTTCTTTTTATTTGTTGTTGTTTTTAAATGTGAGCCCCCCTCCATCCCAACCCACCCCCCCTAATGGGGGGGGAGGGTTTCCCTCTCCCTCGGGCTCCAGAGGATGTGGCTTCCCCGTGTCCCCCTCCTCAGATGTGGCCCTTCCTCAGGATGCCTTGAAGGGGGGACACAGGGACACCCCCTCCTTGTCCCCCCCCCCCCTCAGGAGGTCCCAGCCGTGTGAGTGCCAAGGTGTGAGGTGGGGATGGGGGGGAAGGGAGGGCGAGGTGGGGTCAGACCCACTCCCCCAGCTCTGGTGGGGGGCTGGAGGGGCTGGGTGGGGACCCCTCTTCCCACACGTGGCCCCCACGGCTGGAGAGGCCGGGTGGAGCCCCCCCCCCCCCCCCCACCTCCACCCCCCTGCTCACCCTTGGCCCTCACAGCTGGGGCTGCACTGGGGGGGGGAAGGTTATTTATCTATTTATACCTTATATTGTATATACTAGACGGGGCTGGGGGGGGGGCTCTTTGTGCTCTGCTGGGCTGAGATTTGGGGTGCAGGGGCAAAAAGTTGGGGCGGCGGGGGGGGGGGGTTTTTTTAAACCCAAGTCTCCGAGGTGGGGGTGGGGAGTGGGGGGGGGGTCTCTCTGGAACCTCCTGCCAGGCAGGGGCGGCCTCGGAGAGCGAAGCAGCGAGTGGGCATTAACACCCCCGGCCCCCCCCCCCGCCCCGCGCCGGCTGCGCCCCCCCCCCTCCCCCGGGGTCCCTGCCCGCCCCCTCCCCACTCCGGGGGAGGACCCCGGGGGGGCGCCGGGATCTCTTAACGCACAAACACGGCGCGGGGGAGGGAGGAAGGGAAGGAGGGACCCTCCTGCTCCTGGAAGTGGCGGTGGGGAGAGGGGGGGTCTGACGGGGGTGGTGCCCCCTCCCCGCCCCGGTGCAGTGGGGGCCGGGGCCGATCTTGAAAAGCTGCTTCCGCAAACTCGTCAAAGCTGCAAAAAAGAAAAAAAAAAAAAAAACCAACAAAACAAAAAGGTTTAAAGTAAAAATCTTTAAAAAAAAGAAAATTAAAAAAAAAGAAAACAACGGAGGAAAAGCGCGAGTGGGGGGGGATGAGAAAGTTTTAACAGAAAATATACGAGAAATTTAACTTTCAGAGCTGTACATAGGCCGGGGCGTGTAGAAATCCCGTTTTTACCAATACCGGAACCACTGGATGTTATTTTAAATAAAGCGCGTGAGAAGCCGAGGCCGCCTGATCCCTCCTTGGGGAGCTCGGGGCGGGGGGTCTGGGGGGGGACAGCGGTGACAACGGGTTCAAGGACAGCTCGCTGCTGCTCCGGTCCTTGCTGTCCCCCCAGCGAAGCTCTCTGTCCCTCCCCAGGCCATGTCCCCCTCCTCCCCAAATCAGTGACCCCCTCCCCTGGCTTACCCCGAGCTCTGTCCGCACCCCCGGGGACCCCCATGTTTGTCACAACCCCCCCCCCCCCTCCATGTCGGGGTTCCCCCTGCCCCGGGCCATCCCCGGCTGTGTCCCGCCGTGTCCCCAAACCCCCGGGGGTCCCCACGCGTGTGAGACCTCCCCCTCCAAAACCCTTCCCCCGGGACCCGGCGGGAGGGGAGGGCTCCCGGCGGCCGGGAGTCAGCGGGCGGTGCCGGCGGGACCGGGACCGGGACCGGGACCGGGACCGGGGCCGGAGTGGTTCCGAGAACCGGGCGGAAGCGGGACTGGGAACGGGGCGGAAGCGGGGAAGGAACGGGACAAGAACCGGGCGGAAGCGAGACAAGAACCGGGAGGAAGCGGGACAGGAACGGGACAAGAACCGGGCGGAAGCGGGGAAGGAACGGGACAGGAACCGGGCGGAAGCGAGACAAGAACCGGGCGGAAGCGGGACAGGAACGGGACAAGAACCGGGAGGAAGCGGGGCACGAACGGGACAGGAACCGGGAGGAAGCGAGACAAGAACCGGGCGGAAGGGGGCACGAACGGGACAGGAACCGGGCGGAAGCGGGGCCGGAAGCCGCGAGGAAGCGGGAGCAGGAACCGGGCGAACGCGGGGCCGGAGCCGGGCGGAAGTGGGGCAGCGGCGCCTCGGGACGGAGCGGGACCCATGGAGGTTGTGGGAGGGACAGCGGGGCTGGGGGGGACACGGGGGGTCGGGGACCGGCACCGCGGCCACGTCTGACCCCAGCCCGTGTGTCCGCAGGATCCCGGCCCCGAGCCTGACCCCGGCCCGGGCCCGGCCGCCGAGAGCCCGGCGGAGCTGAGCCCCCCGGGGCTGGAAGGTGATTCCGAGGGAGGCCGGGGAGGTCCCGGCATGCGGGGGGGGGGGTCCCGGCACGGGAGGTGACGCCTTCATTTGGGTGTCCCAAGGGCTGCTGCTGCTGGGGGATTCTGTCCCGGAGTGTGGGGTATCCCGGAGCTGGGTGTGGCAGGATTTGGGATGCCCCATGACTGGGGATATCCCGGAGTTAGGGGTGTCCCGGAGCCCCGAGCTGGGTGTGGCAGGATTTGGGATGCCCCATGACTGGGGATATCCCGGAGTTAGGGGTGTCCCGGAGCCCCGAGCTGGGTGTGGCAGGATTTGGGATGCCCCATGACTGGGGATATCCCGGAGTTAGGGGTGTCCCGGAGCCCTGAGCTGGGTGTCCCGGAATGGGGAGTGGAACGGGACTTGGGGCATTGGAGGGTTTGCGGTGTTCCGGAATTTGGGGTGTCCCGGGTATTGGTGTGTCACAGGATTTCGGGTGCCTGGGATTGGGGGTGTGCCGGGATTGGGGATGTCCCGGGTTTTGGGGTGCTCCAGGTTTTGGGGTGCCCCCTCACGCTGCCACCCCAGGGGACACTCACCGCGGTGCCTACACCGCCTTCATGAAATCCCATCGCTGCTACGACCTGATCCCCACCAGCTCCAAACTGGTCGTCTTCGACACATCCCTGCAGGTGTGCCAGGGCCGGGGGGGCACTTTTGGGGCCGGGGAGGCACTTTTGGGGCTCCCTGACCCCCGTGCCTGCAGGTGAAGAAGGCGTTCTTCGCGCTGGTCACCAACGGTGTCCGGGCAGCCCCGCTCTGGGACAGCAAAAAGCAAAGTTTTGTAGGTGAGCGAGGGGTCAGGGGGTCTCTGGGGGTTGAGGGGGGCTGGCAGGACCCTCCTCACCCTGCCTGCCCCCCAGGAATGCTGACCATCACCGACTTCATCAACATCCTGCACCGCTACTACAAATCCCCCATGGTGAGGGCTGGGGTCTACCGGGGGCTCAGGTCGGGCTCTGCCTGCCCCACCTGACCCTGGGTTCCTCCTCCTCCTCACAGGTGCAGATCTATGAGCTGGAGGAACATAAAATAGAGACGTGGAGAGGTGAGGGGGTTCACTGCTGGCTGCCTCCTGCCCTTCCCGGCGTGCCCGGAGCCCCCCAGTGCTGTGACCCACCCCCCATCCCCTCACCCACTCCTCTCCCCACAGAGGTTTATCTGCAAGACTCCTTCAAGCCACTGGTCTGCATTTCCCCCAATGCCAGGTACCCCGGGGGGCAGGGAGAGGGGCACAGCTGGTGGTGGCACTCCCAGGAACACCCCAAATCCCCCCTCCCTTCCCCCCCACAGCCTGTTTGACGCCGTCTCCTCCCTGATCCGGAACAAGATCCATCGCCTGCCCGTCATCGACCCTGACTCAGGGAACACGCTCTACATCCTCACCCACAAACGCATCCTCAAGTTCCTCAAGCTCTTTGTAAGTCTCTGCCCCTTGGTGATGGTGGGGGCCAGACCAGGACCCTCGGCCTGGGCTGTGCCAGGGCCACACTGAGACCCCAGCCCAGGCTGTGCCTGTTCCAGGTACTACCCCAGGACATTCACCCTGGGCTGGACCAGGGGCCACCCTGAGCCTCTCAGCCCAGGCTGTGCCAGAGGTTGCCCCAGGACCCCCATCCTGGGCTGTGCCAGGTCCCTGAGCCAGGTGCTACCCTGGGACTCGCAGTCCAGGCTGTACAAAGTGCCAGGTCCCTGCCCTGAGACCCCCATCTCAGGCCGAGCCAAAAGCTGCCCCAGAACCCCTTGGCTGCCCCAGGGCTCACTCTGAAACCCCCATCCTGGGCTGTGCAGGTACCTGCACACCGGGTGCCACCAGCTCTGGGTGGGCACAGCTCTGGTACCTCACCACGCACTGCAGTGCCACGGGACCCCCAGGACTCCGCGTGGCCCCTCCCCACCGCCCCTGCTTGGGGGTCCCACAACCCCCCAGCTCTTTATGCTTTCACCCCCAGGCCTGGGCTCAGCGCTGTCCCCTCGCTGTCCCCGCAGATCGCAGAGGTGCCCAAGCCCGAGTTCATGGCGCGGACGTTGGAGGAGCTGCAGATTGGCACCTACAGCAACATCGCCGTGGTTGGCACCAGCACCCCCATCTACGTGGCCCTGGGCATCTTCGTGCAGCACCGCGTCTCCGCGCTGCCCGTGGTCGACGACTCGGGTAAGGATGTCCTGTCCTCGCTTTGGCTGTCCCCAGGTGACCTCCTTGGGGGCCGTGTCCCCTCCGGAGCGCCGGGGGCTTGGCTGAGCTGCTCCCCTCCCTCCCCAGGGCGCGTGGTGGACATCTACTCCAAATTCGACGTTATTGTGAGTGCTGCCGGGGGAAAATCCTGGGCTGGGGGGGGACGCTGTGGGGTGGTGGGGGTCTCCCAATCCCAGCTGTGTCCCCAATGCTTGTCCCTGCCCCAGAACCTGGCAGCTGAAAAGACCTACAACAACCTGGACGTGACGGTGACGCGGGCGCTGCAGCACCGCTCCCACTACTTCGAGGGCGTCCTCAAGTGTTACAAGCACGAGACGCTGGAAACCATCATCAACCGCCTGGTCGAGGCCGAGGTAACTGTCCCGGGGTGCTGGGGGGTTGTGGAGGGGGGAGGCCGGGGTCCCTGCACCCCCTCAGCCCCTCTCTGTGTCCCCCCTCCCCAGGTCCACCGGCTGGTGGTGGTGGATGAGAGCGATGTGGTTAAAGGGATCGTCTCCCTCTCGGACATCCTGCAAGCCCTGGTCCTCCCACAGGGCCCCTGAGGCAGTGAGGGAGGGGGTTTCAGTCCTCCCGAGCCCCCCCCTCACTCTCTTCTCCTGTAACACTGTGCCCCCCTGGGCTGGTGGGGATACCCCAGGGGATGCCCCCACTCACCAGCAGCATCCAGCAATAAACCCCCCAGCCCTGGGGCAGCCCCTGCTGCCCTTCCCTGGGTGGGGGGAGCCCGCAGCCCCCCCATGCCGTGCCCTGCACCCCAAAGCCGTGAGGGTGATGGGGGCAACCCTCAAACTCCCTGGGGTGCCGGGCCAGGGTCACCCATAGCCACGCCAGGGCTGTTCCTGTGTGGCCTCTCGTGTCCCTGTCACCCTGCACCCTCTCCCTGGGTTTGGTGAAACCCACTCAGCTCCACCCGGCCTGGGGACCCCCCCACGCCCCCGGGGGTTTCCCCCGAGGTTCCCCCGGCTGTGCCCGCACCCGCCACCGCTTCGTGTGTGAAGAGAAACCACGAATAAACACAGACCTGGCACCACCCTGGCTCCGTGCAGGGCACGGGGGGCACTGCCCAGGGAGGGGGTGTGTGGGGAGGGGGTGCGGCCCCCCCGTGGGAAGGGGGAATCTGCTGAGCTCGCCCAGACCCTAAATCCCTGTTTGTTACGCCTGTGGCTTTTCTAAAAGGCCAGGATTGGGGATGGGACAGAGACGGGGACCTGGCAGGACATGGGGACCCTCTGGTGGGCACCACGCTGAGCGGGGGCAGTCGGGCAGGGGCTGGGGGAGCTTGAGGGGGGAGCTGGAGGTTGGGGTCCCGTGGGGGGCCGGCGGGGGTCGCAGGCAGCCGGGACACCGGAGTTTGCAGCCGGTGTCCACAGGGGAGGCGCGAGGCCCGGCCGTGCTGAGCCAGGCACATTCCTGGCGGGGAGGGGACGGCCGGCCCAGGGACCCTGTCCGTGCCAGTCCCGGGCTCCGGCAGAGGCCGCGGAGCGAGGTAAGCGCCGGGCAGGTACCGGGGGCCCGGGGGGACTCGCGGGGGGGGCCGTGCCGGTTGCCATGCCGCCGCCGGAGGGTTGCTAAGCTCCGCTCGGAGCCCGCGTGGGCTGCAGCGCTTGGTGCCAAACCCGCCATCGCCTGCTTGTCGCAGGGGGGGAAGGGATCCCGCGGGGGGGTGGGGGGGGTGTGTGTGGGGGGGGGACACAAACACACGCACGCGACACGGCACCCCTGGGACGGCCGGTGGGGTCCCCGCCGTGCGCCGGTCTCCCGGGCCGCCCGGGGGTCAGCGTGCCCCGAGGTGGCACCGGGCGGGACACGGGGTCCCCGGGGGCACGCGTGCGGCAGGTGGGTGCGTGTGGGCGGGCTCGCGGCTCCGCCGAGGCTCCGGTGAGCCCCCCGCGGCGGGGACCCCCCTCTCGGCCGGGGCCATGCTGGGGGGTCCGGAGCGGGGTGCGGGGCGCCTGCGGATCTGCGAGCGGACCAAGCTGGTGCTGGTGGAGATCGACACGGTGGCGTGTTGCAGCCCGGCTACCGGCATGGCTGCGGGGTGCTGGCCCGAGCCCCCCTGGACCTACCGCCGCATCGCCGGGGAGTACGCGTGAGTGGGGACCGGGGGGGGGGTGGGGTGGTCTGTCCTGCCCCCCCTCCCTCGCTCCCCTCACTCCCCGTCTCTGTCTTGCAGGTACCTGGAGAAGCGCTTTGTGGCCGAGCTGGCCCCCCCCTGGCCCCCAGTGCCCTCCAACCCCCCTTGTCGCCTGCAGGACTTCACCGCCCGGCCCCGGGTGCCCCCCACCCCCTGCCCCCCGCGACAGCTTGAGGGGCCAGGGGGCAGCGGACCCTGGGGGGGGCACCCTGTGCCTGCGCCTCGGCCCCCGGTGTCGGGGGACAAGCCGGGCCCCCCCACCTACGAGGTGCACATGCAGCGGGTGCAGGCGGCCCACGCCCGCCGTGGGGGACCCCCCCCTTACATCGCACCCCCCGCCTATGACGGTCCCCACCGCACCCTGCAGCTCCGCCCCCCGCGGGGACCCCGCAGCCCCCCGCCGGCACCTCGGGCCCGGGGGGCTGTGCCGGGGGGCTGGAGCCACACACTGCCCCGGGCGGCCACCGAGGCCAAGCACCGGTGGCCCCGTGGGATGCAGCTGTCCCCAGGAGGGCCTGGCACCCCCCGGCACTGCCAGACGCTGCCACGGGCGGCAGCCGGCCGGGAGCGGGTGCCGGGGCGTGGGAGGGGGCAGCGGGGGTCGGGGGGACACGTCCTCATTGACGCCACCCGTGTGGTGGTCCGGGCCCAGTACGTGCCACCCCCGCAGCGACAGCAGGTCCGCTATGCCAGGGGCTCGCTGGGGCCTGGCACCCCTCCTCGCAGCCCTTCCGTGCCCTCCGCGGTCGGCAGCCCTTCCGCTGCTCCCTCGCCCCCACGGGAGCCCTCCGGCAGCCCCCGCAGCCCGTGGCAGAGCCCGGGGGGCTGCAGGGGTGCCCGCGGGCGGCCCCCCCCGCGGCGGCCGGTGCTCTACGCCCAGGCGCTGCGGGAAGCCGTGTCCCGCATCCGCCGGCACACGGCGCCCGACTCGGACTCGGACGCCGAGGGCAGCGTGGGGGGCTCCCGGCAGCGGCTCTGCCGAGACCCCCGCGCCTACAGCAGCAGCAGCAGCAGCCTGGAGAGCACCGGGGCCCCCCCGGGCCCCGCCAGCCCCACCCCTGCCTGAGAGGTGGGGCTTGCCGGGGTGTGGCACTTCTGGGGCGGGGCTTGCCGGGGTGTGGTTCCCCGGGGCGGGGTTTGTTGGGTGGTCTCGGGGGCGGGGCTCAGGACTGGAGTTCCCACGGGCTGACCCCAATAAAAGCTCCGCGATCCCGGTGTGCTGCCTCTGCCCCTGTTTGTGTGAGGTCGGGGGGTGGGGGGGGGGGGGCATCACCCCCTCAGCCTCTCTGCGGCCCCCAGCAAGGACACAGGTGTCTGGGCACGCCCCCGTGACATTCCCGGTGTCCGGACCCCCCCACCCCCACCCCCCCGTTATGTTGCCGGGGTCAGTCGGAGGTCCCGGGTGTCCCGGCGGCCACCACAGTGCGTCACAACACGGGCAGGACGTGCCAGCTCCCCCCGTATCCCCCATAATGAGTAGGTGAGCACGGCAGGCCTGGCCCTCGGCCACCGGCCCCACGTCACGGCCGGGGGGGGACCCCGAGTGACTCACCGGGGGGGGGGAACTGTCCCCCCCAAACAGCCGCCACCTCTTAGTCACGCTGCGGGGGGGGGGGGGGGGGGGGGAGGATCCCCGCGGCCCCAGGAAACCGCACAAATATCGTGTCCAATTTGCACGTTATTTAAAACCGGCTCCTCCCCCGCCCCCCTGCGCGACCCTGTCATTATCCCGGTGACACCGGCCCGGAGGTCACGGCACGGGGCAGCTGCCGCAGCAAGGCCACCCGGTAGGCTGGGGGGGCACCCCCAGGGCCACGTCACCCCATGTGTCCCCTGTCCTGGCGCGTGGCCAGGATGGCATCAAAGTCCCACACCTGGGTCTGGCCTGAGCCACAACGGCAGCTGCAGCCCACCGGGTCCTGCACCCGTTATGGTGGCACCTGGCACGGCTTGGCATGGCCTGGCATGGCGTAGGATGGTTGGCAAGGTGTGGTACGAGCCACGTGCCTTGTCACGGGTTGTCATGGCATGATGCAGTCTGCCTCGGCCTGGCACGGTTTGGAACATGGCTTGGTATGACCCAGCACGTCTTGGCACAGCTTGGGATAGCCTGGCACAGCATGGCACAGGTCAGCTTGGCACAGCAGCCTGGCATGGCTTGGCAAAGCCCAGAAGAGCCAAGCACAACTCGGCAGCCTTGGCACAGCTTTGCATGGCAAGGGACAGCCCAGCAAAGCCCAGAACAGCCCAGAACAGCTCAGTGCAGCCTGGCAGAGCTTGGCACAGCCCGATACCACCTGACATGGCTCAGCACAGCTCAGCTTGGCTCGGCAAAGCCCAGAACACTTGGCATCGCCTGTTTGGCACAGCTCATCACGGCTGGGCACAACTTGGCACAACTTAGCATAGCCTGGCATGGTTCAGTTTGGCACAACAGTGCATGGCATGGCCAGCACAGCTCCACAAAGCCCGGAACAACCCAGAACAGCTCTTTGCGGCTTGGCACGGCTTGGCACAGGCTGGTATAGCCTGGCACGGCTCAACACAAACTAACACAACTTGATACAGGCTGGTATAGCCTGGCACGGCTCAGCACAGCCTGGCACAGCCCAGCACAGCACGTCATGCCTCGGCTCGGCGCGGTGCCCGGCGTGGCGCGGGGTGTCCCAGACGCGGGGGCAGCGGCGCGGCCCTTCCCGTGGGATCAGCTCCTGCCCAAACCCGCTCCCCGCCGGGAAAATCACCTTCTAATTCGGGCTGCGCCGGCGCCAGCGCCTTCCCCCGGCACCCCCGGGGCACCCGCCGGCCCCCGAAACTCGCCGCAGCCTGGGGTGCCCCCGGGGCCGGGGGGGGCTCAGCCCGTGGGGGTGCCAACGCCTGGGACCGGGGGGCCCCGCCCGGTACCGGAGCCCCCGGAGAGGGACGCGTTGTGGTCGCCTGTGGCCGCCAGATGTCGCCTCGCAGCCGGTGACCGATCGCACCGGGGGGCACCGGGGGTCCTGCCTGCCCCGAGAGCGGTGCCGTGTCCCCAAAGAGCCACGTGTGACATCCATGCCGGTGCTGTGTGAGAGCCACGGCAGTCCTGTGTGTCACCGGGGCTGGCGGTGTCCCCAGGGAGCTGCGACCCTCGTGTGTCACTGGTGACGGTGGTGTCCCCAGAGGGCTGGGTCCGAGGATGTGCCGGCTCTGGCTGTGTTCCCACAGAGCCGTGACCCACATGTGTCATGGGTGCTGGTGGTGTCTGAGAGCCACGACCCTTGTGTGTCACTTGTGACAGCGATGTCACCACAGACCTGTGCCCATGTGCGTGCTGCTGCGGCTGCTGTCCCCAGACAGCCGCGACCCGTGGTGTGTCACTGGTGGTGACTGGCGTCCCCAGAGAGCCGTGTCTCATGTGTCACTGGTGCTGGCAATGTCCCAGAGGAGCCACATCCATGTATGTGCCAGTGCTGGCGGCGTCCCCAGAGAGCTGTGACCTTCGTGTGTCACTGGTGACAGTGGTGTCCCCAGAGATTTGTGCCCATGTATGTGCTGCTGTTGGCAGTGTCCCCGCAGAGCCGTGACCCGCACGTGCAGCTGGCACCGGCCATGCCACATCCCACGCGTGCCAGCGGTACTGTCCGTGTCCCCACAGCGCGGTGTCACCTGGCTGCGCCCGGCGCCGGCCACGCCACGTTCCTGACCATCCCCATCCCCGTCCCCAGCGTGTCCCTGCGTCCCAGCGCTCCTGCCCGCGGTGCCGGCTCTCCCAGGCCGCGCGAGGAGCCGGTGGGAAGGGTCCGGTGAATGCGGCATTGTTGCGCGGGGTTGGAGTCACAGATAATTACCTCAATTAGTTACAATGGCAGAGTAATAAATACAGGCTTAGCGGCTCCTTCCCCACTGCGGCTTCTCAGATTAATCCAGCCCGGGCGAGCGGAGCTGAAAGGATTGATGGACAATTCATTAAACCCGCCGAATGCCGCACAAGGCACCCGTGAAGGCCGGCGTTAGCCCCCGGCGGCTCCGCTTTGTCCCTAATTGTTCGTCTCGGGCATTGGTCACCTATCAGGGAGTGGGTGACGGCGACGGTCCCCCCGGGGCTGGCATGCCCGGGGATTAGAGGCCAGCGCTGCCACCGTTGCTGGGCGCGTTGGCCCCGCGCCGGAGGAATGCGGCGGATGGGAGGGGGCGGCCGGACAAGCCGGGAGCTGGCGGGACGTGGGTCCGCATCGACCGGAGGCGAGGGGAGCCGGGACGGGGCTGTGCCGCTGGCGATGGTGACAGGGGATGGGATGGGAGGGGATGGGGACGGTGCCGCAGGTGGGATGGGGCCACCTGAGGGTCTGGGCAGGTGGGCACAGCTCTGTCCGTCCGTCCTGCACCTCTGGATACTGTCCTGTCCTTCTGTCCTGCATTTCTGGAAATGACAGAGTCCTCCTGCCCTACACTTCTGGGCACTGTCCTGTCCTGTCCTGCACCTCTGGGAATGACACAATTCCTCTGTCCTGCACCTCTGGGCACTCTCCTGTCCCTCTGTCTGGATTCTGGGAATGACACCATCCCTCTGTCCCACACCTCTAGGCATGGCTCTGTTCTGCATCTCTCTGTGTCATCCTGTCCCTCTGTCCAGAAATTTTGGGCATTGTCCTGTCTTTCTGTCCTGCACTTCGAGGAATGTCACCATCCCACTGTCCTGCACCCCTGGGCATGGCTCTGTCCCTCTGTCCTGCCCCACTGAGCACTGTCCTGTCCCAGTGTCCCACACTTCTGGGAATTACATCTTTCCTCTGTCCTGGAAGCACTCCTGTCCCTCTGTCCTGCACTTGTGTGTGTCATCCTCTCTCTCTCTGTCCCACACCCCCAGGCAGAGCCCCCCTGCACCCCACCCCTGAACAGGGCTGCCCCAGCCCTCATCAGGCCCAGCTTGTGGCCACCATCCAGCTGTTACCCGGCTTCCCAGATGTGACAGCAGCAGCCTGGTGCAGGATGGGACCGCCCTCTCCCTGGCCCTGCTGCTGGCCCTGTCCCTGCGCTGGCCCACAGCAGCTATTTCCAGCACCCAGGAATATTTGTCCAAGCCGGGGAGGTCTGTGCCCCGTGCCCAGGGTGCCCCTGCCCACCCGGGGGTCGCGGCTGCCCGAGGTGCCCAGCAGGACACACAGGAAAAGCTGAGTAACAGAGGTGACTTATAAGAATGTCATTATCTATATTCCTGACTCCTACCGCAGGAAAACAGGCTATTTTCATGCTGAAGCAGGAGCAGAATTTAGCAGGCAGATAACCCGGCAGGCGGGAGATGCTCGGAGGGTTATTTCGGGCTGTGTTCCTTTCCAGGCGTTTTCCTTGCGTTTTGGTATTTTATTCTCCACGCTGGGCTGTGTTTTGACCTTGGCGCGGGCAGCGGGGGCCCCCAGGGTGTTTTTCCCCCCCCCTCCTCTGAGTCTAAACATCAACTTTTCCACTATCGGCTCCGCGGGATATTTCGGGTGGTGGCAGCGTCATCCCGCAGCCTTTGATGCGGCAGAGCCTCAGGGGCCCCGAGAGGTTCCCGGCTCTGGGGGGGGAGCCCAGGCTGAGGGGACCCCCGGGACAGGTGGGCACCGGGCTGGGGGTCCCCCAGACGCAGAGAGGGAGGTTCTGATGTCCCCAGGTGTGAAGTCACGGTGCAGGGGGATGTGTGGACCCTGTGCTCACCGCAGGGGTGCCCATCACAGGGGGATGCCCATCTTGGTGGGAAGTCATCCCCGCGGGATGCCTGTCCCCAAAGGATGCCCTTCCCAAGGATGCCCGTTCTGGGGATATGCCCACCCCTCCGGGATGCTTATCGCAGGGAAAAACCCATCTCAGGGCACGTCCTGCATGCTGAATTCCCATCCCGGTGGGTTGCCCACCCCAGTGGGAGGGCTGTCCCAAGAGGATGCCCATTCTGACGGGATGCCCATTCCAGAGGGATGCCCGATTGGAGGGAAGCCTGTCCCAGAGAGATGCCCATCCCAGGAGGAAAGCCTTGCCAGCAGAACACCTGCCAGCCACGGAGCTGCATCCCCCCTTTGCCACAGCATTTCTCTTGCGGTCACACATGGATGTAGGGCTGTTTGTGGGGCCAGTGGCCATCTCTGTCCCCTCTGGCCCCTGCCCCGGTAACCCCGGTGCCCTCCCCGGCCCTGCTTTTCCCTCGGAGCCAAGGGGAGCCGTCAGCCCCGGCCGGTAGCGGTGATGGACGATGCTCATTCCCTGTCTGTCGTCTTGTACCTCCCGGGGCCGCTCCCAACGCCCGGCCTCGGCGGCACCAGGCCGACCGCCCCGGCAAATTCCAGCATCGGAGATGCTGCAGTCAAGGTGCCATGGTGATGGGCGCCGCAGCCGTGGGGATGGACGTCCCGGCCGGGAGCGGCGGCAGGAATGGCTGGGATGGAGACGGGCACAGCGGGAGAAGGAAGGGGGTCTGCGGGGAGGGGATGGCAGAGAGTGGAGGGAAGGAGGAGGAAGATGGACAGACAGCAGCCGGAGGGGCTGATGGACGTGGAATGGGGAGGTGAGGGGATGGAGAAGTGATGGATGGACAGATGGACGTGGACAGTGCATCCCACAGTTTGGGATGCATTGGTGTCCCCCCACAGCTCATCCCCTCCTTCCCCCAGCCCCCCCAGACACGAATCGGGGCAGGACTGATAAAAATATATTCTTTATTCTTCTCTAAAGGCTATCAATGACACCTGTAACAAAGCATCATTATTATTAATTATTATTAATTATTATTATCTTTAATTATAAAAAACAGGGCCTGTGGCCAGCAAAGCAGGGTGGGGGCGGCAGCACCGAACCGTCCACAATAAATATTTTATTTACAGCAAGAAGGGACCCCGTGGAGCTGGGGAGTGGCCGGGAAGGTGCTTGGCACTGAGCCCACCCATGGCGGGATGGGGGTCCCTAGGACACATCCATACCCCCACCCATAGGTGCCTTCAATCCAGCCGGGCACCCGTCATGGGGGGTTGGGTGGCGCAGACCCCCTCCGGGGCTGGGCAGGGCGGTCTCGGGGCAGGTCACAGGCACTCGTGCAGCACCTGGGTGTTGGTGCAGTTGAGGCAGCTGACGTGGCAGCACCAGTGGAAGGTGCAGTTGCAGCGCTCGGTGACGCGCTGGGTGCGCGTGCGGTACCCGCGCCCGCAGCACAGCAGCTCGCACCCGTCCAGCCCCGGCGAGGAGCTGTTGCAGAACCTCCCGGCCGTGCCTGCCGTGCCCGTCTTCCCACTGTAGGTGCAGAAATTGGGGGATTTCTCGAAGTAGACGAGGTCGTGGGGCGAGGGGGGCTTGTGGGCCGGGTTCTCGGGCTCCAGGTGATGCAGCTCCACCCGCGACGCCCGGTTGCTGCCCTTGTTGCCGTAGATGACGCGGGAAGCGCCGTCAAAGCGATCCTTCAGGACGTCGCCCACGGCGCGGAAGGTGGGCAGCCGCATCCAGCAGGTGCGGACGGTGCAGGAGCCTGACATGCCGTGGCACTTGCACTCCTGGCGCATCTCCGAGAAGACCGTCTGGAAGGAAAGGGGAATTTGGGGCCTTGTGAGCAGCCTGGGACCCCCCTGGGGACCACCGTGCTACACGCCTCGTTTCTGCAGCGTCACATCACGCTCGGACATCACTTGTCCCAAAGACAAGAGTGAAGCCCATCTCCAGCTGTTCCCAACACACACACGGGAACAGGCTGAAGATCTTGGTGGCCATGCTCATCTCCGTGCCCACCCCAGTGCTGCCCACAGCCCCAGTGCCCTCGCCAAGCCTCCAGTGCCCTCACCATGCGCCCCGCCTCGTTGTTGTGCAGGTTCATGAGGAAACGCAGGTCTCGGCCCTTCTCACTGGAGTCCACAAACTCCCTCCCAAAGAGGCGGCCGAAGTCGATGTTGTCACTGCAGCCCCCCCAGTGCCAGTCAGGGCCCCCAGGGCCACGGCGCCGGTAGTCACAGGTGCAGGACTCGATGGACCCCTCCGAACACGACCGGGCCACCGAGTGCGTCACGCCGGCACTGGTGATGGCAAAGATGAACGCTGTCTCCCGGCAGCCTGTGGAGGGAGCGGGGCCTCAGGATGCTGCCGGGAGGGGGAGGGGGTACCCACCGGCACCCCCGACCCTCCATCACGATGGGCTGGTGATGCCCCATGGCAAACCAGGGGGGCTTTAGTGAGCATCCCAACTCGGGGGTGCATGGAGGAGGTCTGGGGACCCCTGTGCTGACCCCCAGCCTCACCCCGGTTGACGATTTTGCCGAAGATGTTGGGGCCCTGGGAGGTGGGACAGTTCCAGCGGCGGTTGCGGAACTGCCACTTGCACTCCTTGATGGCAGTCTGGAGGCCGGAGCTGACGCTGTGCAGGATGCCGGGGTTCTGCCGGATCAGCTTGCGCTGCTTTCGGCTCAGCAGCTGCAGGCTGGGGTCCAGCACCAGCTGCACGTTCTTGGAATCCGTCAGCAGGTTGGTGGACGAGGCCACGTTGATGATGCCCCTGTGGCACAGGTGGGGATGGTGACCACCAGCGGGGGGTGCCCAGCGCCTCCCTCCTCACCTCAACCTCCCTGCAGGCTCCTCCGTGCGACCGCAGCATCCCCTGCAGGGATCCCAAACGGGGGTCGCAGCCCTGTGTCCCCCCACACGCCCCATCCCTGGGTACAGGGCAGTCCCTGCTGTGCCTGTGCCAGCCCCGCCCTCCCGCCTCACCACCCCGGTGCCGGTACCGGTGCCGGTGCCGGGGCTGTCCGACTCACCACCACCGCCCGCTGTTGTTCACTGCCAGCGTGTTGGAGAGGGAGGAGAGGGCCAGAGCCCAGAGTGCCCGGAGCGCCAGCCCCAGCGCGGCGGCGCGCATGGCTCCGGCCCCGGGAGCCCCGGCAGAGTGCGCGGGCGAGCGGCCGTCCCGGTATTTATGGTGCCGCAGAGCCCCCGGCCCGGCCGCTACATCCACGCGTGTTTCCGGACGCGCGGGGCGGCTCCGAGATGAGGACGGCCGCGAGGGGACGCGGGGAGCGCCGGGCGGGCGGGCGGGCCGGCACCGCCGCCGCCACCGGGCTGCAGCCGGTGGCCGGGGCGCGGCGTCGGGGGTGCGGTGCCCAGCGCACACTGACCGGGCCCTGGAGCGCGGCGTCGGGCGCTCCGTTCGCGGTGCCGGTTCTGGGGACCCGGTGCTCGGCACTCTGTGCGCGGTACCCGGTGTCGGTACCGGTGCTGGTTCTCGGCGGTCCGTGCGCGGTACCCGGTGCCGGCGCTCGGTACCGGCAGCTCCCCGGGGAGCCGGCACGGCTGGACTCGGCTCGGCGCGGCGGGTGCACAGCGTTCAGCACCCGGGAGCATCTTCCAGCCCCTTCCCTCTTATAGGGGCGGCGCGGAGGGTCCCCGTGGGCCGGTCCCGCCGCGCGGGGCCTCCCCGCGTCCTCGCCCTAACAATGGGGAGCGGCGGAGCTGCGGCATCTCTTACGGGGCGGCGGGAGCGGCGGCGCCGGGGCTGTCCGTCACGGCCCGGATTAGCCCGGCGGGTGGCTGCGCCCCGGCCCCGTGCCCAGAGCTCCCGGCTGCCGCCCCCCGCCTTCCCCGCCGTCCCGCGCACACGTTCTACAGGCACCGGCACCGGCGGGGGGAGCCCGGCACGGCCCGCGACAGCTCCCGGCGCAAGGAGGAGCTGGTCCCGGAATAGCCTGGGACGGCCCCGGACGGCTCCGGGCGCACGGAGGGAGCGGGGAACGGGGATAGCCCGGGATGTCCCGGGACAGCCGGGGGTGCACAGGGGTAGGAGTGACGGGATCTCCCGGGACAGCCCCGGGCGCACGGGGGAGGCAGAGCTCCGTGACAACCCAGGGCGCACGGGGACCACAGTCCCGGGAAAGCCCGGGGACGCCGTCCTGGGGCCGCCGGCTTGCCGGGGGGCGCGACGTGCAGTCCCCAGGGCCGTGGACCGTCGAGGCTGCTGGGCGCCCCTCCGGAGCCCACGGAGCCCTCTCCCGTCCTAGTCCGTGCCCAGCGGGACGGGCGTACAGCCTCTTCCAGCCGCTCGAGCCCAGGTTGTCCCGGGCTGTCCCGGCGGCACCCCGGACCCCCGTGAACGTGCCCGTGGACACCCACGGTGTCTACAACCCTCGTGGGCGCGGCACGGCTCCGCACGGCTCCCGCTGCCCCGGAGCGCCCAGTCTGGGCCGGTACCAGGTGTCGGAGGTAGGGATGGACCGGGGGTTGGAGGGGTTGAGGGATGGGGGACAGAAGGAAGGGCAGGGGGTGCTCGGACGCTGGCGGAGGCCGGCTTGACGTGCCCACGGCCAGAACACGGGCACGCAGGGCTGGTGCTGGCCCGGTCTCGGCTGGGACAAGACTGTCCCCATCATTCCCTGCCCGGTCCGGTTGTGGGTGGGTGTGAAGTCCCCAGTGTGGGGCCCGACGGGCCGGGGGGCCTGAACTGAGCCCCCCGTTGGGGCGGGAACCGGGGGGGGTAATCCCCCCGCCGCGGTTTCCCCGGACCAGTCATGCGGGGCTGGATTAGCCCCGCTCGCCCGTCACGGCCCGGGGCCGCCGCTCACCAGTTTAATTCAAGGACGGACAAAGCCCGGGACGGCGGCGGCGGGGGTGGGGGGCTCGCACCGGCACCCACCCGCACCCCTTCCCCCGGCCCGGGAGGAGCCCAGGGCCGAGCCGGGGTATGCTCCAGCACGGCGCTCCCGCCTCCCCCGCCCCGGTTCCCGGCCGGGCCGGGCCGTGTCCACGCCCTCGGGCCTCCGCCCCGTCGGGGCTCCCGGGGCTGAGGTCAGCGGCCGCGGGGAGGCCCCGGGGCGCGGCTGGGAGGGCCCTGCCCGGGGCTGTGCCACCAGCGGCGGGGCGCAACCACGGCCCTCGCCTCCCCCGCTCCATCCCGGGACCCTCCGGCTCTCGCACTCCCTGCCCGCTGCCCCGAGCCCCCGCTCCCCCCCATTCTCTCTGCTGCAGCCCACGGCGGCCCGATGCTCGGGATCCCCCCGGTCCTGGGGTGCCGCTGGAACGGTTCCCGCAGCCGTCGGGGCGGCCGGTGCCGCCCGGCGCGTCCGGGGTGGCCGCCGGTACCTGCCTGGGACCGGGGGGCATCCGTCCTGTCCCGTGGCGCCGAGCAGGGACGGACAAGCGGACAACGGGGACAGACGGACGTGGGAAGCACCCGCGGGTTCCCCGTGCCCGGTCCCGGCCCCTGCCCTGCCTGCGAGCACCGGAGCAGCCTCCGTACCGACGATATCGGCACGGTGCGGGGGTGCTCAGCCTGTGCCCCCGTGACGGTGTGGGGGTCCCGGTCCCCCGTGAAGCACAGAGACCCCTCCCCGGTCGGGACTCTGCCGCCCCGGTGCTCATGGCGGGGGCGGAAGACCCGGGACCCCCCCCTCCCCACATTCCCGCCCCGCCGGTGCGGCTCCCCTTCGGACGAGGCTCTGCCTCCCCGGTGCGGGTCCCGGTGCCCCCAGGAACGGGATGATGGGGGGGGGGGGGGGACACACTCGCACACGGGGACCCCCCCTCAGAGCGTCCCCCCCGCACTGCTGCAGACGTTGCCATGGTAACGCCTCGTGGCTCTCGCGATCGCACCCCCCCCCGCTCCCCCCGCACCCCCCCCCTCCGCCGCTCCCCGCGCGCGCCCCCGGTCCCGGGGGGGGGGGGTTTGCGGGAAGCGGTGCGGGGCGGCGGGGTGGGGGGGTGGGGGGGGGCACCGGGCGCTCTCGCGAGATCGGCGCGATCGGGGCCTCCGCTTCCGGCGGCGGGAGCGGTGCAGAGTCAGCGGCGGCGGGGGCGGAACCGGCACCGGCACCGGCACCAGGTGCGGGGGGCCGCACCGCTCCGGGATGCAGGGCGCGGGCATCGCCGTGGGGTGTGCGGGGGTACGCGGGGGGGGGGGGGGGGGGGTCGGCACCGCACCGGCGCGGGGGGGGCTGCAGCGCCTGCCGGGGTGCCCGGTGCGGCGGGGGCGCGGAGCCCCGGCGGGTAGGGGTCGTACCGGGGGCGGGGGGGAGATGCGGTGCGGTGCGGTGCGGCGGGCGGGGGCGGGGGGCAATGCGCAAGGGGGGGGCGGCGCAGTGCGGGGTGGAGAGGCGGTGTTTTGGGAGCGCGCTGCGATGGGGGGGGTGGTAAAGAGGGGGAGCGGTGAATTCGGGGGTCCCGGGGGCGCGGGGGCTGCACACGCTGGGGGGGGGAAGGGGCGCGCTGCGGTGGCGGGGGGCGATGGGGGCCTCCCCCTCCGGCGAGGCTGCGGAGGCTGGGGGTGCAGAGGAGGGGTCAGGTCCGGGGGGGCTCTGCTCCTCTCGAGGAGGGCGACAGCCCTGCCTCAGTTTCCCCCAGCGCTGGGCTGTCCTTTTGCGGGGTGCAGCGGGGGGCGGCGCAGCATCCCCATCTTTGCAGCTCCCCCATATCGAGCTGCACACAGAGACACCCCCGTGCGGTGCGCAGCCCCCTCCCCAGCCCCTTGCCTGGCGTCCCCCAAGCCCTGCATCCCCCCAAGACGTGAGGATCCCCGATTCCTACAGCCCCCCGCTAGCACGGGGGACCCCTCAGCTCCACCCCTGCAGATTTCAGGGCCTCCCCCAGCCTGCCCCGTGCCCCCGCAGGATCCGGCCTCGGAGCCAGCGCCGCCGTCACCATGGGCAACATCTTCGGGAACCTGCTGAAGAGCCTGATTGGGAAGAAGGAGATGCGGATCCTGATGGTGGGGCTGGACGCTGCTGGGAAGACCACCATCCTCTACAAGCTCAAACTGGGGGAGATCGTCACCACCATCCCCACCATCGGTGGGTGAGGTTGGGGGGGCACCGCGCAGAGACCGCTCCCCCATCTGGGCTCCTTCGAAGGGGCTGGTGGCTCCCCGTGCCTCAGTTTCCCTCCACTGTCGCTCCCCGCAGGGTTCAACGTCGAGACAGTGGAGTACAAGAACATCAGCTTCACCGTGTGGGATGTGGGTGGGCAGGACAAGATCCGGCCCCTCTGGAGGCATTACTTCCAGAACACCCAGGGTAGGTGTCTCGGGGGACAGCGCGGGGGGACTCGGGGAGCAGGGTGGCCACAGGAACCCCGTCAGTGCCCGCTCCTCTCGCCAGGGCTGATCTTCGTGGTGGACAGCAACGACCGGGAGCGGGTGAACGAGGCGCGGGAGGAGCTGATGCGGATGCTGGCGGAGGATGAGCTGAGGGACGCCGTCCTCCTCGTCTTCGCCAACAAGCAGGTGGGTCTGGGGGCGGGGGGGGCCCTGTGGTGGGGCTGAGACATCCCCAGGGTGTCAGGGCAGCTATCTGGTGTAGGACTGACTTCCTGTGGCATCAAGGCTGCTGTCAAAGAGGCCGTGTGACAGAGCCACGTCCATCCCTGGTGCCACAGGTGGGCCCCGGGGCCATCCCCGTGGCACCGGGGCTGGTCTTTAACGCGGCTCTGGCCATCCCTGTGGTGTCAGGGCTGGTGTCTCACATCCCCATGGCAGATTCCCACTCCTTCCTGTAGCATGATGATGTCCCCTGCGGCAGAGTTGTGCCCACCCCCGTGGCACCAGGGCTGCTGCCAGCCCCCGTGGAGGGCTCGTACCCATTCCTGCAGCACGGGGCCCCTGTGTGACCTCCCTTGTCTGCTCCAGGACCTGCCCAACGCCATGAACGCAGCGGAGATCACGGACAAGCTGGGGCTGCACTCCCTGCGCCACCGTAACTGGTACATCCAGGCCACCTGTGCCACCAGCGGGGATGGGCTCTACGAGGGCCTCGACTGGCTCGCCAACCAGCTCAAGAACAAGAAGTGAGGGGGGGTCCCCCTGTGCCCCCTCGGCCCCCCCTGGGCCGTGCCAGGGCCCCCCCCCGGCCGCCCCCTCCCTGCCCCGGTTGGGTTTTGCTTTCTTCTGGCACCGGTTGCTGTGGGGTTTTTCGCCTTTTTTGGGGTCCCCCTGGTTCCCCTCGGATCTCGTGTGTGCGTGCGTGGAATTAGAGCTCTATATAACGCCCAGGGGGGCAGGGGCAGAGCCCCGGGAGGGTGGGATAGGGGCTGGGGGGGCCACCTCAGCACTGCCCTGCCTGGGGGGGCCGGGGACACCCCGTCCCCATGCATGTCCCTGCACCCCTCGCCTTCCTCTGGACCAAATGTGGGGGCAGCAGGGCCATGGGGGATATTTGGGACTGTACACCTCCCCCTCCCTCCCAGCACCCCCTCCCGGCCCCGCGAGCCCCCCCACACGTCCCCGGCCCCCCCCCCATGTCACTTCGAGGCAGGTCTCCTTCCCGCAGCGTGACCCCCGCAGAGGGGAGAGGGGGGGGCACAGGGCTGCCAGGACCTCTGTGGTCCCCCTGGCCATGCCCCCCTCCTCACCCTGGCCTCCTGCCCATCCCCCCCCCCATCCCCCCCCCATGCCAGCATAGTGATTGTATGTCCCTGCCCCTCACGGACGGACAGTGTCCCCCCCCACCCCGTACTGTGCCCCCCACCCCCTCCCCAGCACCGTATTTATACCCCTGGTCTGTGCTTGGTGTGACGTGTCGCTGCGGCTCTGCCCTGTCCAGGGACGTGTGTTCTCAGCCCCCCCACCCCTCCCCAGCCCCCCAGCGCCTGAGACGGTGGGTGACCTCCCCTGACCCCCCCCCCTTGGATATTAAACATGTTTTATGTAGCTCTGCCCCTCGTCTCTTCTTCCGCAGCCCCCCCAGCGTGGGGGTCCCGCGGAGGGGACGGTGATGGACAGCCCTGGGCTGGCTTTAATTAGAAAGAGCTTAACGGGGCGGGGGGGGGGGGGGGGGGGGGGGCTGGCAGGGGGCGAGGGGGCCACCCCCCCCCCCCTTCCCAGGCTCATCTTTAGGGGAATATTGGATGAAATGGTAAATCCCATTAGCGCTAATCCCAGCTGGGGCGTGGGGACGGTGCCAGTGCTGGGATGGGCGCGAGTGGGACTTGGCCCCCCCCCCCCCCCCCTTGCCACCCCTACCCCGCGTCACCCCCCTGCATGGGTTAAGGGGGACTGAGTGGCATTTGGGGCCAGCACTGCCATCCCATCCCCGTGTCCCCTCTGCACTGGTGGCTGGGGGGCTGTTGGCCGTGTCTGTGACACCAGGGGGATGTGCTGGGGGCTCCTTGGTGGCTGGGAGCTGCAGAGCCAGCACCAGGGCCCGGAATGGGGGTGACCAGGGCCCAGCACTCCGGAATGGGGTGACCAGAGCCAGCACCAGGACCCGGAATGGGGTGACCAGGGTACCCCAGCGGGTTGGGGGCTGTGGAGATGACATGGGGGAGCTCCAGTGCAGGTGACCAGTGCCCCACAGTGGGCTGGGGGCCGTGGGGATGATGCTGGGGAGCTGAAGCGGGGATGACCGGGGCTCTGGGAGCTCCATCGGGGGGGGGCTCAGTGTGGATGACCGGGGCTCCCCGGTGGGTGGGAGCAGCGGAGCCGGCACCGACGCGTTCCCACCGGCTGGACCGACGGCTTTGTGTGGCGAGGGCTGACCCGGCGCCCCTAATCCCATTAGCGCCCCGGGCCCAGCCGCCAGCCCGGCTTCCCCACCTCTCGGCAACCGAGGCTGGTATGTGGGTGCGCCGGTGGGGCCGGCGTGCCGATGCCGTCGTCCGGGAGCTGCACCCGGCGTCAACGTCGTCACCACCCTGGAGCTGCACCGGGGCCGGTGACACCAAGGAGGCCGTCCCCGAGGACACGGGGCCGGAGATCCCGGCTGCCCACCGTGTGCCGGTGTGACCCCGCGGGACCGGGGGGATTCCCTGTGTTCCCGGCTCTGCCCTAGGGGCTGGGTGTCTACAGGGACGGGGCTTCTGGGGCAGGTTCCGTCCCACCGGGCTCCAGCCGGCCCGCGGGTCCCCCAGCCCGAGCTCGGGGCTCGGCTTCCCTGGTCCTGCACAGCCGAGGCTGGAAGAGCTGCAGAAGTGCCAGGAGAAGGAATCACCTGCACCCGTGGGGTGCTGGAGAAGGGTTCTGCACCCGGGGAGGGGTCCTGGGCCCCGGTGCGTGCCGGTTTCCCCGGGCTGTGCTGCCGCCTGCTGGCACCGGCAGCGCCAGGACACCGGGGGCTGCACCCAACCGGTGCCTGGGACGCGTTCCCCGGCCGGGACCCCCGCCCGGACCCTCCGCTTCTAACCCCCCTCTGACCCTCACCCGGAGCCCCCGCTCGGTGTGGGCCGAAGCCGCCGGGACGGTCCCCGGGCGGGGGCGAGCCCAGGTGCCCGCCGGGGTCCCCACGGAGCGCAGGCGCCCGCGTGGCACCGGGCACCGAGGCAGCGGCCGGTCCGGAGCATCCTTCCGTCCCGCAGCTCCGCTGGGGCCCGGAGCAGACGCGGGCGCCCGTCCCGGGGCCGGTCTCGGTGTGGGGGCGGTCCCGGGGGAGGGGCCCGAGGTGGTGGGCGGTCCCGGTGCCCGTCCCCGTTCCTCCGCCGCCAGCCCGGCCATGCCGTTCCCCGCCGCGCTGCTGTTCTTGGCACTGCTGCTGCCGCCGCTGCCGCTCTCCGGCGCTGCCGAGAGCGAAACCGAAACCGGCGCCCGGGAGCTACGGCTGGAAACGATCGTGAGCCCGGGGGGGACGGGGCAACCGGGGCTGCGCGGGAGGAACCGGGCACCGGGGACCCACGCGGCCCCCTTGGGCAGGCAGCTGAGACCGGGGCGCGACCGGCAGGCACCGGCGGCACCGGCGAGACACAGGGCACCGGCGGGATGGTGCCGCTCGGGGGGCACCGGGGATCCCGGCCTGGCCACGGGGCGGGGGGGAGGAGGCACCGAGAGGCCCGGGCTGCGGCGGGGGGGAGCCACGGGGCACCGGGAGGACCGGGCTGCGATGGGAGGGCAGCGGGAGGACCGGGCTGTGGCGGAGGAAGGCGGCGCACCGAGGACGGGGCGGCCGGGTGGGGAGTTCGGCTCTCGGAGCGCTCGGGGGGCCCGTGGGCGCGGGGGCTGCGCGGACCCCGAGGGGAGGGGGCTCCGTCCCGGCTCCCCGTGACCTCCCCGTTGCAGGTGTCCCCTCCCGAGGGCTGCACGGAGCTGTCGGCGCCGGGGGACACGGTGCACATCCACTACACGGTGCGGCGGGAGGAACACGTCAGCACTGCGCTCCGGCGGGCGGGGCGGGGGGCACCGGCACCGCCGCGGGGGGGGGGTCTCGGCCGGCACCGGGGCGGTACCGGGGGTTGTACCAGGGTGGGCAGTGGGGCGGTACCGTGGTGGAACCGCAGTGAGCGTAGGGGTGGTACCGGGGTGGGCATGAGGATGGCACTGGGCTGGACAAGGGGATGGTGCCATGGTGCCACTGAGACTGGCATGGGGACAGCCCCAGGATGGGCTCTGGGTGGCACCTGGAGTGGCACAGGGAGACACTGGGGCTGGCATGGGACAGCCCCAGGATGGGCATGGCTGGCGGTGGGGTTAGCCCGAGGATTACTTTGGGATGGCCCTGGCACTGGGAGCGGGGAGGATGTCCCAGAGTGACACGGAGTGTACCGGGACTGGGATCGGCACAGGGAGGGGCACAGGGACTGGGATTGGCACGGGGATGGCTCAGGGTGGGGGGCACAGGGACTGGGATGAGCACAGGGATGGCACAGGGGAGATGCAAGGACTGGGATCAGCACAGGGATGGCACGGGGGAGGGCCACAGGGACTGGGATGAGCACAGGGAGGGTCACAGGGACCGGGATCAGCACCAGAGCAGCACTGGGAACACGCTGGCAGCCACCCAGAGAAAGTGCCAGGGCTGTGCCCCCAGGGGTGACCGTGGCAGTGACTGTGGCCGTGCCCCCCACAGGGCACCCTGGAGGATGGCCGGATCATCGACTCCTCACTGAGCCGGGACCCCCTCCAGGTGGAGCTGGGCAAGCACCAAGTCATTCCTGGTGAGTGAGGGGCTCAGGAGCAGGGTCGGGGGTGACCCCGACCAGCCCCACTCACCCTCACCCCACTCTGTTACAGGTCTGGAGCAGAGTCTGCTGGACATGTGTGTGGGGTAAGTGCAGATGGGGGACACGGGGGCGGGTGGTGTCCCCCCCCCCCCCAGTGTCCCCACCACAGTTTGTGGCACCAACACTCTCACTGTGGCAGGGAGAAGCGCAGAGCCATCATTCCCCCTCACTTAGCCTACGGCAAGCGGGGCTCCCCCCCCACCATCCCAGGTGAGCACAGCCCTCAGGGTCCCCGTGGGGTCTCTGTGGGGTCCCCGCTCAGGCTGTGCCCCCCTTGCAGGTGACGCCGTGCTGCGGTTCGAGGTGGAGCTGGTGGGGTTGTCCCGGGCCAGTTACTGGCAGAAGGTGGTGAACGAGGTGGTGCCACTGCTGTGCCTGGGGCTGGTGCCAGCACTGCTGGGGCTCATCGGGTTCCACCTGTACCGCAAGGCCAGCAGCCCCAAGCTCTCCAAGAAAAAGCAGAAGGAGGAGAAGAGGAACAAAGCCAAAAAGAAATAAAACCTTCCCCTCGGCATCTGCGGCTGCTCCGTGGCTGCTCTTCCTGAGACAGTGATGGGCACAGAGCAGTGGGGAGGGGCTGTGCACCCCTCAGCTCCCTGCCTGCTCCAGGGCCTTGATGGGTCATGTCAGACCTGAACAGGAGGTGACAGACTCAATGAATCCCAGAAATAAGACCCTGGAGCACATTTTCAGGCAGTTTTGCTCTTTTAAGGCATATCCAGGCAGTGACAGTCCCTGAGTCCCCAAACACCAGGGAGACTGCCAGGGAGCCTCAGCTGGAGCTGGTGGAGCCAGGAATGGGGTCCCAGTGGTCGACCCCTCCCCAGAGGCTCTTGGGGTGCACCATGCCCCGTGTCCCTGAGCGTGGCTCCCCCACCATGTGGGGCTCATTTCTGGGGATGCGACTTTTGCTTGGTGGTGAGGAGGGGGTGGGGGTCTTTGGGCACATTCTGGTTGACTGTAGCCCCCGCCAGGTACTGCTGGAGCAGCCTACGCAGCTCCTGGTTCCTGTCTGCCAGGGCTGCCCGTGCCCGCTCCAGCCCCTTCTCCTCCAGCTTCGCCTTGTTGAAGCGCTGCCAGAACCGCTCCAGCCCCATGTAGTCCTGCATGGCCTGGGGGGGAGGCAGCGGGGAGACTTTGGGGTCTCCAGCCTGCCCAAGCACCAGCTGGGGGATCCCCAGGGCTGGATCACAGCCCTTGCTCCCTGAGGGCTGCGGCGGTGCCTCCTCTCACCCGTGCCAGGGGCTCGCTGGCGGTCTCCTCCAGGACACTGCGGGCTTTTTGCTGCTCCCACTCGGCCAGGGAGGAGGGGTAGAAGGGCAGCACCTTCTCCTCCTCTGTCTCCAGCCTGCGGCACATCTCAGCCAGGCGCAGGATGCGCTGGGCCTGGGGGGGACGCCGGGAAGGGCAGGTGGGAAGGGGCAGCAGGACACTGGGCACGGGGACATCCCCACGCAGCACTGCCCAACTCACCTTCTCCACCACCTGCTGCAGCACCTTGAGGGTGGCACTGCACTGGCAGGTGAGCGTCACCAGGTGGGTGTGAGCCGTGGCCCCGGCCTGGCTGATCTGAGCCCGGAGCTTCTGGAGCTTCTGGAGGGCGTGTTCCCTGTCGTCCCGGATGCGCTGGGTTTGCTCCTCGCTCTCCTGCAGCTGAGCCACGATCTGGCCCCTAGTGCTTGTAACCATGTCCTGGTGAAACAGCAGGAAACAACTGGGGAAAATTCCTTCTTGGAAAGGGCGGCCCGGCTTTGGAATGGGCTGCTCAGGGCAGGGATGGAGGCACCATCACTGGAAGTGCTCAAAAACCAGGTGGGTGTGGCCCCTGAGGATGTGGTTTAGTGGTGGCCCTGGCAGTGCTGAGAGAACAATTGGACTTGATGGTCTTAGAGACTTTTCCAGCCTCAAGAATTCCACGATTCCATGGCTCAGGCACTGCTCCACAAACTCCTGGGGGGCCCCTGCTTAGCCAGGCTCTGGCCTGTTGTCACCTCCTTGCCAGTGCCGGGTTGGACTTGATGGGCTTTTCCAACCTCAACAGTTCCATGGAAAATGAGTGACCCCGCTCCCACATCCACCCAGCACCCTGCCAAAACCTGGAGCTTCTGCAGCTTCTTCGCCTGCGCATCGATCTCGCAGGAAGTCTTCTCACACTTCCTCTTCAGCTCCTCAAACTCCACCTTCTTCTTCTCCGTGGCCTGGGCGTAGCTCCTCCGGGCTGTCTGGATCTGGTCCCACAGCCCCTCCAGCCTGGCCACCAGCTGCAGCCGGCTGTACTGCTGATCCTGCCAGCACTGGGGACACACAGGTTACACCCCCAAACCTCCCCTGCCAGCCCTAAGAGCCCCTCGATGCTCCCTTGTGCCCCCCTTGCCTTGTTTTTGATGTCGTCCCGGGCGCTCTGGAAGTTCAGCGAGGCCTCGCGCTCGTTCCTGGCGTGATCCCGCTCCATGGCCAGCGCCATGTCCCGCAGGCAGCAGCTCTCCCACTCTTGCTGCTCCAGCATGGCCTTTCTGTGGGCACACAAGGCAGGGCAAGGGGCTTTCCTCCCTGGCAGAGACGCCGCGGGGGTCCCCGTGGGGCCAGGGGAGGCCCAACTCCATCCCAGGAGAGCCCACGGGTGCCACTGCTGCCCCGTTCCCCTTCTCCCCCTGAAATTCCACACCTCTCAGCCTCAAACTCGGCCTTCAGGGCGCCCACCTGGGCACTAAACCCCTGTTCCAGGTAGCCCAGGCGGCAGCGCTGGAGGTGCAGCAGTTGGTCTGTGAGGTGCAGGTGGCTGCGCAGGGCTCGGTTCTGCTGCTCCTCTGCTTCCTTCAGCTCCGTGACCAGCGCCTGGGGAGTTTTTGTGTGTGTGTGTGGGGGGGGTCATGTGTGTCCCCTGGCGCCCCCCTCCCCGCCCTGCCAGCCCCACAGGCACCTCAATGGCGCCGTCCTTGCAGTCCATGACCCGTGTGAAGGTCTGGCTGAGGATCTCGATGTCCTGGCGCAGCTCTCGGTCCTTGGTCTTGCGCTGGGCCGAGCGCCAGAGCGTGCGGACCTTGTGGAGACCCCACCTGCTGCTCTGCTCCTCCCGGGACAACTTCTCCTGCGGAGGGGCCGTGGCAGATGGGCAAGGGGACAGGAGTGGGCTTGGGGCTGCCTCTGGTACCAGGGCACCCCCGCCCTGGTGGGGATGATGGGGGCATTTGCTGGGGAAAAGTGGTTTGGGGGTTCAGGGGGGTGGAGTTTGGAGGTGATCAGGGGTGGCTGCAGCGGGGTCCCGGACCTGCAGGAAGCGAGTGAGCAGCTCCCGCTTGGCTTTGGCCGCCTCCTCCTCAGCCAGCGCTTGTTTCTGCAGCAGCAGCAGCTCGGCCTCGGCCGCCGTGGGGGCAGCGGGACCGAGCCCCGCCATGGCTGCAGAAGGGGACACGGCAGGAGGGGTCGGGGGATGCCCGGGGTCTGCCTGGTGGCCCCTCCACAGCCCCCCACCAAGGCCTGTTCCCCCTGCCCAGACCCCCCCCCCTCCAGCCCCCCGCACCATGGGGTACCCCACACCCCATAACCTTCTGCCCACCCCCTCCTTCCTCCCCAGGCTCCCCCAGGCCCCTTGCCCCTCCACTTAGGAGTACCCTCAGACCCCAGCAACCCCTGCTCATCCCCTCTCCCCTCCCCGGGACCCCCCAGACCTGCTTCCCTCTCCCTCCCCAGGCCTCTCCCAAGGCCCATTCCCCTCTGCCCATCTCCAGAGCGCTCCTAGCTCACCCCGCTCCCTCCCACGCTCTCCCAGCGCCCACCGCCCCTTGCCCACCCCCCCATCTCCGCCTTTGGGGTCTCCCTTCCCCGCTTTGGGGTCCCGGCCCCGGTACCGGCCCCGCTCGCGCGTCCCTCCGGTCTCCCGGCAACGGCCGCCGCTCGGGGGCGGGGCCTCGCGGCACTTCCGCCCTGACCCGCGCGCGCGCCCCCTGGCGGGCAAAAGCGCGCTCGCACCCCCCCAAGGGGCGGGTCCCGCCAGTTCTGCCTCGCCGCTATTGGCCGGCGCTCCGGGACTCCCGGCGGTGATTGGCGAGCGGGCGCCGCCGTGGGCGGGCCCTGCAGGCGGCGGGGTATATAAGGGCGCTGCGGCGGCGGGGCGCAGGGCGGTGGGTGGGTGCGAGCACGGGGGACCCGTGCGCGCCGCCGCCATGCGGGAGCGGAGGCCGGCGCCGGCCGCTCCGGCCCGGTGCAAGCTGGTGCTGGTGGGTGACGTGCAGTGCGGCAAGACGGCCATGCTGCAGGTGCTGGCCAAGGATTGCTACCCCGAGGTGAGCCCGGACCGGCACCGGGAACCGGCAGCGGGCACCGGCAAGCGGGACCGGGCCCTGACGCTCTCGGTGCCGTTGCAGACCTACGTGCCCACGGTGTTTGAGAACTACACGGCGTGTCTGGCCAGCGAGGAGCAGCGGGTGGAACTGAGCCTCTGGGACACCTCCGGTACCGGGGGCAGACACGCGCGGTGCACGTTTTGGGGGGCTGGCGGGGGCTCCGGTACCGGAGAAGTGGGGCGGGTGCTGCCCGGCCCCGGAGGGGGTGATCCTGTTGTTTGCTGGGGAAGGTGGTTTGGGGTTTTTGGGGGGGGGGGGGGGGGGTCACGGCTGGGATGCTGCAGTGAGCGGGGGGTCGCTGCAGTGGGGCGTTTCGGTGTCCCGAGGGTGTTTTGGGGACCTGCAGGGCGGCGGGGGAGAGGGGCGCCGTTGGCCGTGGCGGGGTCTCGGGGGTATTTTGGGGAGCCGGGGGTGTTTTGTGGTCCCTGCGGCGGCGGTGGGAGCTTGGTGGCGTTCAGGTCTAGGGTCATATCCGTGGGTACTCCCCAGGAGCCCACGGTGGCACAGACACCCTGGGGGGGTCACAGGAGGCCGAACCCCTTCCTCGGGGGGACCCCCACACCGCTGAGCCCCCCCCTCCCCCGGTGTGAACTGGGGGACATCCCGGTGTTACCCTTCCCGGGGCACCCCGAAGAGTTGGGGGGGGGGGGTCGGGGCATCCCTGCCCGGTGCTGCAGTGTCCCCCCCCCCCGGCGGGGCTGGGGGTGGGGGGGGGGTCCCCGCCGGTCCCCGGTTGCCATGGCGATGCGCTGGCGCAGCCTCTTTGCTATTCTGTGCACGGAGCGTCTGGGCTGCGAAACCCCTCCGTGGCCTTTGGGGGGCCGGGGGGGGGGGTGGACGGGAGGGACATCCCGGAGCCCCCCCCCACCCCCCTGACCCCCCTCCCGCACTCCCCAACCCCCCCCCCCCCCCGCGCCGCGTCCCCCGCAGTCCCGGGTGCGGTGCGGGTGGCTCCGTGTCCCCGAGGACCCCGAGGGGGGTGGCAGCGTGTCCCACCCCCTCCTCCGGCTTCCCCCCGACCCCCACACCCCTCGGTGCTGCCGGGGCTCCCCAAAATGGGGGGGGGCGGGGGGGGGCTGTTACATAAACACCGCGGGCTCCATTTCCCGCTGCCTCGCGAAGGCGCGATGCGACGTTGATGGGCTGCGGGGACGGAGGTGGCGTTTTGGGGGGGTTCCAGAGCTCTCCCCGGCCCCAGGGCGGGGCTGTGTCCCTTTTGGGGGGCTCTAAAGCTGTGTCCCTAAGTCCTACTTGGGGTTCTCTGGAGCTGTGAGCCACCACCCTGAACAGGAGGGGGGCTGTGTCTGTTTTGGGGGGCTCTGTGCCTTTTGGGGGGCTCTAGGGCTGTGTGTCTGCCTGTCCCTTTTGGGGACCTGTGTCTGTTTTGGGGGGCTCTAGAGCTGTGCTCCCCTGTCCCTTTTGGGGTTCTCCCAAGCCGTGAACCCCCATGCTGGGCAGGACTGAGGCTGTGTCTATTTTTTGGGGCTCTGTCGTTTTTGGGGGGCTCCAAGGCACTGCACCCCACCCCAGGCAGGAGGTGGCTTTGTGTCTTTTGGGGGTCTGTGTCCCTTTGGAGGGGCTCTGGAGCTGCGTCCCTGTGTCCTTCTTGGGGGCAGGAGCAGGAGGGGGACTCTGTCCCTTTTGGGGGGCTCTAGAGCCGTGTCCCCACCCCGGAGAGGAGTGGGGCTCTGTCTGTTTTGGGGGGCTCTAGACCCGTGTCCCCACTGTGGGCAGGAATGGGCCTGTATCCATTTTGGGGGGCTCTGTCTCTTTTGGGAGGTCTCTAGACGTGTGTCCCCACTCCGGGCAGGAATGGGGCTGTGTCTGTGTTGGGGGGCTCTGTCCCTTTTGGGGGGCTACGGCTGTGTCCCCACACTGGGCAGGAATGGGGCTCTGTCCCTTTTGGGGGGCTCTGTCCCTTTTGGGGGGCTCTAGACCCGTGTCCCCACCCCGGAGAGGAATGGGGCTCTGTCTCTTTTGGGGGCTCTAGAGCTGTGTCCCCACCCCAAGCAGGAATGGGTCTCTGTCCCTTTTGGGGGGCTCTGTCCCTTTTGGGGGTCTCTAGAGCCGTTCCCCGACCCCAGGCAGGACGGGGGGCCGTGTCCCTTTTGGGGGGGCTGTGTCCTTTAGCCAGACCCCCTTTCCCGTGTCCCTGGGGTGGGGGGGCTGAGCGGTGACCCCCCCCCCTTTTCCCCCAGGCTCTCCCTACTATGACAACGTGCGTCCCCTGTGCTACAGCGACTCGGACGCCGTCCTGCTCTGCTTCGACGTCAGCCGCCCCGAGACCCTCGACAGCGCGGCCAAGAAGGTGGGGAGGGGGCTCAGGCCCCGGGACAGTGTCCCCGTGGGGTTTGGGGAGTTCAGAGATGTGGGGACACGCATGCAGGGGGATCCCTGTGAGGTTTGGGGGACTCACAGACACAGAGCACTGTGGGGTTTGGGGCTCAGAGATGTGGGGACACCAGCCTGAGGTGTCCCTGTGGGGTTTGGGGGGGCTCAGAGATGTGGGGACACCAGCCTGAGGTGTCCCTGTGGGGTTTGGGGGCTCTGAGGTGTGGGGACACCAGCCTGAGGTGTTCCTGTGGGGTTTGGGGTTCAGAGATGTGGGGACACCAGCCTGGGGGGGTCCCTGTGAGGTTTGGGGGACTTGCAAACACAGGGCAACTGGTGCTGTGGGGTTTGGGGGGCTCAGGGCTGTCAGGACACTGTTCTGGGGGTATCTCTGTGGGGTTCAGGGACATGGGGACACTGTCCTGGAGGTACCTCTGTGGGGTTTGGGGGTTCAGGGACATGGGAACACTGTCCTGGGGGTATCTCTGTGGGGTTTGGGGGTTCAGGGATGTGGGAACACTGTCCTGGGGGTATCTCTGTGGGGTTTGGGGGTTCAGGGATGTGGGAACACTGTCCTGGGGGTATCTCTGTGGGGTTTGGGGGTCTCAGGGCTGTCAGGACACTGTCCTGGGGTTATCTCTGTGGGTTTTGGGGGTTCAGGGATGTGAGGACACTGTTCTGAGGGTATCTCTGTGGGGTTTGGGGGTCTCAGGGCTGTCAGGACACTGTCCTGGGGGTACCTCTGTGGGGTTTGGGGGTCTCAGGGCTGTCAGGACACTGTCCTGGGGGTACCTCTGTGGGGTTTGGGGGTTCAGGGATGTGGGAACACTGTCCTGGGGGTATCTCTGTGGGGTTTGGGGGTTCAGGGATGTGGGAGCACTGTCCTGGGGGTATCTCTGTGGGGTTCAGGGACATGGGGACATTGTCCTGGGGGTACCTCTGTGGGGTTTGGGGGTTCAGGGATGTGGGAGCACTGTCCTGGGGGTACCTCTGTGGGGTCTGGGCTGGCACACCCCCCCCATGGGGTGACAGGGGGAGGCTTTTTGGGCTCCCCCGTCCCTGAGAGCAGCTGTGTGCCCTGACCCCTCAGTGGAAGACAGAAATCCTGGACTATTGCCCCAACACGCGGGTGCTGCTCATCGGCTGCAAGACGGACCTGAGGACAGACCTGAGCACGCTCCTGGAGCTCTCGCACCAGAAACAGGCGCCCATCTCCTACGAGCAGGTCTGCCCGGGTTTGGGGGGGCCCCGATGGCTGGGGGGGGTGGGTTTGGGGTGTCCCTGTGGTCTGATGTGGGGGCGGCTTTGGGGGGATCCCGGTGTTTGCACAAGGCTCGGTTTGGGGTGTCCCCGGTGGGTTTGGGGGGGGGGGGGGGTCCCGGTGTTTGTGGGGCTCGGTTTGGGCTGTCCTGGTGGATTTGGGACTCAGTTTGGGGTGTCCCAGTGGGTTTGGCGTGTCCTGATGGGTTTGGGGGTGTCCCAGTGGCTTTGGGGCTCAGTCTGGGCTGTCCCAGTGGTTTTGGGGTGTCCCTGTGTTTGTGTGGCTCAGTTTGGGATATCCCAATGGGTTTGGGGGCTGTCCCTGTGTCTGTGGGGTGGGTTTGGGGCTGTCCCCATTTCTCTGGGGCTCACTCTGACCCGTCCCCGTGTCTGTGGGGTGGGTTTGGGGCTGTCCCTGTATCTCTGAGGTGGGTTTGGGGCTGTCCCCGTGTCTCTGGGGCTCACCCTGACCCGTCCCCGTGTCTGTGGGGTGGGTTTGGGGCTGTCCCCGTGTCTGTGGGGTGGATTTGGGGCTGTCCCCGTGTCTGTGGGGCTCACCCTGACCCGTCCCCGTGTCTGTGGGGTAGATTTGGGGCTGTCCCCGTGTCTGTGGGGTGGGTTTGGGGCTGTCCCCGTGTCTCTGGGGCTCACTTTGGGCTGTCCCTGTATCTCTGAGGTGGATTTGGGGCTGTCCCCGTGTCTCTGGGGTGGGTTTGGGGCTGTCCCCATTTCTCTGGGGCTCACTCTGACCCGTCCCCGTGTCTCTGGGGCTCACTTTGGGCTGTCCCTGTATCTCTGAGGTGGGTTTGGGGCTGTCCCCGTGTCTGTGGGGTGGATTTAGGGCTGTCCCCGTGTCTGTGGGGTGGGTTTGGGGCTGTCCCCGTGTCTGTGGGGTGGATTTAGGGCTGTCCCCGTGTCTGTGGGGTGGATTTAGGGCTGTCCCCGTGTCTGTGGGGTGGGTTTGGGGCTGTCCCCGTGTCTCTGGGGCTCACCCTGACCCGTCCCCGTGTCTGTGGGGTGGGTTTGGGGCTGTCCCCGTGTCTGTGGGGATCACCCTGACCCGTCCCCGTGTCTGTGGGGTGGATTTGGGGCTGTCCCCGTGTCTGTGGGGTGGGTTTGGGGCTGTCCCCGTGTCTGTGGGGTGGATTTAGGGCTGTCCCCGTGTCTGTGGGGTGGGTTTGGGGCTGTCCCCGTGTCTGTGGGGTGGATTTGGGGCTGTCCCCGTGTCTCTGGGGCTCACCCTGACCCGTCCCCGTGTCTGTGGGGTGGGTTTGGGGCTGTCCCCGTGTCTGTGGGGTAGATTTGGGGCTGTCCCCGTGTCTGTGGGGTGGGTTTGGGGCTGTCCCCGTGTCTCTGGGGCTCACCCTGACCCGTCCCCGTGTCTGTGGGGTGGGTTTGGGGCTGTCCCCGTGTCTCTGGGGCTCACCCTGACCCGTCCCCGTGCCTCCCGCAGGGCTGTGCGGCCGCCAGGCAGTTGGGAGCCGAGGGCTACCTGGAGTGCTCGGCCTTCACCTCGGAGAAGAGCGTGCACAGCATCTTCCGGGCCGTGTCCGGGCTCTGCCTGAGCAGGGCCCCCCCGCAGGCGCCCCGCAGCCCCCCCCGCAGCCTCTCCAAGAGACTCCTGCACCTCCCCAGCCGCTCCGAGCTCATCTCCTCCACCTTCAAGAAGGAAAAAGCAAAAAGCTGCTCCGTCATGTGAAGGGGGGAAGGGATTGACCCCACACACGCACACCCACACCCACTTTTGGGCCCCCACCCCCTCCACAAGCCCCCTGGAATGGGGTGGGGGGGGGCTGGACAGGGCTCTGGAGTCTGGAGCTTCTCCCCCCACCACCCCTCAAAAGGAGGGTGGGGGGTGCTGCCCTCCCCTGGCATCATTGCCCTGCCAGCCCCACAGCCTGGGGGGCTGCCCCTGTGGGAGGGGGGTCTGGGGGGGGTGTCTTCACCCGGTCCCCAACCCAGAAGGGGGTCCCTGGGGGCTTTGGGGTGCACAGGACCCCGGGAACATCAACCTAGAGGGGTTCCTATGGGGTTTGGGGTGCCCAGAACCTCAGGGATGTCAACCCCGAGGGGTCCCTGGGGGTTTTGGGGTGCACAGGACCCTGGGGACATCAACCCCGAGGGGTCCCTGGAGGGTTTTGGGGTGCCCAGGACCCTGGGGACATCAACCCCGAGGGGTTCCTATGGGGTTTGGGGTGCCCAGGACCCCAGGGATGTCAACTCCGAGGGGTCCCTGGGGGTTTTGGGGTGCCCAGGACCCCAGGGATGTCAACCCCGAGGGGTCCCTGGAGGGTTTTGGGGTGCACAGGACCCTGGGGACATCAACTGCGGGGTTTGGGGGACACAGGGACACTGTCCCGGGGGTCCCTGTGGGGTTTGGGGTGCACATCATGGGACTCATCCATGGACTCATCCTCTTCTCCCCCATCCCTCATCTGCTGCTTGGCCCTGTGGGTTGGGGAGGGGGGAGGGGGGGCTGTTTTATGGACTGAATTTGGGGTGGGGTGGGGGGGGGGGGGGTCTGTTCCATGTCAGTGTTATTAAAAAGCTTATTTATTATCAGAAATATAACACCTACCTACGTGCAGCCCTGCCTGGCCCTGTGCTTTGGGGAGGGGTCCCCGTGGGATTTGGGGTGCGCGGGGGGGGGGGGGACACTGACGCGGGAGGGGCCCTCCAGGATTTGGGGTGCTCTGGGCCGCGGGGACACGGCCTCGGGGACCTCATTTGGGTAAGCAGGAGGTGCCTCCGGGCTGTGGGGGGGGGCTCGGGGACACGGGGCCACCGTCCCGGGGGACTCTTTGCGGTGGGGAGGGGGGAGTTGCCGCGCGGCGGAAGGATCACGGGGCGCGGCGGTGCTGCGGCCGCGCAGGGGCGCTGAGGGCGCGCGGGGGATGCCGGGGGCTGTAGTCCAATGGCGCGAGGGCATGCCGGGAGCTGTAGTCCCGCGCCGTCCCGGCATGCCCTGCGGGCCCGGCAGACATGGCGGCGGAGCGGCGGCGCTGAACCCGGGGCTGCGGCGGTGAGCGGGGACCGGCGGGAGCGACCGGGGGGGCCTTGCAGGAACCTCCTGGGGGCCCAGGGGCTAGAGAGCCCTGCTGCCGCTGCACCGGGCAGAGCCCCGGTACTGGGCACCAGCGGCAGGGCCTGGAGCGCCGTTGCGCCGCCTCCCCCGGGCCTACCGGAGCCTTTCCGGGGTTCCCCAGGGCTCCCCTCACCCACCCCCCGGGCCTCCCTATGCCCTCTCGGGGTCCCCCCTTCCCTCTACGTTCTCTCCTCGGAGCCCCCCAGCCCTTCCCGCTCCTTGCTGGGGTCTCTCTGTGCCCTCTCGGGGGTCCCCCAGGCGTCCCCCCTCCCTCCTCAGGGTCCCTTTCCACTCTCCCTGTGTCCCCCCTCCCTCCTCAGGGTCCCTTTGCGCTCTCCCCGGGTTCTCTCTCCCTCCTCAGGGTCCCTTTGCGCTCTCCCCGGGTTCTCTCTCCCTCCTCAGGGTCCCTTTGCGCTCTCCCCGGGTTCTCTCTCCCTCCTCAGGGTCCCTTTGCGCTCTCTCTGTGTCCCCTCTCCCTCCTCAGGGTCCCTTTGCGCTCTCCCGGGTTCTCTTTGCATTCTCCGGGGGTCCCCCAGCTCTCCCTGCTTCTTCTTGGCGTCTGTCTGTTCCCTCCCCGGGTCCTTTGACGTCCCCCCGATTTCCTCCTGGTGGGCTCTCAGATCTCCCCACTCCTTCTTGGGGTCCCTCTGTGCCCCCCCTGGGTCTCCCAACCCTTCTCTCTCCCCCCTGGGTCTCTCCCGGTGCCCCCCGCTCTGACCCCCTCCCCACAGATGGCCGGAGAACTGGCGGACAAGAAGGAGCGGGATGCATCCCCGGTGAAGGAGGAGCGGAAGCGCTCCCGCTCCCCGGAGCGGGAGCGGGACCGGAAGGGCTCCCCGGGCAAGGAGCGGAAGCGCCACCGATCCCGGGAGCGGCGGCGGAGCCGCTCCCGCTCCCGCTCCAAGTCCGCAGAGAGGTGAGGCAGCTCCGGGGCTCCCCGGGGTTTGGGAAGAGCTTTGAAGGCTTTGTCAGTGGGAAAGGAAAGGTTGTGGGGGAGGAGAAACGTTCTGAAGGTTTTGTCGTGATTCTTATTCCTTTTTCTTTTAATTACTGTTAATGAATAGTTCTTTATACCCTTTTAAAGAGGATATAAAAAAAGTTTATTAACGATATTTATTTATTCAAAAGAGGGTATAAAGAGGCTCTCTTTTAAAGTTTTCAGCCTGCTTTGCTTTTTTCCTAACCCTGCCTCACAGCAGGAATTGAGTGCAGTGGGGACTGGGAGCACTGAGCCCACTCATTGCTGCATTGGCCAGGAAATCTCAAAAAGCAGCCAAATCTCAAACGGGTGAACCCAAAGCACGGCCCCAGGGAGGCTGGGTGAGGGCTGTGGGGCCGTGCTGGGATCCCCCTGTTCCATGCTGGGATCCCCCTGTGCCACAGGGATCGGCGGCACAAGGAGCGGGAGCGGGACCGCAGCAAGAAGGAGCGGGACAGGGACAAGGATGGGCACCGGCGGGACAAGGACCGCAAGCGGTCCAGGTGGGTCCTGGCGATGTTCTGAGGGGTTCCTGCTCTGCCCCCTAAATCCCCTGGAGGTTGGAGATCCCTCAGGGCTGTGCTTGGTGTCTTATTCCGTGCTGTTTTCCTTGGAAGTTTGTCCCCGGGCAGGGGGAAGGACTCCAAGTCTCGCAAGGATCGGGAGGCACGGAAAGCAGAGGAAGAGGAGGAAAACGCCTTGAAGAAGGAGAAGGTGAGGAGGGTGTGGGGGTGGTTCCAGGGGATTCAGGTCCCCAGGAGTGGTGCTGATATCTGCCCTCACTTGCAGGCACAGCCGCTGTCCTTGGAGGAGCTGCTGGCAAAGAAGAAGGCAGAAGAGGAGGCAGAAGCCAAGGTGGGAGAAGGAACAGGAGCCTCTTCCTTCTGCTGAGGGTGTGGGACCCCAGGAGGGAAGAGGGAGGGCTGAGAAACTTGGGGATGCAGAGGGACCCCAGAAGGAAGCAGGGAGTGGCAGGGGACAACGGGAGGGATGATGGGATGGAGCAGGGAGGGCTGGGGGACTTGGGAGGGTACAGGGCAGGGAGGGCACGTGGGGGGCTGTGGAGACAGGGAAGGCCTGGTGGACCCCCAGGAGGGAGCAGAAGGACCTTGGGAAGGCTTGAGGGGTCTGGTGAGGGGCACAGAAGGAGGGAAAGGAGGGACACGAGGAGGGAGCAGAGAGACCCGCTGGCAGGGAGTGGAGAGGTCTGGGGTATCCAGAGAGGGAGAGAAGGAACCCAGGAGGGAGAGGGGAGGCCTGGAGGGCCCCGGGAAGGAGCAGAGAAGGCTGAGGGGACCCCCCAGCAGCACAGAGGTGGCAGGCAGGCCCAGTGTGACGTTGCCTCTCTCCCATCCCAGCCCAAGTTCCTGTCCAAGGCGGAGCGGGAGGCCGAGGCCCTGCGGCGGCGGCAGCAGGAGGTGGAGGAGCGGCAGCGGCTGCTGGAGGAGGAGAGGAAGAAGAGGAAACAATTCCAGGAGATGGGCAGGAAGATGCTGGGTAAGGGCTCATCCCTGGAGACCCCCACGCAGCCCTCGGGGCGGGTGCTGGCTCTGAGCCCCTTCCCCTGCTCCCCAGAAGACCCCCAGGAGCGCGAGCGCCGGGAGCGCCGCGAGCGCATGGAGCGGGAGACCAACGGCACCGAGGACGAGGAGGGCAGGCAGAAGATCCGGGAGGAGAAGGACAAAAGCAAAGAGCTCCACGCCATCAAGGTGGGGTTGAGGGCTGGGCTGGGGGGGCTGGGGGGAAGATGGGGGGGGGTCCCACTGAGCCTGGGGTCCTGCAGGAGCGGTACCTGGGGGGGGTGAAGAAGCGCCGGCGCACGCGGCACCTCAACGACCGCAAGTTCGTGTTCGAGTGGGACGCGTCGGAGGACACGTCCATCGACTACAACCCCCTGTGAGTGCTGGGGTGCCCCTGAGGGCTGGGGGTGTCCCTGCAGGGTGCAAGGCATCCCCCAGCCCTGCTCCTGATGCTCCCACCCTGCTCCAGGTACAAGGAGAGGCACCAGGTGCAGCTGCTGGGCCGCGGCTTCATCGCCGGCATCGACCTGAAGCAGCAGAAACGGGAGCAGTCGCGGTTCTACGGGGACCTGATGGAGAAGAGGCGGACGCTGGAGGAGAAGGAGCAGGAGGAGTGAGGTTTTGGGGAAGCTGGGAGGGTGCTGAGGGGTGTGTGGGGCCATGGCTGGCTTAGCTTGGTTGGGATGTGGAGCTGAGCTGCAGCAGGTCCTGCAGCAAATTGGCAGAAGGGTTCTAGAGGCTCAGAGTGAGCCCTATCCACTTTCTCCTTCCTCACCTTCCTCACTCCCTTTTGTCATCCGTTTCCTTGCCCTGCCCTCATCCCACTCCTTCATCCCCCTTTCTCCCATCCCCTTTCCCTCTCCCTTTTCCCTCATTTCCTTTATTCTCCTTTCTGTATCCCACTTTCCCTATTCCCTTTTCTCTCGTGTCCCGTTTCCTATTGCTTTCTCCCCATCACACTTCTCTCTTTCCTTTTCCCCCATTCCTTTTTCTCACATCCCCCTTTTCCCCTTTCCCCATTCCCCTTTCCCTTTTCCCACTTCCCCATTCCCGCTTTCCCCATCCCTCTCCCCTTTCCCTCTCCCATTTCCTCCATTCCCTTTTCCTTTATTTTCTTTCCCCATCCTCTTTTCCTTTATTCTCTTTTCCCCATCCCACTTTCCCCTTGCCCTCTCCCTGTTCCCCATCCCCCTTTTCCCCCCCGTCCCTCTCCCTTTCCCCATCCCTTCCCTCCCTCCGGCCAGGGCGCGGCTGCGGAAGCTGCGGAAGAAGGAGGCCAAGCAGCGCTGGGATGACCGGCACTGGTCCCAGAAGAAGCTGGACGAGATGACAGACAGGGACTGGCGCATCTTCCGCGAGGATTACAGCATCACCACCAAGGGGGGCAAGATCCCCAATCCCATCCGCTCCTGGAAGGACTCCTCCCTGCCCCCCCACATCCTGGAGGTCATTGACAAGTGTGGATACAAGGTGGGCACGGAGAGGGGGAGCTGGGGAGGGGGGGAAAAGGGCTCGTCAGGGATTTGGAGAGGGGGAACAGGGGAAGTTCTGCTCCCAACCTGCTGCCCCCGGCAGGAGCCCACCCCGATCCAGCGCCAGGCCATCCCCATCGGGCTGCAGAACCGGGACATCATCGGCGTGGCCGAGACCGGCAGCGGCAAGACAGCGGCGTTCCTGATCCCGCTGCTCGTGTGGATCACCACCCTGCCCAAAATCGACCGGTGCGGGCCGGGGATGCTGCCCGTGGGACGGGGTGGAGTGGCAGGGTGACACTACACAAGGGATGGGGTGGAGTGGCAGGGTGACACTACACAAGGGATGGGGTGGAGTGGCAGGGTGACACTACACAAGGGATGGGGTGGAGTGGCAGGGTGACACTGCACAAGGGTCGGGACCGTGGGGGTGACAGGGTGCACTGTTGGGGGATTGAGGCAGGGTTACAGGGTGACATGGTGGAGTGGCAGGGTGACACTGTTGGGGGATTGAGGCAGGGTTACAGGGTGACATGGTGGAGTGGCAGGGTGACACTGCCCGTGGGATGGGGTGGAGTGGCAGGGTGACACTGCACAAGGGTCGGGACCGTGGGGGTGACAGGGTGCACTGTTGGGGGATTGAGGCAGGGTTACAGGGTGACATGGTGGAGGAGATGGGGTGACACTGGAGGGCACACATGTGGCACTGTGGGTGACACAACCGTCTCCTGCCGTGCTGCAGCATCGAGGAGTCAGACCAGGGGCCCTACGCCATCATCCTGGCCCCCACCCGTGAGCTGGCGCAGCAGATTGAGGAGGAAACCATCAAATTTGGGAAACCCCTGGGCATCCGCACCGTGGCCGTGATCGGCGGCATCTCCCGCGAGGACCAGGGCTTCCGCCTCCGCATGGGCTGCGAGGTGAGTTGGGGGGGGCTGGGGAGGGGTCTCAGGGGGGCAGCTCAGCCTCGGGCTGGCTCCCACCAACCCTCCCCGGCCCCCCCCCCAGATCGTCATCGCCACGCCGGGCCGGCTCATCGACGTGCTGGAGAACCGGTACCTGGTGCTGAGCCGCTGCACCTACGTGGTGCTGGACGAGGCCGATCGCATGATCGACATGGGCTTCGAGCCCGACGTGCAGAAGATCCTGGAGCACATGCCTGTCAGCAACCAGAAACCCGACACCGACGAGGCTGAGGACCCCGAGAAGATGTTGGCCAACTTCGAGTCAGGGAAGCACAAGTACAGACAGGTGGGTGTGGACGGGGAGGGCTCCTGTGGGGTGAGGAGGGGCAATTTGGGCTTTTTGGGGAAGGGGTTGAGGGAATGGGAGTCACATTTCTGCTCTGTGGAGGAATGTTCCTGCCTCACAGTGGATGTTCCTGCTGCATGAGGGGTCATTCCTGCCCCACAGGGTGACATCTTTGCCCTGTGGGAGCATTTCTGCTCCATGGGGGACAATCCTGCCCCACAGGGAAAGGTCCTGCCCCAGAGGAAGATGTTCCTGTTCCATAGGGGAACATTTCTACCCTTCTAGGGTCATTCCTACCTCACTGAGGGGGTGCTTCTGCTCCGTGGGGGATGCTCCTGCCCCACTGGGGTTGTTCCTATTTCATTGAGGGATGTTCCTGCTCTGTGGCAGCACATTCCTGCCCCACTGGGGTCATTCCTGCTCCGTGGGGGGGACATTCCTGCCCCGTCAGAGGCGTTCCAACCTCACTGCAGGATGTTCCTGCTCCTTTGGGGGGGGGATGTTCCCTGCCGCACCGGGGTCATTCCTTCTTCACGGGTGGGGGGACATTGCCACCTCAGAGGATGTCACTGCCCCGTTGCCTTGCAGACTGTCATGTTCACGGCCACCATGCCCCCAGCAGTGGAGCGCCTGGCCCGCAGTTACCTGCGGCGCCCGGCCGTGGTCTACATCGGCTCCGCCGGCAAACCCCACGAGAGGGTGGAGCAGAAGGTTTTCCTCATGTCCGAGTCCGAGAAGAGGTGGGGAGCACGGATTTGGGGGGGTGGCCTGGGGCTTGGAGGGTGAAGGGGACTCTGTGGGGCACTTCAGCATCTCTTTGCCCAACTGTCTCTTCTTCCTCTTTCGGCTCTACAGGAAGAAGCTCTTGGCCATCCTGGAACAGGGCTTCGACCCGCCCATCATCATCTTCGTCAACCAGAAGAAGGGCTGCGACGTGCTGGCCAAGTCCCTGGAGAAGATGGGGGTGAGGCTGGGCTGGCAGGGGGTCACCCTGAGCCCTGTCCCCCTCGTCCCCACGTGGGGACTCCGTGATGTGCCCCCCCATTGACCCCCCCCACCCTGTTCCCACAGTACAACGCCTGCACCCTGCACGGTGGGAAGGGCCAGGAGCAGCGAGAGTTCGCCCTCTCCAACCTCAAGGCCGGGGCCAAGGACATCCTGGTGGCAACGGACGTGGCCGGACGTGGCATCGACATCCACGACGTCTCCATGGTGGTCAACTACGACATGGCCAAGAACATCGAGGGTGAGCCTGGGGGGCACTGAGGGGGGTGTGCTGCCCATGCTGGGGGTGCTTGGCCCTGCTGTTACCTGCACTGGAGGGGCTCTGGGGGGTTGCTCAGCCCTGGTGCTGCCACACTGAAGAGGCTGTGACGTTGCCCAGCTTTGGTATGGGGTGTGCAGGGGGTGCCAGGCCCTGGTACTGCCCTCACCAAGGGGGTTGCAGTGGTGCCCAGCCCTGGTTCTTGGGATGGAGGGGGTGCCCAGCCCCAGTGCTGAGGGTGTGGGGGGTGCCCAGCCCCAGTGCTGAGGGTGTGAGGGATTCCCAGCCCCAGTGCTGCCTGTCAGGGGGATGGGGGGGGTTCCTGGCATTGGTTTTTAGGGGTGGGTGGGTGCCCAGCCCCGGTGCTGCCACACCCAGGGGGCTGTGGGGTGCCTGTCCCTGGTACTGGGAGTGCAGGGGGGGCTGCAGGGAGTGCCCAGCCCTGGCAGTGCCCACACTGAGCCCTTCATTTTCCCCCCCCAGATTACATCCACCGCATTGGGCGGACGGGCCGAGCAGGGAAGAGCGGTGTTGCCATCACCTTCCTCACCAAGGAGGACTCCACGGTGTTCTACGACCTCAAACAGGCCATCCTGGAGAGCCCCGTGTCCTCGTGCCCCCCCGAGCTGGCCAACCACCCCGATGCCCAGCACAAGCCAGGCACCATCCTCACCAAGAAGCGGCGGGAGGAGACCATCTTCGCCTGAGGCCCCCCTTCGTCACCCCTCTGGGGACAACAGGACCAGCGAGGCTGCCAGGACTGCTCTGGCTGTTCTTTTCCCAGCTCCTTGTGCAACCCAAGGACTGCCCACAAGCAGAGACTGGGGCTGGGATTATCCCAAAACATCCCCCCTGTTCTCCCAGTCCCCCTCCCCACTTTCCCCACGGAGCGGAGGAGCTGCTGGAGGCTGTTTGGGGGCCGGTCCCTCCCTGCTGCCGGGGTGGGGCTGGTTTTTTTGGCTGTCCTGGGAACTGTCTGCACCTCATCCTTTGGGTTTTTTTTTTTTTTTGTTTTTGTTTTTGTAGCTGAAGCTCCAGGCTGCAGGAATAAACCGGCAGCGGCGTTACCGGTGTCGCCTCCTCGTCCTCTCCCTTCCCTGGGTGCCATGGCCCAGCCCCTGGGTGCCACCTCCCATGGAGACAGAAGCCAGCAGTGCCCAAAAGGAGCAATTTGAGGTGCTCAGCACCCACCAGCGCTGTCCCTCCCCAGACCAGGTTCCCCCATGTTCCCTCCACAGACACGGACACCAGCACCTCTGAGCACTCGTGTGTTTCTGAAACCAATTACAGGGAAATCAGTGCTTTCTACAAAAGAAATTATAACAAATCTGTGGCCCCCACCCCATTTCCCCCCCCCTTCCCACCAGTAATGGCCTCGGGGGGGGTCAGCCCACGCGAGGACCCCCAGCCGAGGGCAGTGGGCGCCGTATTTACAGGACTGTGGTGACGTGCGGTGACAGCATGGCCGGGGGACGTTGGGGACGGGTGGGTGCAAGCGTGGAGCAGCCCCCACACCCCGTGCAGCCCCCACTCTGCCCTCCCCATGCCGGGGGCAGGGGTGGGGTGGCTGCAGTGACCGGGGGGGGGCGGGGAGTGGGGGGGAATCGGTGCAGAGCGAAGCGAGTGGTGTGACCCACTCCTCCCGGGGATCCCATGCAGGGGTGGGGAGGGGGCAGGCCAGGTCCCGGGGGTGAGCAGGCACCTTCCCTTTCTTTCCTCGGGTCTGTGCGGGCTGGGGGATGCTGCTACAACTGCCCCCCCCCCCTTACCTCCCCTTTTTTTGGGGGGGGGGGGCACCCACTGTCCATGGCAGCTGCCCTGCGGAGAATGAGCCAACCTGTGATGCAGGGCTCGGGGTGGGGGGACACTGAGGCAGGGCGAAGGCATGTGTCTGTCCCCCAGGCTCCCCAAAACTTCAGCGGGGAGTCCCAGGGCATCCTGGCCGCCGGGCCCCCCCCCCCCTCGCTGTGCTTATGGCTGAAGACGTGCCCGGGGTGGGGGGGACCGGGCGAGAGGAAGCTGCCGGTGCGGAGTTCGATTGTCTGAGCGCGCCCAGCGCGGAGCTGGGGCGAGGCGGGGAGCTCCCGGGGTTTGGGGGGGGGGGCCGGTTCCCAGCCGTGCCCCCCCCCCCGCTCCCACCCCTAATAGCTGTCCTTGGCCCAGGGCCGGCTGCGCTGCCAGTTCCTGTCGTGGTTGCGCTCGCTCGGGCGCTCCGGCGTGCCGGGGCCGCTGCCGTGGTGCCGGTGGGGCTGGTACAGGTCGGGGTAGGGGTCCCCGTACTCCTCCTCCTCCTCCAGGTGCCGCGAGCTGCGCCGGGATGTGGCCCCCCAAGGCTGGGGCGAGGTGTCCCCCGCCTCATCCGATGGCATCAGGCTGTCGTGCTCCAGCGGCGAGTGCTCGCCCCGCTCCCCCAGCAGCTGCTGGCTCTGCGGGCAGGGGGGCGGCGCGGTGGGGGCTGCGTGTGCCCCCCCCCTGCCCTGGCACCCTGTGCTGGGTCCCCGTGGGAAGCAGGGAGGGGTCTGGGAGCTGCATGTCCCCCCCCGGCCCTGGCACCCTGTGCTGAGTCCCCGTGGGAAGCAGGGAGGGGGCTGGGGGCTGCGTGTGCCCCCCCCGGCCCTGGCACCCTGTGCTGGGTCCCCGTGGGAAGCAGGGAGGGGTCTGGGGAGCTGCATGTCCCCCCCCGGCCCTGGCACCCTGTGCTGAGTCCCCATAAGGAGCACGGAGCGGGGGCTGCGTGTCCCCGATTGTGACCTGTGCACCCCCCACCCTGTTCTGTGGACCCCTGGGGAGGAGGGGAGGGGGCTGTGGGGGCAGTGTGGGGGGCTGTGTGTCCCCCCGCCACGCCCTCCCCCGTGTGGCAGTTGCCAGTGGGGAGCGGGGAGGGGGCCATGGGGTTACCTGCAGGCCTGGCAGGCCGGTGGGTGAGGGGACAGCGTGGGGGGCGTGTGGCGGGTGGTGCGTGGCACGCCAGTAAACCTCCAGGTACTCAGCCAGGTGCTCACAGGCGTCCTCCAGCTGGTTCTCATCCAGGATCACATCAAAGAGCTCCTGGGGGGGCAGGCGAGAGGGGTCAGGGAGGGCTCCGGGTTCCCCCCAGGCATCCCCAGGGCGGGGGGACGGGCTGGCTCACCGGGGGACACTGCACCAGCTTGTCAGCTGCCATCATCTGCACATTGAGGTGCTTCACCTGCGACTTGCCCCTGGACTTGATGAGCCGCTGCAGGACCTGGGGAGGGGACAGGGGAGTGACAGCACCGTGGGGGGCAGCCAGGACCCCCCCAGAGCAGTGGTGACCCCTCACCTTGGGGGAGGACACCTTGACGTAGACGATGATGGGAGCCAGGGAGGTCTTGGCCAGCTGGGCCGGGTGGTTGATGGTGTCAGCGTCCAGCACCACCAGCTGCAGGGACTTGGCCAGCTCGAAGATGCGTTCGATCTCACTCTGCACCTCGGCTGGGGGGACACGGAGTGGGGGGGGGGTCCGTGTCAGGCTGGGCTGGCCCTGGGAGGGGGTCCCTGCACCCCCGGGGTGAGCCTGGCCCCTCACCAATGCTGGAGCGGGTGGTGGAGCGCTCCAGGATCGCCTGCTTGCCCAGGTTGTTGAGGATGGAGCGCTTGGCCAGCGACAGGTCGGCTGTGATGTGGGTGATGGAGATCCTGGGGAGCACAGGGACGCCGTGGGCACCGGGGGACCCGCAGGCCGTGGAAGGAGGGGGGCTCTGGGTGGGGGTGATGGTCTCACCTGCCATCGAATCTGTGCTTGAGGAAGTCGAAAAGGGCTTTCTGCATCATGTCGGTGACCTGCCGTGGGGCCGCCAGCCCGGTGAGGCGCGGCAGATGGCAGCGGCAGGGGGGTGGCAGCCGCTCAGCACCCTGCCAGCCGCCCTCGGCCCCGCCATCTGCCCGCTGCCGGCGCGCGATGGCCGGGGAAGGGACAAGGGGCGCGGGCCACCACCCTGAGGGCACGACGAGGCCACCCTGCGTCCCCTCCATACCTCATATCCTTTCAGTGAGGGACCCACCAGCACCACGGGCCGCATGGAGGGCACCACGTCGTAGGGTGGGATGTGCTGCGTCTGCAGGGGTGCACGGCGGTGTGTCAGTGCCCTGTGCTCCCACCCCCAGCCAGGGAGGGGTCAGCGAGCCTATTCCAGAGAGTCACAGCATCCCGGAGCCCTCTCAGCCCCATAACCCAAGGGAAGAGATGGGGGGGGGGGGGGGGTCTCTGCTCCCAGCCCACCCCAGAAACAGCCACTATTGGCCCTGCCTGCAGCCCCCTCCCCACCTCCCCCTGCCCAGGGCACAGCCCTGCACCTGGGACTCACCTGCTTCTGCTTCTGCTTGGCTTGGGGAGAGAAGAGACAGAGGTTGGTGATAGTAAAGTGGGGACCCCCTCAGGGCACCCACGATTCCCCTGGGCCAAGATCTGCCCTTACCTAAGGAGGGGGGAGGCGATCGCCGGCTCCCGCTGTCGCCGAGGCCCGAGGCATTGCCAGCTCTCCTGGGGAAGAAGGGGGTGAGCGAGTGTTGGGGGACTTGGAGTGGGGCCAGGGGTCCCATCCCTACCTGGCTTTCTGCTCCTGCTTGAGCCTCATGGCTTCCAGGCGCTGGGGGCTGGGGATGAAGGCGATGTCCCCCCCCTCCTTCACTAGGCGCCCGATCCACCAATCATTGCTGTATTTCTGGGTGAGGACAGGGCAGAGGTGAGAGCAGGGGAGCTCCCTGGCCCTGAACAGACCCCCCCCGCCCCCCAGCACCCCAGCTGACCTCCTTGATGTGCAGGAAATCTTTGGCTTCAAAGTTGATGGCGGCTCCCTGCACCGGGCACTCCTCATCCAGCGCCCCGCAGTAGCTGACATTGGTGCGCACAGCGAAGGCGACCGGCTTGTGCTAGGGGTTTTGGGGGTGATCAGCACCCCTGGGCCCTGGCAGCAGCCCCGGGCCGTGCCCTGGCTGTCTCCCCATCCATACCTTGGCCCTCTCGAGCTGCTGCTGAGCCTGGCTCTCCACCTCGCGCCGGGCGCCCTCACGGTCCTCTTCCAGGGACACGTCGGAGTCCAGGGATGGGCGGCTGGTGTAGGAGTCCGCCGAGCCCTGGGGCAACGGGGCTGAGTGCCGGGGGGCTGCGAGGGGAACCCCCACAAAGAGGGACCTCGTGCTGAGGCGGTGCCAGCCTCGGGAGGGGACCCCACTGACCCCCTCCAGCTCTCGGGAGTCCACGGTGGCATCAAGCCGGGCGTGTCAGGTGGCACCACCCAGCACAGCTGCCCTGGGGGTGCAGCCCCCACGTGCTGGGGGGGGGGGGGGGGGGGTCACGGGGGAGATCCCCGCAGGCCCAGGGATGGGGAGATGACCCCTGTCACGCTGGGATGTGGATCTTGCCCCCGCCGCCCTCCACCCTGGGGTGCTCAGCCCAGCACCCCCGGCTCCCCCTCCCCGCCGCGCCGGTATTTACCCACCGCCCGCTGCGCCTGGAACAGGCGCAGAAGCTGCGGTGAAATATTTATAGGTCCCTGAATGTGGCTGAGCCCCCCCCCCCCCCCCCCCCCCCCGAGGTCCCCCGGGCCCTGCCGGGCTGAGCTCAGCGCCGCTGCCCAGCACCGCCCCCCCCACCCCCGCTAACCTGCACATCCCACCCCGCACACACCGGGGGGAGCCTGGACACCCCCTCCAGCCCCCCCCCCACCCCCCCGGGCAATATGGTTTCCCAGCACAGCCCCCCTCCCCAACATGGCCTCGCCAGCACGGCCCCCCCAGCATCGTCACCGCGCCCCGAGCATCCCCCACCCCCCAGGATGGCTCCGCAGCGTTCCGGTGCGGCCCCCCCAGTACGGCACCCCCATGATCCCCAGTGAGTCCCCCCCGGTACAGCATCTCCAGCCCCCCCTTCATGCACGACCCCCCCCATGCAGCCCCCCCGGGCCTGGAGCATCGCGCGGGGCTCCCGGCCGTGGCTATCGGGATTCTCTTCCCGCCTGGTCCCGGTCCCGGCGGTACCTGCCGGGGGGGGGGGGGACGACGACGAGAACGGTGGCGGCGGCGAGAACAAAGGGCCGGGGGGCGGCACAGCACCCCCCGCACCAGGCATGAGCCCCGCACCGGGCACGCTCCCCCCCCCCGAGGCACAACCACCTCGTGCGCCATCACCGACCCGGGGGGCGCATCCCCCCAAAAACCGACCGCGGCCCCCCGCGCACGGTCCCCCCGATACCGCGGCCGGTACCGGAGCCGGTACCTCGTTGAGCAGGAAGGTAGCGCTGGAGTCAGAAAACGACATAGACGGGGCGAGCCGAGCCGAGCCGCCCGCGCCCCCCCCCCCCCGCCCCGCTCCACCGGCACCGGCTCCGGTTCCGGCTGCGGCTCGGGCTCCGGCTGGCCCTGCCCGCTCCGCCGCCACCGCCCCTCCCCGCCCCTCCCCGCCCCCGCCTCCCACCGCCCCCCCCGGGGCGCACGGAGCCGCCCCCGCCGCTCAGCCCGGGGGGGGGGGGAGTGGGTGGGTGTGTGTTGGGGGTCGCCGTTCCCCTTTCCCGGTGCTGGCGGGGGGTTCCGGCCCCTCTCCGGTGGGGACAGCGGCGGGGGGGCTGCGCTGGCAGCCGGGAGACCCGAGCGGTCCCGGTGAGCTGCGCCCGGACGGGTCACGGGCGCAGCTCCCGGTGGCCCGGGGGGGGGGGGGGGATAGTTTGCTAAGAGAGCTCTGGGTGAGAGCGGAGTCCCGGGGCAGCGGCGGAGGGGCTGTGCAGCCTCCCGCAGCGCGCCGCTCGGGGTTCCGGGGCGGCGGCGGGGGGGTCCCGGTGGGTACCTCCATGCTCCGGTGCAGCGGCTCCGGTCCTGCCCCGAGCCGGCAGCAGCCCCGTCTGCAGGGCGAGCCCTGCGGCGGGGCCGGAGCCGCTCCCGCCCCCCCGCCGCGCCCCCCCCCCCCCCCCCCCCCCCCCCCGAGGAGGGGGGCAGCGACGGGCCCCGGGGGACCGGGCCGGCCCGCCCCGTTACCGCGCACCGGGACGGGCCCCGGCGGGACCGGCCCGGGACAGCTCACGGCCGGCCCGGGAACAACGGGGCAGCGCTGGGCGGGGGCTTCGGACAGCGGCGGGACCGGCCGCGGACACCTGCACCGGGCACCAGGCATGGAGAAAGGGCCCCGGTACCGGGCACACGGCGGGGCCCAGCCGGGCCCTCTCCGAGGTGCTGAAGGGGCCGCGCCGGATGCTGGGCCGGGTCGCGGGGTCCCCGGGGGTACCGGGGAGTACCGGATCAGCAGGTGCTACCCCACGAGGGAAACGGGATGCTCCGGTCGCTCTGCGCCTCCTGGGGCCCCCCCGACAGGACCCCCCCGCCCTCCGCGGAGCCTCCCCGGTAACCGCTCACCCGCCGGCGGCCGGGGAGGGGGCGCAGCTCGGGGCCGGAGGAAACCGAAGCACCGGTTGGGGGGCGGCGGGGAGGTCCGTGCCTCTCCCTGGCAGCGCGAGGAGGCGGCCCGGTGCCGGCCGAGGGAGCGGGAGGGGAGCCCCGCGACCCCTTCTACAGCCCCGCCTGGCCCGCTCCCCTTCCGCTGCCTCAGTTTCCCGGGGCCGCCCCCCGCGCCGCAGTGCCGGTGCCCGCCGCCGGCCCGGCCCTGACGCAGCACTCGCTATTTTTAGCCGCGGGGAGCGGCTGTTGCGATGCTACCGGCGCCCGGTGCCGGCGCCCAGCCCCGGTCCCGGGGGAGCGGCGGGGCGGAGGCGGCCCCCGAGCTCCCTCCAGTGCGGAGGTTGGGTGGGAGACGCTCGGCCGCTCCCCGCTCCCCACCCCAGGTCCGTGCTTTAACGCGGAGCCGCAGCAGCGGCGGACCCGGGGCTGGCGGAGCTGCCCCGCCCCAGTGCCGGTGCCGGTCTCGGTGCCGGTGTAGGTGCCGGTGCCGGCCCGCTCACCTGCCTGCGGAGGATGCTGGAGGTGGTGTCGGACGAGGTGCTGCCGTCCGAGCGCTTGAAGCGGCTCTTGCGCTTCGGGAGCCTCCGGGGGCTCTGCGGCGAGAGCAGGCGGTGAGCACCGGGCGGCCCCGGGCGGCTCGGCCCCGCCGCCGAGCTGCCACCGGCGGCCCCCGGCTCTGCGGGCAGAACCGAACCGGGCCGCACGGGGCCCGCGACGGCCGGGAGGGTTCCGGTTCTGCTCACCTGGAAGGAGCCGGAAGCGTCAGGCTGCGCCGGGGCGGACATCCCCGGCGGCACCCACCGGAGCCCCGGGGATCCCGGCGGGGCAGCCCCACACCGGACCGCGGCGCTCCGCGGGGAAGGGCCGCGCCGCCGCCACTGCCGCGCTCCGCATCACACGGGGCCGCCGGGGCGTCCCGGCCGTCCCCGCCCCCGCCTGCCCGCCCCCGCGCCCATCCCCGCGGCGGCCGGTCCGCGCCCCCGCAGCTGGGCAGCCACCGGGAGGCACCGGGAACGGACCCTGCCCACAACCCGCAGTGCTGCGGTGGCCGGCCGCGCGGTACCGGGGAAGAGGAGCCCCCCCGGGGCCGCCGCAGCCCTGCCCACGCGTGTGCGGGGATGCGGGAGCCAGAGCCCCTCCGCCCGCATCCCACCGGGACGGCTCCCGCAGTCGCCGGGCCCCTTCCACTGTTCTTTTTGCCACCCCCCACGCCAGGGCATCATCCCCCCCCCCCCCCCCCACGGGGTTACGCCCCCAAAGTCTCCCGCGTGGGGCAGGCGGGGCCGTGGGGGGCCGCAGCCCACCCACCCCACGCCCAGTGTCCCCGCCATGCCCACGGTGTTGGCCGGTGCCGGTGCTGCAGCACCGCCGGACCGGAGGGGCAGAAGGGGACAGCGGGCCGGGGATGGACCCGGAGCCCCACGGAACCCCAGCGTGGGCCCTCCCCACCCCCCGCGCGGCGAGACTTCCGCGTGGGGCCGCAGGGACACGGCCCCGCCGGCGGCTCCTAATTAATGATTAATCAGCGCTCCCCGGGGCCCGGCGCCGCCGCTGCGGGGGAGGGAAGGGGGGGGCACGGGGAGGTTCTGCCACGGGGGGACGGCAGCGCCGGTGCCACGCTCACTCGTGGGGGTCCGGGGTGTGGGGACCGTAGTGAAGGGGTGCCCTGTGCCGAGCTGGGCACGGGGGCGCGTGGAAATGTGGGGGCACCTGCAAGGGGGGTGTGCAAACAAGGGGGGCTGTGAGTGTGTAAGGGGTGTGTCAGGGTGAGGGTGCGTGCCAGGGGGGCTGTGAGTGTGTAAGGGGTGTGTAACAGGGGCGTGCGAGGGCTGTGTGTATGAAGGTGGGGGTGGTGTGTGTAAGGGCTGTGTGTGTGTAAAGGGGAGTGTGCAAGGGGTGAGTGTACGTGTGCGTGCAAGGCAGCGTGTACGAAGTGTGTGGAGCGTGGGTAAGGGGGGGTGCGTGCCCCTGTGAACGTCTGTGTGTGTGCAAGGGCTGTGTGTGCAAGCTGCATGTGTGCAAGCTGCATGTGTGCACCCGCACCTGTGTGCACAACTGCTGTACCTGAGGCGTGCACAGGTGTGTGAACACGGGGATTCGTGCGTTTGCACACAAATATTGAGGGGTTTATGTGTCAGTGTATAACGGGGCTGCCTGAGTGTGCAAGGGCGTGTAAATTTGCGAGGAGGGTGTGTGTGTGTGCGATATCTGCGTGTGGCACGGAAAACGCGTGTGCGAGGGTTTGTGTGTGCGTGTAGGGGTGTGTGCAAGGCGGTGGGTGCACGCCACGGGTGCGCAGGGGGCTTCGTGTGCGTGTGAACACACACGCGTGGGTGCGACACGCGTGTGCCAGGGTGTGCGTGTGCAAGGGGGGCACCGGGATGTGCGCGGGGAAGGCGCTGGGGGCACTGGGATGGGTGTGCAAGTGACACACTCGGGGGGGGGGGGGGTTTGTGCGGACACGGGGGGCCCCGCCGCGCTGTCCCCGCCATGTCGGTGCGTGTGTCCGTGTCCGTGCGCGCGTGTCCCCGCTGTCCCCGCCATGTCGGTGCGTGTGTCCGTGTCCGTGCGCGTGTGCGCAGCCCCCGGGGTGCGAGTCCGCCCCCGCCGCCCCGGGCCGTACCGGGCCGTTCCCGCCGCCGCCGCTGCGCCTTTAAGGCCGCCGGCCGGGAGCGCCCGGGAGCGGATCCGGGGGGGGGGGGGGGGGGGAGGGGGGGCGGGCACCGGCCGGGGCGGGCCGGGGCTGCGCGGCCGCGACCGGGACCGGGGCCGCCACCGCCACCGGGGGCCCGGCCTGGGCGCGCGAGATGGGGCGGCGGGAACGCGGCGCGGCCGCCGTGTAGGAGCGGGCGGCGGCGGGGCCGTGGCGGGGCGCGGGGCCCCGCGGCCGGCAGCGCCGGAGGCGGAGGTGAGCGGGGCCGCCCGGGCGAACCGGGAGCGGCGGGAGGTGCGGGGGGGGGGGTGGATCGGGGCGGCGGCGGCGGCGTCGGGGATCGGGACCGCGGTCCGGACTGGGACTGGAACTGGGATCAGGGCGGTGGGGCGACACCGGGCTGGGCCCCCGGGCGGCGGGAGCGGTGCGGCCCCGGGGGGCTGCGCGGTGCTCGGGGGGGTCCGGTGCGGCGGGAGCTGCCGGTGCGTCGGCCGGAGGGAGCCGCCGGTGCTCGGAGAGGTCCGGTGCGGCGGCCGGAGGGCGCTGGTGGGTCCCGGTGTACGGGCCGGGCTCGGCGGGGCTCCCGTGCCCGGAGCGGGGAGGGAGGGAAGGGAGGAGGGAGGCGGCCGCCGCCACCGGGGCCGGCCCTTCCCGGTGGCCGTTCTCCACCGCCGCTCGCCCGGAGCAGGGACCGGCTGCCACGTCCCGGCTGGTCCCGGTGCCCCGGGGCGGCCGTGCCCGGTAAAACCCGTTGGCCGCCGTTCAAGACAAACAGGGCCGGGACGCCCGGGTCGGTCCCAGCTTTGTCGCAGGTCGCTGGACCGGGAAGGGCGGGCTCGGGGCGGCCTCGGCAGGGCCACGCACCGGGCACCAGGACACTGGGCACCGGGACAACGGGAACCCGACACCGGGAACCCAGCGCTGTGCACCGGGATTCTGGCACCGGGCACCCAGCACCGGGACGCTGGGGCACCGGGAACCCAGCACTGGCCATTCCCACAGGGGCCATGGGGAAAGCGGGAGAGCTGGGACTTGGGCTCTGCATCCCCCAGGGTAGTGGTGGGGGCATCAGGACCCTGCACTCTTTGCACGGCCTTGCACCCCCCGTGGACACCGGGGCCCCTGTTGGGGTGCCAGGACGGGGGACCAAGCGCTGACTCCTCCTCGGTGCCCACAGCATGTCGTGGTTCAGCGGCATCCTGGTGCCCAAGGTGGACGAGCGGAAGACGGCATGGGGGGAACGCAATGGCAAGAAGGGCCCCCGGCCCCGAGCCGGCCTCTGTGGGCCCCGCTACATGAGCTGCCTGCAGGACCCTGAGATGGAGCGGGGTGCGGGACCCCCCCGGGGGCTGCGCTGCACTTGGCAGGAGGATCACTACGGCAAGAAGGGGCCCGCGGGCGACCTGGGACTCAAATCGGTGGACACGGGCTTGGAGGACGGCGAGGCCAAGGGGCCGAAGGGAGCCGGGGGACATGGGGGGCGGCCATCGGCCGGCGAGTGCTGGCGGCGGCTGCTCCAGGTTTTCCGCTCCAAACGCTTCCAGTCGGCCAAACTGGAGCGGCTTTACCAGCGCTACTTCTTCCAGATGAACCAGAGCAGCCTGACGGTGCTGATGGGAGTGCTGGTGCTGGTTTGTGGGGTGATGCTGCTCTTCCTCTGCCTGCCCGGTGCCCCCCACGTGCCGGCGGCCGCCGCGCTGGCCGGTGCCACGGCCCTGTTCCTGCTCCTCATGGTGCTGTGCAGCCGCAGCGCCTTCCCCCAGGACTACATGTGGGTGGTGAGCTACGTGGTGCTGGGGCTGCTGGCCGGGGTGCAGGCGCTGGGGACGGTGGCCGTGGCTCCCCGAAGCGCGGCCGAGGGCGTTTGGTGGAGCGTCTTTTTCATCTACATCACCTACACGCTGCTGCCCGTGCGGATGCGGGCGGCCGTGCTGGCCGGGGTCCTGCTCTCCGCCCTGCACCTCGCCATCGCCTGGCACCGCAACGCTGCCGACCCCTTCCTCTGGAAGCAGGTAGGGACACACCTGGGAGGGGCTGAGCCCCGGGGGTCCCACCCACCTGCAGGTGGGACCTCCTGTCCCTGAATCCCGCTCTGCAAATTTGGGTTTTTTTTTTTTTTTTGCACTTGATGTTTCTGCTGGTGGAAAGTTCTAGATGCAGGAGGGGCCCCTTGGCTGCCCGGGGATAGGGGGCCCCGGGGGAGGTCCCATGCTGGGGTCCCGTGGTGGGACGGGGTGGGCCCCTCATCCCGGCACAGACCCACCATTGTGGGCTGCACCGGGAGGAAGGGGCACCCACAAAGCCCCCGTTGTAGGGTTGGCGGAAACCCCCGAGGAGGGAAGCGAGTCCAGGGCACCAGGGCAGGGGAGTGGCCGTCACCCAGCGGGGCTGGGACACTGCCAGTGTCCCCCGTCCTGCCCCTCTGAGGTGGTGGGTGCTCCCAGCGGGGTGCTGCTTGCACAGGGGGTGCAGAGGGGTCCCCCCATCCCTAGGGCCAGATGTTCCCAGCCCCAGCAGCTCCCCCTCCTTGAGTGCGCAGAGTCACCCGTCACCCTCGCCCTGCCTGGCCAGGGCCAGGGCCACGTGCAGTCCCCGCGGGGCACAGGGCGAGGAACACAATGACATCGGAGGCCAGCAGGGTCACGGGAAGGGCCGCCCCCCTGGGGAGGGTTCACCCTTTCAGGGCAGGAGCGATGGGGCTCCGGGGGATGCGATGGGGCCAGGGAGGGGACGCGAGGCCTCCGCTCCCAGTGTCCCAGTGTGCTGGAGCGCTATAAATAGCCCTGGCCCCGGTCCCGGGGGATGGGGATGGGGGAAACCGCAGCTCCCTCCGCAGTCATCTCCGCTTTCTGACTTCCTCTGCTTCCCGAGGGTGTCCCCATCACCCCCATGCTCCAGGACCCCATGTACCCCTGGCTCCTGTACCCTCAGATCCCCCCTGCTCCGGTTTTCTACATCCCACATTCCTACGTTCCCCCTGCCCTGGGTCTCCAGGTCCTCCACATTCATCCTATGCATGTCCCCTGTGTCCCCAAGTGCCCTCTGCCACCTTACCCTGTGTCCCCAAGCCCCTGTAATCCCCCTACCCTGTGTCCCCTTTGCCTCCCTCACCCTGTGTCCCCATGTCCCCTTTGCCCCCCATTCTGTGTCCCCAGGTCCCTTGCATCCCCTGTTCCCTGGTTTCTCACAGCTCCAAGTCCCCCATGTCCCTGCAGCCCCCTTTCCCATGTTCTTTGGTGCCCCACATCCCCCTGACCCTGTCCCCTGCACCCTCCTTGCACAGTGTCCCAGAACCCCCATGTCCCCCTGCCTTGAGCCCCCATGTTCCCACAGCCCTTTCTTTGCAGCCCCCTCTCCTCCCCTTAGCAGCACCCACCAAAGCCAAGGTTCTGTGCTGCAGAGGAGGGTGGCAGAGCTGGCTGGGGGGTCCCCGATGGTCACACTGAGCCCACCTCCCCCCCAGCTCAGCGCCAATGCCCTGATCTTCCTCTGCACCAACGTGGTGGGGGTCTGCACCCACTACCCGGCCGAGGTGTCGCAGCGCCAGGCCTTCCAGGAGACCCGTGGCTACATCCAGGCGCGCCTGCACCTCCAGCGGGAGAACCGTCAGCAGGTGGGACGGGGGATCCCGGGGGTCCCCGTGCTGAGCTGGGGGTCCAGCAGCACCCTGGCCCTGCTGACGGGACTGCTCTGGCTGCAGGAGCGGCTGCTGCTGTCAGTGCTGCCACAGCACGTGGCCATGGAGATGAAGGAGGACATCAACACCAAGAAGGAGGACATGATGTTCCACAAGATCTACATCCAGAAGCATGACAACGTCAGGTACTGTGGGGACAGGGGCGCGGGCGAGCTTTGGGGCAGGCATCACCAGGGGAGGGTGTCTGGGGCAGTGTGTGGGCCATCCCCAGCCCGTGCTCTTCCTCCTGGCAGCATCCTCTTCGCGGACATTGAGGGCTTCACCAGCCTGGCCTCGCAGTGCACGGCCCAGGAGCTGGTGATGACACTCAACGAGCTCTTCGCCCGCTTTGACAAGCTGGCTGCGGTGAGTGGAGGGGCTGGGGGACTTTGGGGGGTCCTGGAGCCCCCCTAACCTGCTTGTGCCCCCCAGGAGAACCACTGCCTGCGCATCAAGATCTTGGGGGACTGCTACTACTGCGTGTCGGGGCTGCCGGAGGCGCGCGGGGACCACGCTCACTGCTGCGTGGAGATGGGCGTGGACATGATCGAGGCCATCTCGTGAGTGGGGCAGAGCCGGGGGCTGTGCCCGTCCCCGGTGCCACCACAGCTTGGGGGGCTGCACCTGACCCTGCTGTGCCCATCCCATGGGCTGGCACATCTCTGGTGCCGCCACAATTTGGGGGGCTGCATCCAACCCTGGTGCTGGTGTGTCCCCGATGCCGTCATAATGTGGGGAGCCGTGCCCATCTCCTGGGCTGGCATGTCCCCAGTGCCACCAACCCTGAGGAGCTGTGTCTGCTACTGGCGTGTCCCTGGTGCCACTGCAACTTGGGGGGGCTTGCAGTTCTGGCAAGTCCCAGGTGCCACCACAGCTTGGGGGGCAGATCCCGTTCCTGGTGCTGGAACATTCCCAATACTCTCCAGTCGGGGTCACAGTGCCTAGGGGTGCCATGGGGTGCTTGGGGGTGACATGGTGCCTCAGGGTGCCATGGAGAGTGCCATGGGGTGCTTGAGGATGCCGTAGGGCTCTTGGGGGTGCCATGGGGTACCTGGGTGGGCCGTGCCTGTGAGTCCAGTGGTGCTTTGGGTTGCTGTGGGGTGCTGTGGTGCCTGGGAATCCTGAAAGGCCAAGGGCTGCTTGGGGATGCCTCAAGGCACTTGGGGGGGGCCATGGAGTGCCCGAGGGTGACACGGCGCCGGTCCCATCCGCAGGCTGGTGCGTGAGGTGACGGGAGTGAACGTGAACATGCGTGTGGGCATCCACAGCGGGCGGGTTCACTGCGGCGTCCTGGGGCTGCGCAAGTGGCAGTTCGATGTCTGGTCCAACGATGTCACCCTTGCCAACCACATGGAAGCGGGCGGCAAAGCCGGGTGAGCCGGGACAGGGGGGGCTGGGCTGGGGTCTGGGGTGGGGGGCGCTGGGCAGGGAGGGCTCAGCACCTTCATCCCCCCCCCCATCCCCAGGCGCATCCACATCACCTGGGCAACGCTGCAGTACCTGAACGGGGACTACGAGGTGGAGCCGGGCCACGGGGGCGAGCGCAACGCCTACCTCAAGGAGCACAACATCGAGACCTTCCTCATCGTCGGCTGCAGCCAGAAGCGCGTGAGTTGGGGGTCGTCTGAGGGGCGGCACGGGCGTGGGAAAGCTGGGGTCACTCCCTCATGGCCGTGTCACCCCGCAGAAGGAAGAGAAAGCCATCCTGGCCAAGCTGCAGCGCACTCGTGCCAACTCCACCGAGGGGCTGGTGCCACGCTGGGTGCCCGAGCGCTCCTTCTCCCGCACCAAGGACTCCAAGGCCTTCCGGCAGATGGTGAGCAGCCCCGGGCAGGGAATTGGGCACGGGGGACCCTCACCACAGTTCTGTCAGCCACTCATTGCCCTTCCGTGGCTGTCAGTAGCTTCCCCAGCCCTGCCCGCAGCCCTCGTGGCTTCCTCCGCTGCCTGCGGGCCTCAGGGAGTTCCTGGGTGGCCCCTGGTGCTCAGCAGACTTGGAGATCCTCCTTGTTCTCCCCAGCCCTGGGCAGCCTCAGGGGTCTCCCATCCTCACTGGTGTTAGACATTCCCCCTAGACCCCTCCCTTCTCCCTTTGTAGACCCCTGGGACCCTCTTGTCCTTGCCAAAAACCCTCGGGGACCCCCCTGCCCCATTTACCCCGGCACTCTGTGCCCTGTTCTGGGTGACCCTGGGGGGTGTCCCATGTCCTTGTCACTCTTGAGAGTTGCCCCAATCTGTGTCAGTGTGTCTGACACCTCTCCCTTGTGTCTCCCAGGGCATCGATGACTCCAGCAAGGACAAGTAAGTGTTCCCATGCTGGGCTGCTGGGGGGGTTGTGACCAGCCCCTCCCTGGGGCAGAGCTGGGAGCCTGGGAGGGTCCTGACCTCCCGTTCCCCAGCCGTGGTGCCCAGGAGGCCCTCAACCCTGAGGACGAGGTGGATGAGTTCCTGAGCCGGGCCATTGACGCCCGCAGCATCGACCAGCTCCGCAAGGACCACGTCAAGAAGTTCCTGCTCACCTTCCAGACCCCTGAGCTGGAGAAGAAGGTTGGGGGGCCCTCTGCTCCCTTTGTTCTGGACCCACCGTTCTGTCTGTCTCTTGAAGTCCCCTCTGCCCTGGCCCCATCGGCATCTTTGTCCTCCCATCTCTCCTCCATCCCTTGGGGTCTTCTCTGGGCTGGTTTCACGGTCCCTCCACCTTCTCAACCTCATCCCCTCCATTCCATCCCCTGGGGTCCCCCCTGTCCCCTCCTATCCTCTGGGATCTCCTCCCTACATCCCATTCCCTGCATCCCTGGAGTTCCCCCCATCCCATGCACCAGGGTGTTCCTGTCCCCCTTTTCCCCACCCTCTGGGGTCCCCTCCTTTCCCTCCATCCCATCCCTTGCATCCCCTGGGGTTCCCTGTTCCCCTCTATCTCACCCTTTGGGGTTGCCCCTGTCCCCCTGCACCCCGTCCTCTGGGATGTCCCCAGTCCTCCTTCATCTGCATCCCTTGGGGTCCTCCCATTTCCCTCCCTCCTGCCCCCCTCCTGTTCCCCTCCACCCCATTCACTGGTGTCCCCTCAGTCCCACCTCCATTCTTCCCCTGGGATCCCCCTGAGGTTCCTGGGGTCCCCCCTCTATCCATCCAACCATTCCACCTCCCCTCTCTCTCCTCAGTACTCCAAGAAGGTCGATGACCGTTTTGGTGGCTACGTGGCCTGTACCCTCCTGGTCTTCTGCTTCATCTGCTGCCTCCAGATCCTGGTGTTCCCCCAGTAAGTGCTGCAGCCCCCCCAAATACCAGCTCTGATCCCCCAACCCCATCACTCACCTCCCACCTCTCCCCAGCTCCTCGCTGATGCTCGGGGTCTACGTCAGCATCTTCATCCTCCTTGCTGCCATCCTCTTCATCTGTGCCATCTACTCCTGCGTCACTGTGAGTACCTGGGGGCTGGGAGGGTTTCTGGGGGGCTCGGCCATGCCTGACAAGCTCCTTGGTGTCCCCCCAGCTCTTCCCCGCCGCCCTGCAGCAGCTCTCCCGCGGCATCGTCCAGTCCCGCGCCCGCAGCACCGGCATCGCCGTCTTCACCATCCTCCTCGTCTTCATCGCTGCCTTCGTCAACATGGTAGGGTCATGGTGGGTTGGGGGGTTTTGGGGGGCTGCGGGGAGCTGCAGGGCACCGGCTCACCCCTCTGGCCCCCCAGTTCTCCTGCAGCCGCGTGGCCCTGCGGGACTGCGCCGCCCGCGAGCTCAACGTCACCCCCGGGTCCGTGGGGCCCTGCCAGCTCCGCGCCCTCAACTTCTCCCTGGGCACCCCCGTGGGCTCCTGCCATGGTGACGGGCTGGCCTGTGACTTCCCCGAGGTGAGCGGCCGTGGGCACCGCCTGGCGCAGGGCACGGCGTCGGGTTCCCACAGGGGTCCCTGCTGGTGCCAAGTCCTCCCTGGGTGCTCGCAGAGGGTCCCCATGGTGTAGTGTCCCCGGGAATGCTGGCATGGATCTCTGTAGGCATTGTGTCCCCAAGGGTGCTGGCATGGAGTCCCCATGGGTGCAGTGTCCCCAGACATGCTGGCACAGGGTCCCTGAGGACGCAGGGTGCTTGAATGGGGTCCCTGCAGGCACTGTGTCCCTAAGGATGCTGGCACAGGGTCCCAGTGTCCCCCAGAGTGCTGGCACTGGGTCCCCATGGGTGCAGGGTGCCAGCACAGGGTCCCCACACACACGGGGTGCTGGAACAGGTCGCTCAGGTCCAAGGTCCTCAGTGGGTGCTGGCACTGAGCCCTTGAGGTTGCTGGGTGCTGGCACAGAGTGTCCCCAGGGGTGCAAGGTCCCTGTGGGCGTGGGGAGGTGCTGGGATTCCTGGGGTGCTGGAGTTCCAGGGGTGCTGCAGGGTTCCCAAGGGTGCCATCCAGTGTTCCCAGGGTGCTGTAGGGGCTCCTGGAATGCTGTCTGGGGTGCTGCAGGAGTTCCTGGGTCCCAGCTGGTGTTCCCAGGGTGCCATTCAGGGTTCCTGGGTGCCATCCGGGGTTCTTGGGGTGCTTCAGGAGTTCTGTGGTGCCAGCTGCTGTTCCCAGGGTCCCCACGGGTGCCATGTGGGGTTCCCAGTCTGCTGCAGAGTTCCCATGGGTGCTGTCCAGGGTTGCCCAGGAGTTCCATCCTGGGGTGAGGGCTGGGGTTCCCGGGGTGCTGCAGAGGTTACTGGGGTGCCACCAGGGATTTCCAGGAGTGCCTGCCAGTATTCTCAGGGGTGTCTGCCAGTATTGCCAGGGTACTACAGGAGTTCCCAGAGTGCCACCCAGCATTCCAGGGGTGCTATCCAGGGTTCCCAGGGTGCTACAGGGGTTCCTGGGGTGCCATCTGGGGTTCCCAGGGTGCTGCAAAGATCCCAGGGGTGCCATCCGGTGTTCCTGGGTACCATCTGGTGTTCCTGGGGTGCCGCTGCACCCCACCATGTGCCCCCCAGTACTTCAGCTACAGCGTGGTGCTGAGCCTGCTCGCCTGCTCCGTCTTCCTGCACATCAGTAGCATCGGGAAGCTGCTGCTCATGGTGGGCATCGAGGCCACGTTCCTGCTGCTGGTGGAGGGGCCTCATGCAGCCCTCTTTGACAATGCCGACCTGCTGGTCCTGGCCAACGCCCTGTGAGTGCCCCCAGTCCCCCAGGGGTCCCCACCTCAGAGCCGTGTCCCCACCCCACTGACCCCTGGCTCCTGTCCCCACAGGCCCCCCTTCAACATGACCCAGGGAGAGTGGTGAGTGGGAAACTGGAGCCAGTGGGGACCTGGGTGTAGGGGTGTGAGGGTGGGCAGAAGCAGGAGGGTCCCTTGGGGGTCTGTGCTGCAGCACTGGGGGGTGGGTGCAGCCTCAGGGTCTCTGATGTGAGTTCAGCTTTGGGATCTGGGTGCCAATTTGGGGCTCCTTTGGGTGGGCGAGTGGATCTTTGGGGTCTGCTGTGCAGATTTAGGGTCCCTGGGACAGGAAGGTGAATGTTTGGGGTTTGAATGTAGGTTTGGGGTCCCTGAAGGGGGTGAGTGCATCTTGGGGTCTGGGTGGATCTTTGGGGTCCGAGTGCAGGTTTTGGGTCTCTTGGATGAGTGGGTGAATTTTTGGGGGTAGGTTTGGGGTTCCCCTGGGTGGGTGAGTGGGAATGTTTGGGTCTGAGTGCAGATTTGGTGTCCACGCAGTGGGTGGGTGCATGTTTGGGGTCTGGGTGCTGTTTGGGATCTCTGGGTGGGCAGGGACAGATTCCCCCAGCCCGTCTCAGGGGTCCCGGGGGTCCTGCAGCCCGGCGGAGGGGAAGGTGGCCCTGCGCTACGTGACCCCCGTGGTCCTGGCCGTGTTTGCGCTCGCCCTGTACCTGCACGCGCAGCAGGTCGAGTCCACCGCCCGCCTCGACTTCCTCTGGAAGCTCCAGGTATGACCAGGGGGTGGGGGGCAGGGAACGACCCTTTTCCTGCATCCTGAGGCTGGGACCGACCCCCTCCCTGCACCCCAGGACAGGCGTGACCACGGGGTCAGTACTGACGCCCTCCCATACTCTGGAACAAGACTGACCCCCCTCAGCACCCCAGAACCGACGTGGTTGTGGGACTGGGACTGATCCTGCTCCCTGGGATTGGGGTGACCATGGGATGGGAACTGACTCTTCCCCTGCTCCCTGGGATTAGGATGACTGTGGGGCTGGAACCAACCCCTTCCTTCCAACCTGAGACCAAGACTGACCCTTCCCTGCACCCCAGAACTGGGGCAGTCACGGGACAGGGACCAGTCCAGGGCCAGGACCAAGCCCATCCCCACACCCTGACTCGAAGGTGGCCGCAGGGCTGGGAGCAACCCTTTCCCTGCACCCCAGGACTGGGGTGACCATGGGGCTGGGAGCAACCCCCACCCCACACCCTGACGCTGGGGCAGCCGTGGGGTCCTGTGGCAGCTCCCAGCTGGGTCTGTGCCCCACAGGCGACGGGCGAGAAGGAGGAGATGGAGGAGCTCCAGGCCTACAACCGGCGGCTGCTGCACAACATCCTGCCCAAGGACGTGGCCGCGCACTTTCTGGCACGGGAGCGGCGCAACGACGAGCTCTACTACCAGTCCTGCGAGTGCGTGGCCGTCATGTTCGCCTCCATCAGCAACTTCTCCGAGTTCTACGTGGAGCTGGAGGCCAACAATGAGGGTGTGGAGTGTCTGCGGCTGCTCAACGAGATCATCGCCGACTTCGATGAGGTGCTGGGGCAGAGAAGGGGCAAGGGGGTGCATGGGGGTGAAGTGCACAGGGATGGGTGCAGTGGGTGGGGTTCACGGGGTGCTGGAGAGGCTGTGGAGCAGCGGGAATGAGGTTGTGGTCCAGGGAATGTGGTCACAGGGTGCTGGAAAGGCAGTGGAGCAGTGGGGATGAGGTACAGGATGTACTTCATCCTTGGAGAAGCCATGGAGGAGCTTTCATGGAGCCACAGGAATGGATGCAGGGCGTGCTGGAGAGGCTGTGGAGCAGTGTGGGTAGAGTGCACAAGGATGAGGTGCAGGAAGATGGGGTGTTGGAGAGGCTGTGGAACAGCAGGTTTGGGGACAGGGTGCAGGAGATGGAGTGCATGGGGTGCTGGAGAAGCTGTGGAGCACCATGGATGAGGATGGGGCGCAGGGAACACAGGCATGGGTTGCGGGAGAGGCCGTGGAGCACCATGAATGAGGTGCAAGATGGGATGCACAAGGTATGGAGAGCCTGCAGAGCACCGTATTTGGGACAGGGTGCAGGAGATGGTGTGCAGGTGGTGTTGGAGGGGTTGTGGAATGCCATGGAGGAGGTTGGGGTGCAGGGGATGTGGTCATGGGGTGCTGGAAAGGCTGTGGAGCAGCATTTGTGGAGCCACAGTGCAGGGTGCAGGAGGTGCTGGAAAAGCCATGGAACAGCATTCACGGAGCCACAGGACGGGATGCAGGATTTGGGGTACCCATGGCCCTGTCGAGGTGCTGCGGGGGTGACCCCGGCCTGTCCTCCCAGATCATCAGCGAGCAGAAGTACCGGCAGCTGGAGAAGATCAAGACCATTGGCAGCACCTACATGGCGGCCTCGGGGCTCAACGCGGCCACGTACGACCGCGAGGGCCGGAGCCACATCGCGGCGCTGGCCGACTACGCCATGCACCTCATGGAGCAGATGAAGTACATCAATGAGCACTCCTTCAACAACTTCCAGATGAAGATCGGTGAGCCCTTGCACACCCCTTGCACGCCCCTCTGCACCTCCAGCCATCCCACGCTGTTGTTCGTGGCTTTCTGCTGGTGGCTCTTGCATCACTTTTTCCTCTCTCCCCACCCCACTTTCCCACTCACCTCATCTTTTTCCCTTTCATACCCCATTTTCCCCTCCTCACCCCCTTTTCCTCTCTCACCTGCCCTTTCCCCTCACCCCTTCTTTTCCAATCTCTGACTCTCCTTTTCCAATCTCACCCCCCACCCCTTCTTTTCCCCCCCTCACCTCTCTTTTCCCCCTTTCCCCATCACCTCCCCTTTCCCCCCTCCACATTCCTCTTTTCCCTGTCACTCTCTCCTTTTCCAGTCTCACCCCATCACCCCTTCTTTTCCCCCTCCACATTCCTCTTTTCCCTGTCACTCTCTCCTTTTCCAGTCTCACCCCATCACCCCTTCTTTCCCCCCCCCCCACTCCTCTTTTCCCCTTTTCCCCTTCCCTCTTCCCCAAGTGTGGGGGTCGTCCCTGACTCTCAACCATGTCCCCCCAGGCCTGAACATGGGCCCAGTGGTCGCAGGGGTCATCGGGGCTCGCAAGCCCCAGTACGACATTTGGGGCAACACCGTCAACGTCTCGAGCCGCATGGACAGCACTGGGGTCCCCGACCGCATCCAGGTCAGTCAGGGGTGGGAGGGACACAGGACACCTGCCCAGAGACCCCCCCCCCCCAAGGTCCCCCCCTTACCCCCGTGTCCCCCCTCCAGGTGACAACAGACCTGTACCAGGTGCTGGCTGCCAAGGGCTACGTGTTGGAGTGCCGGGGGCTGGTCAAGGTCAAGGGCAAGGGGGAGATGACCACCTACTTCCTCAATGCGGGCCCTGGGGGCAGTTAGGGGGGGGTCCCCATGGTGTCCCCCCACGCCGGGGACTCCCCCAGCCTGTGCCGAGCTCAGGCAAAAAGAAAAAAAAAGAAAAAAGGAAAAATCCCCAAATACACATATTAAAAAAAAAAAAAAAAAGGGAGAAATGGACACAAGGAGGTGGTTGGGGGGTGTGGGGAGGTAACCCTGTGCCCCCCCTCCGCGGGTGTTTTAGGGGGTGTTTCCCAGCCCTGCACCGGGGTGTTTTTTGTGGGTGGGGGTCGTGGTAACCCCCATTCCTTTGCTGAAACCCCCCATGTGCCAAAGAGGGGAGATGGGCCCCCTCCCAGAAAAGGGACTGCAGGGGGTTTTGGGGGCGGGGGGGGGGTCCCCAGCCCCCTCCATGTGCCAAATTGAAGTGCCGCCTGCGGGGGTGGGGAGGCGCAGGCCCAGCATCTCCGCAGCCCCCTCACCCCCCGGGGGTCCCAGCTCCCTCCGGGGGGACTGTGGCGGGGAGGGGGGGGGGGTGGAAGACCCTCCCCCTTTTAAATGCAAAAAAACCTAATGAAGTGACTTTTTTTTTTCTTTTCTTTTTTTTTTTTTTTTTTTTTTTTTTGAAGCAGTTTTGGGGTGGGAGGGGCTCAGCCCGGGGGGAGTGCGGGGGGCACTGGCCCCCTCATCCCAGCGCAGACCTGAGGTACTTTGTCCTTCGTGTGTACAGATAAATTATATATAAAACACTTTGGATACGAGCTGTCGCCTGGCCTGTGGGGCAGAGGGGCATACGGGGCTGCCGGTTGGGAGGGGGCCCGGGATCCCAGGGCGGGGGAAAACACCGGGGCCCGGTGAGGAGGGGTCCCGGAGGGCGACACAGTGGAGAGTCCCGGTAAGGGAAAGGGGGTGAAAAGTCGGTTGGGGGGTACAGGCAACGTCTTGCGGTGCGGGGAGCTGCGGGACCCCGGGAAAACCGGATCTTGGAGGAGTGGGGGGATCCCGCTGCTCCGGGATCCCGGGGTGGGGGCGGGGGGAACATACCGGAGGGGTACACTGAGGTCCCGGTGAGGGGTGGGGGTCTCGGGGTGGAGTGCCACACGGGTATCCCGGGGGTCCTCGAGTGTCAGTGCGTCGAAGGAGGAGCTGAGGAGCCGGTGGTGGGGCCACAGGGGCCGCCCCGAGGTGCGGGGGTGTTGCGGGACCCCCTGAAGCCAGAGCCCCTCACGGCGTGAGGGGGAGCGCGGGCGGCCCCTCAGCGGGCGGGGCGGGGCCAGTCCGCGAGGGAGGGGCGTGGCCTCTCTCAGTCCCCGCCCCCTCAACGTCCCTCCCTGCTTTGGAGCGCTCGCGCCGCCAACGGCGCCCGCCCACCCGACGCTTGACGTCATCGCGCCGCCGCGCTGCGTGCGCACGCCGCGTCCCCCGCGCGGGCGCAGAGCCGCCATGGAGGCCTCGGCGGGCGGCGGCGGCGCCGGGCCCGGGCGCCGCTGGTACTTCAGCCGCGAGCAGCTGGAGCGGAGCCCATCCCGCCGCGCCGGCCTGGACCCCGACAAGGAGCTCTCGTACCGGCAGCAGGCGGCCAACCTGCTGCAGGACATGGGGCAGCGCCTCAACGTGTATCCGGCCGCGCTAGGCCGCGCTAGGCCGCGGGTGGGAGCGGGGCGGGGCGGGGAGAGCCGGGAGGGGGAGAGCGGGGAGGGAGTGAGGGGAGAGCCGGGAGTCGGTACGGGGAGAGCCGGGAGCGAGTGCGGGGAGAGCCGAGTCTTGTGCGGATCGAGGAGAGCGCGGCCCCTCTCCGGGCGATCGATGCTGGGGTGTCGGGAAGGCCCGGGGCGGGGAAAGCTGCTTTTCCCGTTTTTGGTTCGGGAAATCCCGTTTCGGGCGCAGGGAGAGCTGTGCTGGCGTGTTGGAGAGGCTTGGGCAGGCCTGGCCGGCCCGGGAGAGGGGAGAGCTGTGCCGGGGTGATCGGAAGGGAGCGGCAGGCCCGTCCCGGGTGCGCCGTGCCCGCGGTGGGATCGAGGAGATTGCGGGAGCGGGGAAGGCAGTGCCGGGACGCGGGGAAGGGAGAGCCGAGCCCATTTCGGGGTCGCGGAAATCCCGTTTCACGGGCAGGGAGAGCTGTGCTGGTGAGTCGGGAAGGCTCGGCCTAGGAGTGGGGAGAGCCGAGCCCATTTTGGGATTGAGGAAATCCGGTTAGAGGAGTGGGAAAAGCTGTACTGGCGTGTTGTGAAAGCCCGGCCCACGGGTGCCCGGGAAAGCCGAGCCTGTTTTAGGACCAAGGAGATCCCAAAAAGCATTTCGGGAGTGGGGAGAGCTGTGCCAGGTTGTCAGGAAGGACCGTCTGGGGAGCAGGGAGAGCAGCGCCTGTTTGGGATCGAGGAGATCCCATTTTGGGGATCAGGGAGAGCTCTCCTGGCATGTTGGGAAGGCCCAGCTTGGTTGTGGGGAGCGCCGAGCCCGTTTTGGGATTGAGGAGAGCTGTGCTGGGATGCAGGGAAGGCCTGCCCTGGGAGTGAGGAGAGCCTGTCCTGGTGCTGTTGGCGTGTGGGGTCTGTTCCATGGCTCCCCTGGGCCTCCCTGGGGGTCTCTGTGCCTTTCCTTAACCCCGTTCCCAGCTCCCAGCTCACCATCAACACAGCCATCGTGTACATGCATCGCTTCTACATGGTGCAGTCCTTCACCCAGTTCCACAGGAATGTAAGTGCTGGGCTCTGGGGGTGGGGGGCGCTGGGAACCCCCAAATCCACTCCTGCTGCTGCCTGGGAGGGGGACCCACCTTGGGAGGAGGTTTGGGAAGGGAGAGAGACCCTTTTGTCTCTCCTGGTGGTGGCCAGACTTGAAGAGCTTTCATTCCCTGAAGGAATATTGAGAATCCAGCCAGTTTATTTTGTTTTAATCTTGATTTTAGTGGCTTTTTTAAGCAAACAGAGCGTTTTCCTCCACAGTCGGTGGTGCCAGCAGCACTTTTCCTGGCAGCCAAGGTGGAGGAGCAGCCCCGGAAGCTGGAGCACGTCATCAAGGTGGCACATGCCTGCCTGCACCCCCAGGAGCCTCTGCTGGACACCAAGAGTGAGGTGAGGGTGGGGAGGGAGCCTCGGGATGTGCTGCGAGCGCTGGAGGCCCGAGGAGCGGGAATGGCATCCGGAATCGCGCGGCTCCGGCCGCTCCTCCACCCTCCCGGGGTGCTCAGGGGCAGCTTCTCCATCCAGCCTCTCCTGCTGCAGAGAGGTCTGGGCTTCCCCCTTCTGTGCAAAGCCTTTTCTGCTCTGCTGCACACCTGGGTCCAGGTGTGCTGTGTGCCAGTGTCCCCGGAGCGCTGGCGAGGAGGGTGTGGAGCAGTTTGTCCCAGCAGCTGTCTCAGTGGGTTAAAAACGTTGCTGATCCCTCATCTCTCCAGACAGCCCCTTTTACCTGGAGCTGAGCAGCGAGTCCTGCTGGAAGGGGCAGCTTTTTCCAGGGAAACTTACAGAAAATTAAAAAAAAAACAACCAGCAGGAAAAGCAGGTGATTCCTGCACTGCTCGTGTGCCGCCCCAGGAGTGTGGGGGACCAGCACCCAGGGCCCCCCAAACACTCTGATCCCTTTTTCTTAGAATCTCCAGATGGTTTGGGTTGGAAGGACCTTAAATCCCATCCCATTCCACCCACCTGCCACGGGCAGGGTCATTTTCCAGTAGCCCAGCTTGCTCTGAGCTCCATCCAGCCTGGCCTTGAACGCTTCCAGGGAATCTGTGCCAGTCCCCCCGTGCAGGGAGATTCCCATTTTTGCCCTGGAGAGAAGGGTGTTAGGAATGTGCAGGCTTGATCCGAGTGCCTCTCCGTGAGTAACCTGCCTGTCCTCTCAACCCCAGGCTTACCTGCAACAAGCCCAAGACCTGGTCATTCTAGAGAGCATAATCCTACAGACCCTGGGTAAGTTCCTCGAAGCGGCCGGACTGCCACACGAATCCCAGAGCCAGGAGAATTCCACAGGCTGGAGAGCCTCACCCCTTCCACAGAGTCCACACAACAAAACCCTGTTTTTCAGCCTGACTCCTGACTTAACGTCAATTTTTCAGGTCTAACTTGTGCCAGGCTCAATGCTGAGAGATTTAAGTGTAGTTTGTCACTTTGTTTTTGTTTTTTTTGGTTTTTTTTTTTTTTTCAAAAATACACAGGATTTGTGCTGCTTGGACACTGGCCCTTGTCCTGGGTTGTGCTTTCCAGCTCAATCATAGAATCATGGAATGGTTTGGGTTTGAAGGGACCTTAAAGACCATCCAGTTCCAGGCCATAATGCTCCAGTTCTGTTGCAGGAAGCAGTTTGTACTGAGAGATGTCTTAAAAAATGGATTAGAAGTGAATATTTTGATCAAATTAATTAAATAGGGGAAAGTCACCAGAACTCAACAAACCAGGAACATTTTCTGGGTGTTTTTGGAAGTAGGAGTCTCCATGTAGGGCTGTGGCTGGTGGAGCTGGTGTTTCTTTATCAAATGTACTGTTAAAAGTTGTGTTCACTAACGAATGTTCTGTTTCAGAGGCAGCTTGTAGGTAGATTTTCCCTCCAAAAGAGCAGGATTTGTTTTTCCTGACTGGATTCAGAGCAGACACCCCGTGTCCCTCCTTCAGTGGGGGCAGAGGTGCCGTGGGCCACAAGCCTGTGGCTAAACCAAGCCCAGTTCTGCAGCCTCTCAGTTCTCCAGAGGCCTTTTTAAACAGCCCAGTTCTCCCAGAACGTTCTGCAGATCTGCTGTGCACATGGACCAATTGGAATTCTTTTTTCCCCTTTCAAACAGAATTCCCAAACTGAGGAGGAAGCGGGATCGAGGATTAAACTCAGTTGTCCTCAATGCTTTAGGCCCATTCAAAGGGAAAACAATCTGCTTCCTCTCAGCTTTTTGGGTGAGAGAAATTCCTTGGGGCAGATGCCATTGTCTTCGCCTTCCTCCCAGCTGCTTCAAGAGGCTTTGTCCTGCTATTTTTAAAATCTTTGATAGTTGTTTTGTTTCCAGTGAGGCCCTTCAGAAGCTGGGAGGTCTGGCAGCAGCAGAGACCTTCTGGGTTTGTAGCTGGAGAACTTGAGGCTTGTGGATACAGGGAAAGCGGGCTCCTCTATTCCTGCCTGGCTCCAAGCAGGGCTGTAGGAGGGAAGGGGTGCAGGAAACGCAGATCCAGGGCTGTGCTGCTCCTTCTGATGGTCCTTTTGTCTGTGTCCTTCCAGGCTTTGAGATCACTATTGACCATCCTCACACCCATGTGGTGAAGTGCACCCAGCTTGTCCGAGGTGAGAGGGAATTGGGAGGAAAATATGGGGGGAGTGTCCAGCTGGGATTGCTCCAGAGCTTCCCAGAACCCTGGAATGGGTTGGGTTGGGAGGGCAAGGACGACTTCCACTTGGCCAGGTTGTTCCAGCCTGGCCTTGGACACTTGCAGGGATGGGGCAGCCACAGCTTCTCTGGACAATCAGGCCTCCCACTCTCACAGGGAGGGATTTCTTCCCAATGTCCCATCTTATTCTCACCTTTTCCAAGTGAAAAACCATTCTCCTTTGCCCTGCCACTCCAGGTCCCATCCAGAGTTCCACTTCAGCTCTCTTGGAACCTGAAAGGCTGCAACAGGGTGACCCCAGAGCCTTCTCCTGGCTGAACAATCCCAACTCTCCCAGCTTTTCCTCCCAGGAGAGCTGATCCATCCCTCTGATTCTCAAAATAGAGGCAGTTTAGACAATTCAGGCTCTTCTGAACCACACAAATCTCTCAGTGAGCAGCAGTTCCCAAAATCCTTTTGGCTGTGGCCTGCTGGTCAATCTGTGGGTGGCCCATGGTTCTTGCATTAAAGTAACATGAAAATATGCAAATAACACCCTGATTTTTTCTTTTTTTTTTTTTTTTTTTTTCAGCCAGCAAGGACTTGGCACAAACTTCCTATTTCATGGCTACAAACAGGTTATTATTTTATAATTTTATAATTGGTTGATAATTTATCTGCTGCCTGTGGTCCCAGAGGCATCGCTCAGCCTGGGAGCAGCTGGGAATCCCACAGGAAGAGCCTTAAGAAAGGGTTCCAACCATTTTTCCTGCCAGCTGCTGGGTAAAACAAGCTGGAAAATAAGGCAGATGGGATATTCAGGAGCTTCACTGCTTATTTGATAGGAATTTAGTTGTGAAAGTTTGCAAAAACCCCAAACAAATCAAAAAGATGGAGGGGAAATGAGTATATATTTTTTTTTTCTTGTTTATTCCTGGGTGTTGGAGAGTTTTCAACAAGGTGCTGTGGAAATGGTCCAGGAATATGGTTTGTACCCCAAAAAAAGGCAGATTTGGGGCATAAATGAAGAAAAATCAACCCCAAGTTTTTTGTATGGGTTGTTTTGCCCCTAAGTTTTCCCTGGAAAGAAAAATCAGTCCCAGGTTCTTCATTTGGGTTATTTTGTCCCTGAATTTTCCATGGAAATGAAAATCAGCCCCAGATCCTTTCTCTGATTTGTTTTGTCCCTAAATTTTCACTGGCAGCCTGATGCCAGTACTTTTGTTGGGATTATTTCTAAATTTAATTTCCTGGATTATCAGCTTCAGACAAAAATCATGGAGTTCCTGTTTGGAACAGACAAAATCGTGGACGTGGAAAACACTGAGGTTTTGGGGAAATTACTGAGGGAAAAGTGGTTTAGGTGCCAACACAGGTGAAGCTGCAGGGCTGGAGATGCCTCCAAGCTCTGTCTGGGAATGTCTGGGCACGTGGTTTCCCTTTTCCACCTGGGAGGTGTTCCCTGCTCACCTTCACTGTTTGTTGAAGGTGTTTCGGGCTCCAAAGGGCGCCCTGTGGATTTCCGGCCTCGGGAATGTGCTGGTGGTGATGTTTGGGTAAACACAGCCCTGAAACCTGTTTTATCCCTGCAGCCAGAATTTCAAAGCCATAGGATTAGGAGTTAAGGCTGTAATTGAGGGAAATCCAGGCAGAAAGTGTGAAGAAGAGCCTTCGTGTTGCCTGGGAGAGCCAGTTCTGGGATGAACTGGATTTATCCTTCTGTTCCCTTTGGTTTCGTTCTGGCATCGTTACGGGGCAGAGTTGAGGCTCTTTGTTGTCCTTGAGTTTGCGCTCCCAAGGTTGTGAATTTCCTGGGTTTGACTTCTCTGGATAAACCCAGTATCCATGAAACTTGAGGATTTTTGGTTGTAGATGCCAAACTTCAGCCTCTCCACTTTTCACTGATGAAAAAGGTGCCGAGAGGATGGTGCCGTGTGGGGGCTCGGTGGCAGAATTCCCCAAGGGCCCATTCAGGAGTGGGCAAATCCCACACTCAAGACTTGCTTCTGTGTTTCTTTAAGCTCTGGTGTTCCTGCAGGATCCTCGTAGTCCCTCAGTTCTCCTGGTGCTACCCACACACCTCCCAGCACTCATGGCCACGTGGAAAATCAGTTTATTCATGAAAATATTTTATAGGTCACCTGGCTCAGGTTCTCTTGAGATTCAAGTGTATTCCAAAAAATCCTTTGGGAAAGACCAGACCCTTCCTAAAGCTGAAAAGGGCAGGTTTGCTCCTCGGATGCCATCTGGGAGTTGTGCTTGGAAGTTTCTCCCCAGAGCAGAGGTGGGGCTGGCAGGTGACCCCAGGACTGACTTTTGTCCTTGGAGATAGCAGATTTTCTGTAGCAAAACAGGGATGAACAAGGAAACCGGTGGAGGAGATCCCAAATTTTTCTGTAGCAGACCAAGAATGAACAGAGATGGAGGAAATCCCAATTTTCCTGTAGCAAAACGGGGATGAGCAAAAAACCGGACAAATTTCTCTTCACGAGCAGAGGTGGGGCTGGTCCCCAGTGACTTTTCCCCCTTGGAGGGGAATCCCAAATTTCCTGCGTCAAAACAGGAACAAACAGGGAAATTGGTGGAGGAGATCCCAAATTTCCTGTAGTAAAACAAGGATGAGTTTCTCCTCAGAGCAGAGGCTGCCGGGTGACCTCAGCAGTGATTTTCTTCCTTTGGAGGAGACCCCAAATTTCCTGTAGCAAAACAAGGATGAGTTTCTCTCCAGAGCACAGGTGGGGCTGGCAGGTCCCCAGTGGCTTTCCCTCTCAGAGAAGCTCCCAAATTACCTCTATAAAAACCGTGAACAAAAACTGGTGGAGGAGCAGAACCCGAATTCCCTGTAGCAAAGCAGGCCCGAACAAGCGAAGCGGTCGCGAAGCCCCGCTGTGCTGGAGCAGGATGGAGCTGGCTGTGCCTCAGGGTCGTTCTGGGGAGGTCCAGAGGGCCACATTCCCCCCCATGTCCCGCGTGGATCTGCAGCTCAGGCGTGGGAGTTGATGGCTTTTTGTTTTCTCTCCCGGTGACGTCAGCCTGCACCTGACCACCTTCAGCCTGCAGTACACCCCGCCCGTTGTGGCCTGCGTCTGTATCCACCTGGCCTGTAAGTGGTCCAACTGGGAGATCCCAGTCTCCACGGACGGGAAGCACTGGTGGGAATACGTTGATGCCACTGTAACTCTGGAGCTCTTAGATGGTAAGTTTGGGAGCGAGGTTTTTTTTTCCCTGCAAAAGGCTCTTAAATGATTTTGGCATCGCTGGTCCTGGGTCTGATGTTGCGACACCACCTCACGGGCTCCAGGAGTTCAGGGCTTGCTGAGCTTTTCCAGGGCAGCAGCAGTTTCTGTAGCACCACAGAGAAATGAGTTTGAATGGGTCAGTGATTCCAGTTGTCAGAATTCCCCTCCTGGCGCAGCTCCATCCCACCAGTAGCTCCATCTGTCAGATGAGGGGGTTGTCCTGATGGACTGGGGCTGCTCTGACCCTCCCGCTTGGGTTTGTGTCTCCTCTGCAGAACTGACTCATGAATTCCTGCAAATCCTGGAGAAAACTCCCAGCCGACTGAAACGGATCCGGAACTGGCGGGTAAGAACCGCGGACACAGGCTGTGATAGCTTTGGGAATCACAATGCAGGACAGCAAGGGAGGGAGCTGTGTGTGGAATTGAGACACTGTGGGTGGTGCTTGCGGTGCTCGAGTTCATCTGTTGTGAATTAACTTGTACAGAACTTTGGTTTTCCAGCTGCATTAGCAGCCCTGCTTCCAGGGGTTGGGAATTTTCCCACAAAGAGGGATGGGAGCAAAGTGGATCTGTCTGTAAAGATGACCTTGCACTGTCCTGGTGAGCTGCTTGGATTACACCAGCGACACCCCAAGTAAACACTCGCTGATTTGTTTCATTCCAGGCCTCTCAAGCAGCCAGGAAATCCAAAACCGACGACCACGGCGATGACGAGAGCCTGTCAGAGCAGACAATCCTCAACATGATCTCCAGGAACAACAGCTCGGACATGAACATCGCTGGGCTCATGAGCATGTCCACATCCTCCACCGCCGGAGCGGGGCCGGCGCTCCCGGCCGCGGCCGATTCCCCCGGGGAGCCGAGCGCTGCGGATCCGTCCCAGGCGGATCACTGGCACCCCCCGGCCAAGCTGGACATCCACAGGACTAGCGAGGGCACGTCGGCCGCTGAGCACCCGCAGCAGGACGGTGCTGCCTACCCCAAGCAGAGCACCAAGAACGCACCCTCAGCCAAGGTGTCCCTCAAGGAATACCGGGCCAAGCACGCCGAGGAGCTGGCGGCACAGAAGCGGCAGCTGGAAAACATGGAAGCGAACGTGCGCTCCCAGTACGCCTACGCCGCGCAGAACCTCCTGGTGCAGCAGCAGCGGGAGAGGGAAGGGCAGCAGGACAGCAACCCCTCCCCAATCGTCCTGAAAATCCCCATCGCGGGGCCGGAGAACCCCGAGCGCCCGCCCGGCGCCGACAAGGGGGACAAAGCTCTCAAGATGAGGATCCCGGCGGTGGGGGGAGGCGGGGAGAGGCCGATCCCCTCCAAGCAGGAGGAGATCAAGATGCGGATTAAGGTGCCGGGTCCCGGAGACAGACACGGCTCCGCGGACGAGAGCGGCGGGAAGAGCCGGGAGTACAAAGAGAAGCACAAGGGCCACTCATCCAACCACCACCACCACCACCACAACCACCACTCGCACAAACACTTGCACGCCCAGCTCGGCGCCGGCCCCAGCACCGCGGCCAAGCGCCCGGGGGACTCCAAACACAGCGCCCAACCCAGTGCCGCCGCCACCCCCCACAAGGGCTACGGGCCTCTCGCCCCCACCCGCAAAAGACCCCTGCCCGAGGAGCCCCCGGCCATGCCCCACGAGCACCAGCCCAAGGTGGGCAAAGTCTCCAAAGGCCCCGGAGTGCCGTTCCCATACGCCCACCTTCCCGGGGCTGCCCATCTCCCCGGGCACAGCTCGGATTTATCCCAGCCCAGCAAAGCCCGGGGCGCTCACAAATCGGACAAGGGGCCTTCGGGGGCCAACGGGCACAACGTCAGCCAGGCCAGTGACTATCAGGACACGGTGAACATGCTGCACTCGCTGCTGAGCGCGCAGGGCATGCAGCCCACCCAGCCCCCCACCTTCGAATTCCACTCGTACGAGCTCCTGAACCCCCGGGCTTCCAGCGGCTCCAGAGCTGCCACCAACACGGACAAGCCCCGACCGCCCCCCCTGCCCTCGGAACCGCCCCCGCCGCTGCCTCCCCTCCCCAAATAACCAACCCCCTTTTTACTACTGAGTCCGGAGCCCGAGCCCAAACCTGCGGGGCTTTTCTAAGGGCTTTTTGATCTCCACTGCCTCACGAAGAACTTATTTTATTATAATATAACTTTTATTATTGATATTTAGTTGTTAAAGCTGTGAAAGGATAAGGAACCCTTTCTCTATTCTTCCCTTTCCCCCATAGGCTCCCAGTTAGTGTTGGGCTTTGAACCCCCCTCTGGGGAACATGGGGGATATTTAAAATATGTCACAGAAAATTTAAGATGTTTTACAAATAATTTAAGCATTAACTTATATCTTAGTGGTTTGGTTCCTTTTAATTCCAAGGGGCTGTGGCAGAGCCCAGGGGGACTTTTGGGGAGGTTCCATTTGAGGCGTTGGTGTTGAGGAGTTTTTGGGGGATGGAGGGATGGGAGGGAGCTGAGGGAATCCCAGGTGATGGGAGCTGTTTTCCCTCCCATGGGTCGTGTTTCCTTGCCCCTGCACCTGTTCTGGTTTGGGATCCTGTCTCCATCCCTTGCTCCCTTCCTGCAGATCCCTGGATTTCCAGCGGAAACCCTGGGGGCAGGGGGGCACATTCCCAGTGGGATCTGGGATGAGAAAGTGCCAGGCTGGTCCTGCAGGCACCATGCCCGGGGCAGCTCTTCAGGGAATCACATTGGCACGTGGCTGTTCCCAGCTGAGCTGGAAGCAGCTTCTCCTGGATCTTCAGCCCAGGGCCAGGGGACCTGCCAGGGTTTGGGTTGAATATTTGGGAAAGCCCTATTTCCTTTCTTTTTTAGACTTGACTTTTCTGACCTTCAATAAATGGGTGGTCTCTGGATGGTTTTGGGAAACTCTTGTTCCACGTCGAGCTTGTTTTTAGGAGGAATTGCTGCTGCCAAAGCCTCTCCAATGATTTGGGGACCATTTTGGTCCAGTTTTGGGACCAATTCTTAGATTTCAGGCTCTGGGCAAAGCCCATCCCTTGCTTCCCTTGCCTTTTTTGGAGCCCCTCTTGGAGGCAGCTCCTCCCGGGATGTCGAGGCTCTGCCCTTCCCGGTGGGGAGCAGTGTCGGTTCATGGCCGGCTCGGGAAACCGGGAGGGGACCGAGTGATGCCGGTGGGGGGCCCAGGGTGGTGCTCTGGGACCAAGCCGGGTCTACCGCGAGCATCTCCTGACCCGGAACCAAAACCCACACCGGGTCCCGACTCGACCCCTGCCCTCCCCCTCGGTTTTGGGGTCGGTGAATCCCCAGGACCCCTGCCCCTGTGTCCTGTCCTGGGATACCCCCGGTGTTCTGTCCCGGGAACCCGCCCCGGGTGCTGGCCCGTGACCCCCCACCCGCTGTCCTGGCCCGGGATTCCCCACCCAGTGTCCTGTCCCGTGACCGTTCCCGGTGTCCTGTCCCGGGACCCCGGCCCCGCTGTCCTGTCCCGGGACCATTTCCGCTGTCCTGTCCCGGGACCGTTCCCGCTGTCCTGGCCCGGGACCCTCCCCGGTGTCCTGTCCCGTGACCGTTCCCGGTGTCCTGTCCCGGGACCCCGGCCCCGTTGTCCTGTCCCGTGACCGTTCCCGGTGTCCTGGCCCGGGACCCCGGCCCCGTTGTCCTGTCCCATGACCATTCCCGCTGTCCTGGCCCGGGACCCTCCCCGTTGTCCTGTCCCGGGACCGTTCCCGCTGTCCTGGCCCGGGACCCTCCCCGTTGTCCTGTCCTGGGACCGTTCCCGCTGTCCTGGCCCGGGACCCTCCCCGTTGTCCTGTCCCGGGACCGTTCCCGCTGTCCTGGCCCGGGACCCCGGCCCCGCTGTCCTGTCCCGTGACCGTTCCCGCTGTCCTGGCCCGGGACCCCGGCCCCGCTGTCCTGTCCCGTGACCGTTCCCGCTGTCCTGGCCCGGGATCCCTCCCCGCTGTCCTGTCCCGTGACCATTCCCGCTGTCCTGGCCCGGGACCCCGGCCCCGCTGTCCTGTCCCGTGACCATTCCCGCTGTCCTGGCCCGGGACCCCGGCCCCGCTGTCCTGTCCCGTGACCATTCCCGCTGTCCTGGCCCGGGACCCCGGCCCCGCTGTCCTGTCCCGTGACCGTTCCCGGTGTCCTGTCCCGGGACCCCGGCCCCGTTGTCCTGTCCCGTGACCGTTCCCGGTGTCCTGTCCCGGGACCCCGGCCCCGTTGTCCTGTCCCATGACCATTCCCGCTGTCCTGGCCCGGGACCCTCCCCGTTGTCCTGTCCCGGGACCGTTCCCGCTGTCCTGGCCCGGGACCCTCCCCGTTGTCCTGTCCTGGGACCGTTCCCGCTGTCCTGGCCCGGGACCCTCCCCGTTGTCCTGGCCCGGGACCGTTCCCGCTGTCCTGGCCCGGGACCCCGGCCCCGCTGTCCTGTCCCGTGACCGTTCCCGCTGTCCTGGCCCGGGATCCCTCCCCGCTGTCCTGTCCCGTGACCATTCCCGCTGTCCTGGCCCGGGACCCCGGCCCCGCTGTCCTGTCGCGTGACCATTCCCGCTGTCCTGGCCCGGGACCCCGGCCCCGCTGTCCTGTCCCGTGACCGTTCCCGCTGTCCTGGCCCGGGATCCCTCCCCGGTCCCGCCGCCCCCACGTGTCGCGTTCCCGCCGCACCGCCTCCACGTGACCCTAGGAGGGCGTGGTCGCTCCCTGCGTGAGTGACTGCCAGATCAGCCAATCACACACGGGAGCGCCCCCGTGCTGGCCGTTGATTGGCGGGCGGGCGGGCCAGTGAGGAGGCGGGGCGGGCGCACGGCGCGGCAGCGCGGAGGCCGCGGCGGCAGAGAGGTAAGATGGCGGCGCCGCCTCCTGCTCACAATGGGGCCCGGTGTGCCCCTCAGCGCGGCCCCCGACTTCTTCTCCAGGGCTCCTCCGTCCAGCACCGTCCCGGGGGCTGGCCTCCTCTCACTCTCCGCTCCGGCAGCGCTGCCTGGCCGCCCCTCTGGGGTGCCCCTCACGCCCGCCGCCCGCGGACAAAATGGCGGCTCCTGGGCGGCAGGAGCGCGCATGCGCGGGAGCGCGGCGGCAGAGCACGTGCGCGGGTGGGAGAGCGCCGGGACGGACACCGGGAGAGAGGCTGGGATGGACCGGGATATACCGGGAGAGAGGCTGGGATGGACCGGGACGGGCACCGGGAGAGAGGCTGGGATGGACCGGGACGGGCACCGGGAGAGAGGCTGGGATGGACCGGGATATACCGGGACAGAGACTGGATGGACCGGGACGGGCACCGGGAGAGAGACTGGGATGGACCGGGATATACCGGGAGAGAGGCTGGGATGGACCGGGACGGGCACCGGGAGAGAGGCTGGGATGGACCGGGATATACCGGGAGAGAGACTGGGATGGACCGGGACGGGCACCGGGAGAGAGGCTGGGATGGACCGGGATATACCGGGACAGAGACTGGATGGACCGGGACGGGCACCGGGAGAGAGGCTGGGATGGACCGGGATATACCGGGAGAGAGACTGGGATGGACCGGGATATACCGGGAGAGAGGCTGGGATGGACCGGGACGGGCACCGGGAGAGAGGCTGGGATGGACCGGGATATACCGGGACAGAGACTGGATGGACCGGGACGGGCACCGGGAGAGAGGCTGGGATGGACCGGGATATACCGGGAGAGAGACTGGGATGGACCGGGATATACCGGGAGAGAGACTGGGATGGACCGGGACGGGCACCGGGAGAGAGGCTGGGATGGACCGGGACGGGCACCGGGAGAGAGGCTGGGATGGACCGGGATATACCGGGAGAGAGACTGGGATGGACCGGGATATACCGGGATAGAGGCGTGGATAGCTCAGGATGGGCACCGGGAGAGAGGCTTGGATGGACCGGGAGAGAGACGGGGATGGACCGGGATATACCGGGACAGAGACGGGGATAGATCAGGATGGGCACCGGGATAAACCCGGGGATAGACCGGGATACACACTGGGGGTACCGGTATGGAGGCGGGACTAGAGCGGGATGAGCAGCAGAAAAGGCCGGGGACAGTTCGTGCTTGAGGCTGGATGGGCAGCGGGGATGCACCGGAGCGGAGGCGTGCATGGACACAGCTAGCAGGGCGAGTCACCGGGATACATCGGGATAGAGGCAGCGATGGGCACTGGGAGCACCGAGGAGATGCCCTGTGAGAAGAGGATCCCCCGCGGATTCCTGCAGGGCTAAAAGTTCCCTCGAGCATTATTTGGAATTACCTCCATAGGAGCAGCCTCATCTTCTGCTGAAGGCGTCAGATTTCGATTCAGATTCTCTCCCGCTGCTACTTTTCATTGTATCGGCGTTTTGTTCCACTCCTTTTCCTTGCTCTGCATCCCTCCTGCAGCGTCGGCATGAACAGGATCCGGATTCACGTGCTGCCGACGAGCCGAGGCCGCCTGACCCCGGTGCCGCGGCCGCAGGAGCCCCTGGCCTGCGCCTTCGCCCCCCGGCCCTGCTCCCAGCCCCGCCTGGAAGGGCAGGAATTCTGCATCAAGCACATCCTCGAGGACAGGAATGCTCCCTTCAAACAGTGCAGCTACGTGTCCACGAAGAACGGGAAGCGTTGTCCCAATGCTGCTCCCAAACCCGAGAAGAAGGATGGGTGAGTGGCTCTTCCTCCTGGTTTTCCAGTTCCAAACTCTATGGGACTAAAATAGGCAGGGGGAGGTTTTTCTCTTTGTCTTCCCTTTTGAAGGAATGGCTGGAGCTGTGTCAGGGGAGATTTACACTGGATTTTGGGGAAAGGTTCTTCCCCAGTTGAGCACTTGAGCAGCTCCTCAGGACATTGGTCACATTCACAGCCCTGACAGAGCCCAGGGAGTGTTTGGATAATGCACCCAGGAGCATGGTGGGATTTTGGGATGTCCTGTTTAAGGCCAGGAGTTGGACTTGGTGATCCTTGTGGGTCCCTTTCAGGATATTCCATGATTCTTCTCTTTCAGCTGCTGCATTTGGGTAACCTCTGAGGAGCAGCTCCCTTTTCCCAAAATGTTTTTTAGCTGGAGAAAGACTCCGTGGAGTTATCTGGGGACTGTGGGCTGCGCCCTGGCCCAGCAGAAGGTGGCTGCAGTGCTCCAGGCCCTGCACTGGATCTGTGTGTGCAGTCCCTCCCTCATCCCAGCACATCCCGTGCCTGTGCCAGATAATCCCCAGAGCAGCCACTCAGATCCCTCTGGAGCTTTGGCCTGGTTGTGCTGCTGCTTCCCTTAGGCCTTTAAAATGCTCGAGTGCTGGGGATGGAAGGGGTGGAACAGTTATGGATGACAGAGCACAGATTCCTCACGGGAGTGTTGCTTCCAGGATTTACTGGGACGTGGACAGTTGTTGTCCCCACCCTGATCCCTGTGCCATCAAGTGTGGGGAAGGCAGAGTCCAGTGAGAACGTTTGGAAGCAGAAGAGCTCAAAAACTCACCCACCTCACTGGCTTTAACTGAAAGCTCTTTTTGCTCCCTGCTGCTGGTGCCAGAGATGACATTCCCTCCGTGGTGGGTGGGCTCTCAGCATAAGAAAACTGCCCAACAGATGGCAAATAGAATATATGCTTATTTTACAAGCCAGGACACCAGGCTGGACCTGCAGCCAGCTCCCTGCGAGAGATTCCAGGTGCCAGGGCTCG